>NC_135359.1:31395982-31713881 GCF_051622035.1 Arctopsyche grandis
TCCGTCGATTTTCCGACCGGTTTTATGAAGCATGTCCGGCCTCCTCTCGAGATAAACTCAGATTGTATCGCGGTGCGTCCGTAATTCGGTCGATTTTTTTGAATAAAAAATTGTGAATAATTCATGATGATGGTCGTGAGCAAGTCCAGGAGGTCCGAGTTTGCGGGACCTGCACATTTATCTTACTTTCGCATTTTCAGCCGACGCAAAAACGTATATTATATTGTAATGCGAGGGGAAGATTCGAAGGGCCGAGCTTACCTTGCGTTTTATCTACGCCATCCGAATAGTAAGCATGGAAAATGCGGTAATAATTAAAAATAAGGTAAAAAATACATTTACCTGTAAGTGAAGGTGTGAGATATTTAAATAAATAAATCTTATTGTTATAATATATTGTACTATTTAGTATATCAGAGTGCTGTGCATATAACCAGCAGAATATTCTAGTAGTTAGCATATAATGCTTTGAACAGAATGGTCACGGGTTCAAATTCTACTGGTTTCTGCTGGCCAGACATTGGATTTGTGACTCCAGGTCGATCGTTTCCCATCATAATTTGTCTGATTTCCATTGAAACGGTTCCAACAAATTGGCAACCTTACCCATTTTCTTATGTTTTCAGCAATCTCGAATTATATAAAATGCTGCAAATTTACAAATTTGACCATACATATCTTTGTGGATGCTAGTTGATATGTATTTACTGAATTGTTTAACCTTTGAAGGACGGAGCGTCGAGATCGAAAGAGTGTCCCGAACCTGGGTCGAGTAAGACCCCAGTATTTTTTAATCAAAATACAGCTTTTCTCAATACAAATAGGTTCAATATATATCTTATTAATCATTTTATACATCAACATAAAAAAGTTTTAGTCCTATAGCATGCTTTTGACTATTCTCGCATTAAAAAATAACGACAAGCATCAACATGCAAACGCATATAGGTAAGGCCAACAGGCGACTGCATGACTCAATAGGCACGCGCCAAAAGCGACGAAAATAATAGCTGTCTCTTTCTCTTGCTTTGATTCATCGATCAACAAGAATATGCAAGCGAACAGTCAAAAACATGACTTATCACTACCACCTTTAAATCATACATAGAAATGTATAAATGTATTTTTTTACGATGCACCTCTTTTCTAAATCACACAAAATCTATTAAAATAAATGTCTTGTAGTTCATGCTAGGAATACAAGAAATATACGTTGTATAGCTTTGAAAACCACATAGTTATTACGAAAAACGTAAAAATTGGGGCACTTGCATACCCCACTTTGGTGACGGGGGGTTAAAATGCTGCAAATTTACAAATTTGACTATAGATCTGTGGATATTAATTGATATGTATTTATATACTTTGTACGTACCTATATAATACTAATAATATTTGTATCAAATGCACAATCTTTCTGAAAAGTAAGGCGCATTGGGGTTACCTTTTAGGCCTTATAAATTAAATATAAAATAAAATAAAATACTACATAAATCCATGAAATTCTGAATGGATTTTCAAAAAAGCAAAATTTGCTTGTCTATTAATCTTCTTGATTTTAAAAATTAATACATGCATTGTTCAATATAGTACAGAAATTGACAGCATTCTTTTTCCATTTTACAGGGGATAGAAAAAAGGGATGAATATAATTTATTCATATGTATGTACATGTATATTAAACAACACCAATATCGCATCACATTACATTTGGATTAAATAGAAAGCCGTCAAAAAAATTGAATATATAATTTGACTTCTGACAATATTGAATATTTGAATCATACAATTTAACAGCATACGCCCGACCGAATCGTATATCACTTTTATTTAAAGACATAATATATTTATTCAAGGAAAATATTTCCCATTCAAATATATTCGAATTATAATATTAGATCTTTCCGAGTAACTCTTAAATAATTCAAACATACCTAGTCAATATATATATGTATACTTAATCACATACATTTGTATATAATAAGATACTGGTAAAGCAATTTTTAATTTTTAAAAGCAAAGTGCTTTTGTGTGCAAAGCCCAACCGGAATTGAAAAAAGTATTAAATTTTCTTACAAGAATTTCTTACTATCGCTGTTGGCAAAATTTAGATTTGTATTAAATCCAGATCGATCGACTCCTCTTAGAATTTGTCTATTTATCTAACTTAATTATTTAAGAATTGTAATAAAATCAGTATCGCCTCCTTCTTCAGAATATGTTGATTGTTGCTAGCATACATTTTGTTGCGAAACTGAAACAAAAGGTGATTGGCCAATGCTAGTCTAATGCTAGATCGGTTCGAATATAATATCAGTATAACTTGTTTGCATATGTACATAGTTAGTAGTAGTGTTGATGTAGAGTAACTTATCATGGCAATATGGTACTGTTGCGTAGGGGTGGGTGGAGGATCCAGTCAGTTGTCAATTCGAGAAACTGTCAGTTCTGAGAACTCTAGCGGGAAGTAGCCGGGTACCATTACCGACCACTAAGTCCATTCGGGGGTCTCCATTGTCAGCCGACAGCACTTAAGCCTGGAGATAGTGCTCGAAAACCAATTATTATAACGGCGGCTCCTTTTAGCATATGCTACAGTATTTATATGTAATATTATATTTAGACATATTATATGAAAAAAATATTATATTAATTCTGATGGTTGAGTCCCTCGAGAAATTAAATCTGCTGGATTGTCTGTAGAGGAGACATGGTACCACTCAATGGGTTGAGATATTGATTGGATTTCGGCCACTCGATTGGCAACGAAGGTGGTCCATTTACATGACTCTCCTCTAATCCAATGCAATGCGACGGTTGAATCCGTCCAATAATATTTTTCATTAATATGAATTGTTAATTGGTCTATTGTTGACTTCATTAACTTTGATAATAACATAGCGGAGCACAGCTCTAAACGCGGAATAGTTACAAAACTGAGCGGAGCGACTCTCGAACGAGAACACACAAGATGACATTTGGAATTTCCCAATTGATCAGTACATTTTACATAAATACAAGCACCATAAGCTTTCTCGGATGCGTCACAAAATCCGTGTGCCTGTATATTAATGACATTATTTAGTATTATCAATCTAGGAATTTTATAAAGTTTCATGACTGTATTGGATAATTGACAATCTTTCCATTTTTTGAAGATTGTCTGAGGAATGAGTTCAATAAGTTTTAATAAAAATAAATTTAACCAATCTGATTGGACACTAGGTCCCACCATCAAAATATTATTTAGTGAGATATTGGACGTTGTCTTTGCGGACGCATCAAAAACTACACGATATTTAGTGGTAAGGCTAGACTCCTTAACCACGACGTGATGAGGTAAATAACAATGAACCTCATGTGCCTCCGGAGGTTCACACTCTGACATGTGTCCTAAATTTATGTACTCTTCTAAAACTTTATTGTATTCCATTTTTAAATTATTATTGGCTAAAAAACGTCTTTCCAAAGTTTTGTGTCTTTTCTCCGCAATGTGCAATGAACTTCCTAATACTACCGGGGAATTTTTATATGGTAAAGCTACACAAAATCTACCGTTTTTATCTCGTGATGTGTGTGCTTGGAAATGTTCCTCACATCTTTTCTCCTCAAGAGATTGATGTTTTACCATAGGAACCTGGTCTATCATCCAAAAGTTTTGAATGTGACTGTCTAATTGACTTAAGCCTATGTGGCTCTTCCCTGGAGCATTATTTACTTCGGGATATGGACCAACTATTGTCCATCCGAATTCGGTATCCTTTAAGATAGGCATACCTTTTCCTAACTGGATGGTTCCTGCTTTCATAGCATGAACGCAAATCTCGGCGCCGAGCAATAAATCGATTGGCGTCGGTTTATTCCAAAGGGGATCTGATAACTTGATTCCCGCTGGTATTGAAATTAACTGTTGATCCAGTTTCACAGTTGGAATTTCGCCAGTAATTTCTGGTAATACCAAACACAACACTTTGGTTGAGTAATTAGTGGTTGAAGACCTTATGGTCACCTTGGTGATGTGACGAATGCTACTTTCTTGATTAGCGATACCTACAATTTTTTGAGAGATTTTCTCTAACTTGAAGTTATTCTTCTTAGCGAAAGATGTGGTAACATAGTTGACTTGTGAGCCGGAATCTAATAATGTGCGACCCTTAACGACCGTTCCATTGGACGTTATAATGTCTACTTGTACCGTGGGTAAAATTATCTCCCTTTGAGAGAAATGAGTAGAATGAGCATTAATTGACTTCCTTCCCGTATTATTGGAACTAAATGTATCGTCCTGATGCAACAAAGTGTGATGGTTTTGTTTGCACCTTAAGCAATTATAGTTAGACTTGCAATTTGTTATCTTATGCGATGAATTTAAACATTTAAAACACATGTTATTAGATTTAACGAATTCATTTCTTTCCATACTGGATTTTGCTTTGAATTTATCACATTTGCCTATGAAATGATTATTTCGACAGAATGCGCATGCGTTTACCTTACTTGATGGGTTTTTGTTCGCGACATGAGTTCTCATGATTCTTTGACGACTATGAGGGAATTCCTTCACCGTAGTTACAGATGCAGTAGATTGTAATACATTACATCTATTCTGCAAGAATGTCTCTAAACTTTCATATGGTGGCATTTCTCTGCTAACCAGCGATATTTCCCAGTCTCTTACTATATTAAAAGGTAATTTCCTTAGAACTAAACATGTTACCCATGGATCTAAAATTTCTCTCGCGTAACCCAACGATTCAATGTTTTTAATACACACTGTTACCTGATTCAATAGATTTCTCAATTCGATATGTGATTCTCTTGTGATTAATTTTAAGTCACAAAGTGAATTAATCCTAGTTTTGAGATTAAGTCTTGGTAAATTATATTGCTTGTCTAAAATACTCCAAGCTATTTCGTAATTGTCTGAGCTAATATCTAAACCTGATACAGCTGCCAAAGCGGGACCGATTAAGGATTGATGCAAATATTGCAATTTCGTGACATTCGAATATTCCGTTTTGTTTCCTATTATATTCTTAAAAGCTTGTTGAAACGATTGCCATTCAGATGGATCTCCCTGAAATGTGGGAATGGTTAACGTCGGTAACTTATCTCTAGCAAATTTAATTGTTGCTTGCTCTACCTTTAGTTTACTATCTTGAAAGGATTGGCAATCTAATGCTGCTTTAAGATTTTTAACTGTTATTGTAATTGCATCGTACTCTTCGTCTATTTTGGCCGCTTTCGGTATGTCTGTAAGGTTATCTAAATATTCGTAATGGAGTTTTCGGACATAATCGTATGCTTCTTTAATGGTTTGATACTGTCCTTCATCTAATTCGGAGGATTTATCTATTTTTCCTTTTAGTCTTTGTACCGCGCCTGAATACCTTAATTCTATTGACGTCATTATAACTTCTACTTTATTTTCCTTCGCTAATATTTCTATCGATTGAGTCTGACTTCGAGTCTGATGTATTCTAGAGCTTGACCTGTCTCTAATAGGTTCTACGTCCCTAGTTGGATTTCGACCTTTATGCGACTTGGAAGTCGAAGCTTCTATTTCCTCGTTTTCAGCACTTGACATTTGTTTCAGAAAGTTGCACTATTTCGTCTCATAAATACAGTTATTCTCTACTATAGCTGTCAATTGAACTATTCGTAGAGATAAGGTAATAATATTCAATGATTAACCGTGAATCTTAATATTCTACTTTAACTATTATCACCAGAATCTATCCAACATATTTTGGAAGAAATAACAACCCTAAATTGGTGGGTGCTTGATTTAAACCACTTTGGGGCTACAAGTCTTGTGATTTATTTTAAATCACCACTGTTTCATCACACATTATGAAACAAAGAGATCTACCGATGTATGAATATACCGGTATGTACTTGATTTAATCCACTTTGGGGCTACAAGTCTTGTGATTTATTTTAAATCACCACTGTTTCATCACACATTATGAAACAAAGATATCTACCGATGTATGAATATACCGGTACGTACTTGGTTTAAGCCACTTTGGGGCTACAAGTGTAATTCCACATTTATTGTGGAAGGGGGGGGGGGGGAGGGTGTTTCTACACACATTAAGAAACAAAGATCTACCGATATGAATATACCGGTATGTACTTGGTTTAAGCCACTTTGGGGCTACAAGTATAATTCCACATTTATCGTGGAAGGGGGGGGGGGGAGAGGGTGTTTCTACACACATTAAGAAACAAAGATCTACCGATATGAATATACCGGTATGTACTTGGTTTAAGCCACTTTGGGGCTACAAGTATAATTCCACACGTGCTTTGCTAATTTTACACTACATCTGATTTTACACTTTTAATACGAAATTCGATGCGACCGATGAAACATTCCTTCGTAGCGCGATATTATTTTATACAATCGCGTTAATTTATTGTTATACTTTAAAACATATTTTAAAAACTGACCTACCCACATGATTGCCTTTTGAACAGATTGCCTGAGATTGAATACATTCACTTACTTGAATATCCTTTACGATGTTTATGTGATCGTTCCGATAATTTTGGATTACCTCTGTGTCCCATGCGTCTTTGTAGGTTATGTTTTTATTTATATATTTTCTGCGTCAATCACGCGGTCATGTACCTCTGTACATCAATCAATATATTGCTGAAATAGAAGCAAACATGTTATTAGTATTGGAAAGGTATGGATAGTAACAAAGGAACGATACCGATTTCTTAATTGACATCCATTTTTTCTCGACCACGTTTTTTCCTATTGGTTTGTCCGTTTGGTGTTGTGGCCTAGGTTACTGGTGTCCGGTTCGAAGTGACCATCATGGAAAAGACTTCGATAATGGTTTGATGTAGTTTATTGAAATGTAAAATTTGCACGTGGTGGTTCAGCGGAGCGTACGGAACACAAGTACGTACGCCGTCTGCTCGAACTCTCTCTGTCGACCGTCGCGTATTTCCGCTTGGGCCGACACTAATGCCAACTCGTCAATAATGCCAATCGACAATCAGTTAATAAGACTGTTTGCCACACGTCATTACAAAAGTCGGAACATAGTCCCACATAGGAAAACTGTTGAACAATACAGTTATTCTACAAAGTTACAGCATTACTGACGAGTCGTTTACAATAAATCATAGCTCTTAAAATAATTAAATAGAGGGTGAATAATGAAACCTTTGCCTCATCCAGTGTGAGGATAAAATCAATTTATTGGTTCAGTAATATTTCAACTTATAGGTATACCTCTGGTGAATGTTGTTTCCATTTACATTAAAATTTTTGAAATCTCCTTTGAAGCTGTGAATAAGCATTACAAGATAAGTTTACTTTAAAGAAGAGAGAGTGGACTGTATATGGTTTAAAACTTAGAAATTCCTCATCTTGATGTTAACTTAGACAATATAACGTTGACACTGTTACAGTTGTCAAGACAGATCAGCTATTACCGATCAACTAAACTTGATTAGTGAGTGTAATGCTCCTAAGTTAACTTGATTTCATCAACAAGTAGCACAAACATTGCTAAATTAAAAGTAAATTGGAAAGTCATTCATTCATTCCTACAAGCAGGAAATGAAGGCGAACTATGATTATAGATGTCTCTACGTTAAACGTCGAAATGTTCAGTATTATAATATTTACTTATTCTATGATTCACATAAATACTATAAACAGTAAGAGTTAACTTATGTTTTCATAACAAGAAACATAAGACCTGCGGATGACTCCCGGCAGGTTATAATTAAGTAGACATGAAATAATTTAAGATGCTCCATTAAGTGTGGCTTGGAGACTAACATTAACAAATCATGAATCTAATTTTAACTGTCAAATTTGAACAATTTATTTTAAACTCGGATATAATCCTTCCGAGTGATGACATGAGACAAGTCTTATATTATAAAGACAAGATGATTAGATTAAATTCGGAGATATATACTGCCGAATGTTAAAATGAAAATAGCTTAAATTATACACACAACACAATTAAAGTGAATTACGGAGTACTACTATTAACATTGAATGATTTAAACTCATGATTACATCTAATAAGTAATATGAGTTGGGGGTAGTGTCTTCGGGTTAAACTAAGCTACCGAAGTTGACGGAATTGAAGCTGCTGTTTCTCCTCCCTCTTGCTGATCTTCCTTCCTGTCAAGTGGTCCTTGTGGTAGAATCGGCAATGGCGCCACTAGATGACTGGACCGACGAAACTCTCCGCTAGCAGTAAAGACGTCGACGACTCGAACTCTGCCATCTGGTCCGGGATACAATTTAGTGACTCGACCCAAGACCCATCGGGTTGGCAGCATGTGTTCCTCCTTTAACAGGACCATTTGACCCACACTCAGATTGTTGCTCGAGTCCTTCTTCCATTTGTGTCGTAACTGCAAAGAATGTAAATATTCCGCCGACCAACGTTTCCAAAATGCTGCTGTGGTCAATTGTATCTGAAGCAGATTGGCATGGACATTAGTGTTATATTTAACCTCCATTGGAAGAGCGAGTAAGGATCTGCCAATTAAGAAATGTCCAGGTGTGAGGGGTAAAAGGTCTAGTGGATCCGAAGACAAGGGACTAAGAGGACGGGAATTCATGCAAGCTTCTATTTGAGTCAATACCGTACAAAATGATTCGAAATTTAAGGTGGTGGCCTTTAACACCTTGTTTAAATGAATCTTCATGGATTTAACCGCTGCTTCCCACAGCCCTCCCATGTGAGGCGCCCTTGGCGGGTTAAACTTCCAACGAATCCCTTCGGAGGCTACATACCGTAGTAGCTTCTCCTCATGAGGACGTTCGTAAATTAATTTTACTAAATTAACGAGTTCACGACTTGCACCGACAAAATTAGTAGCATTGTCGGAATATATCGTATTGGGCCTGCCACGTCTGGCTACGAATCTTCTTAAACAATTTAAGAAATTTGAACTCGTTAAGTCTCCGACAAGTTCCAAGTGAACTGCCTTACTGGAAAAACACACAAAGACACAAACGTAACCCTTAATTATCTTAGAATTCTTATTGCAACTACTCTTCACAGGAAAAGGTCCTGCGAAGTCTATCCCCACATGACTGAAAGGAAAATTCGCAGTGGTACGTTCAAGCGGGAGTAATCCCATTAATCTATTGTGTGACAGTGGTTTATTTCTGAAACAAATGACACATGAACGCACCACTCCTTTGACAGTATTATGTCCGGCCAATGGCCAATAGGTCTGCCGCAATAACGACAGTAAGGCTTGAGTACCCAAGTGAATATATTTCAAGTGCGCGTCTCGGACAATCATGTGTGTAAGTTTATGCTTATTTGACAAGATAATGGGTGACGTTGATAGAGTTGTTCCCAGAGGAAGTCTACTTCCAACACAAATTAAATTCTCGTGGAATAGAGGGGACAATTTAGCTAATTTACTGCTACTGGGAATTGGATGTCCCTTGCTCAGCAAACGATATTCCAATGGAAATGATTCCATTTGCGATAACCTAATCAAATTATTTAAAGCATCATTTAATTCTAAAGCGGACGGTTCGTTATTTTCTTTAACGTTTAATTGTTTATTCCTTAGTGGCCGACGAACATATGATAAAACTCGAAGGAGTCTTGGAAGATGAGAATATTTATCTATCTAATTATTTTCCCTCACAAGGGTAGCGTTAGTGACTACCCTTCTCTCTGGAAGATCTATTGTGATCTCAGGAGGTCTTCGAGGCCATCGTGATTCATCTAATTTCAACCAACTAGGGCCGTCCCACCATAACGAATTATGATTTAATTGTACATTTTTATTTTTCTCTGCTATTTGAATCTGTCGGTACATCTGCTTAATATCCGCAGTAATCACGTATTTATGGAGTCGAAAGTTGAGTAGTAAACTTAACAAATCTGATTGGACACTAGGTCCCACCATCAAAATATTATTTAGTGAGATATTGGACGTTGTCTTTGCGGACGCATCAAAAACTACACGATATTTAGTGGTAAGGCTAGACTCCTTAACTACGACGTGATGAGGTGAATAACAATGAACCTCATGTGCCTCCGGAGGTTCACACTCTGACATATGTCCTGAATTTATGTACTCTTCTAAAACTTTATTGTATTCCATTTTTAAATTATTATTGGCTAAAAAACGTCTTTCCAAAGTTTTGTGTCTTTTCTCCGCAATGTGTAATGAACTTCCTAATACTACCGGGGAATTTTTATATGGTAAAGCTACACAAAATCTACCGTTTTTATCTCGTGATGTGTGTGCTTGGAAATGTTCCTCACATCTTTTCTCCTCAAGAGATTGATGTTTTACCATAGGAACCTGGTCGATCATCCAAAAGTTTTGAATGTGACTGTCTAATTGACTTAAGCCTATGTGGCTCTTCCCTGGAGCATTATTTACTTCGGGATATGGACCAACTATTGTCCATCCGAATTCGGTATCCTTTAAGATAGGCATACCTTTTCCTAACTGGATGGTTCCTGCTTTCATAGCATGAACGCAAATCTCGGCGCCGAGCAATAAATCGATTGGCGTCGGTTTATTCCAAAGGGGATCTGATAACTTGATTCCCGCTGGTATTGAAATTAACTGTTGATCCAGTTTCACAGTTGGAATTTCGCCAGTAATTTCTGGTAATACCAAACACAACACTTTGGTTGAGTAATTAGTGGTTGAAGACCTTATGGTCACCTTGGTGATGTGACGAATGCTACTTTCTTGATTAGCGATACCTACAATTTTTTGAGAGATTTTCTCTAACTTGAAGTTATTCTTCTTAGCGAAAGATGTGGTAACATAGTTGACTTGTGAGCCGGAATCTAATAATGTGCGACCCTTAACGACCGTTCCATTGGACGTTATAATGTCTACTTGTACCGTGGGTAAAATTATCTCCCTTTGAGAGAAATAAGTAGAATGAGCATTAATTGACTTCCTTCCCGTATTATTTGAACTAAATGTATCGTCCTGATGCAACAAAGTATGATGGTTTTGTTTGCACCTTAAGCAATTATAGTTAGACTTGCAATTTGTTATCTTATGCGATGAATTTAAACATTTAAAACACATGTTATTAGATTTAACGAATTCATTTCTTTCCATACTGGATTTTGCTTTGAATTTATCACATTTGCCTATGAAATGATTATTTCGACAGAATGCGCATGCGTTTACCTTACTTGATGGGTTTTTGTTCGCGACATGAGTTCTCATGATTCTTTGACGACTATGAGGGAATTCCTTCACCGTAGTTACAGATGCAGTAGATTGTAATACATTACATCTATTCTGCAAGAATGTCTCTAAACTTTCATATGGTGGCATTTCTCTGCTAACCAGCGATATTTCCCAGTCTCTTACTATATTAAAAGGTAATTTCCTTAGAACTAAACATGTTACCCATGGATCTAAAATTTCTCTCGCGTAACCCAACGATTCAATGTTTTTAATACACACTGTTACCTGATTCAATAGATTTCTCAATTCGATATGTGATTCTCTTGTGATTAATTTTAAGTCACAAAGTGAATTAATCCTAGTTTTGAGATTAAGTCTTGGTAAATTATATTGCTTGTCTAAAATACTCCAAGCTATTTCGTAATTGTCTGAGCTAATATCTAAACCTGATACAGCTGCCAAAGCGGGACCGATTAAGGATTGATGCAAATATTGCAATTTCGTGACATTCGAATATTCCGTTTTGTTTCCTATTATATTCTTAAAAGCTTGTTGAAACGATTGCCATTCAGATGGATCTCCCTGAAATGTGGGAATGGTTAACGTCGGTAACTTATCTCTAGCAAATTTAATTGTTGCTTGCTCTACCTTCAGTTTACAATCTTGAATGGATTGTCTCTCTAATGCTGCTTTAAGATTTTGAATTGTCATTGTGATTATGTAGAACTCTTCGTCTATTTGATCCGCCTGCTCTATATCTGTGATGTTGTCTAAATACTCATAATGGAGTTTTTGGAGATAGTCGTATGCTTTTTCAATAAATTGATACTGTCCTTCATTTATTTCGGAGATTCTGTCTATTTTCTCCTGTAGTCTTTTAAACGCGCCCGAATACCTTAATTCTATTGACGTCATTGTAACTTCTACTTTATTTTCTTTCGCTAATGTTTTTATCGATTGAGTCTGACTTCGAGTCTGATGTATTCTAGAGCTTGACCTGTCTCTAATAGGTTCTACGTCCCTAGTTGGATTTCGACCTTTATGCGACTGGGAAGTCGAAGCTTCTATTTCCTCGTTTTCAGCACTTGACATTTGTTTCAGAAAGTTGCACTATTTCGTCTCATAAATACAGTTATTCTCTACTATAGCTGTCAATTGAACTATTCGTAGAGATAAGGTAATAATATTCAATGATTAACCGTGAATCTTAATATTCTACTTTAACTATTATCACCAGAATCTATCCAACATATTTTGGAAGAAATAACAACCCTAAATTGGTGGGTGCTTGATTTAAACCACTTTGGGGCTACAAGTCTTGTGATTTATTTTAAATCACCACTGTTTCATCACACATTATGAAACAAAGAGATCTACCGATGTATGAATATGCCGGTATGTACTTGATTTAATCCACTTTGGGGCTACAAGTGTAATTCCACATTTATCGTGGAAGGGGGGGGGGGGGGAGGGTGTTTCTACACACATTAAGAAACAAAGATCTACCGATATGCATATACCGGTATGTACTTGGTTTAAGCCACTTTGGGGCTACAAGTATAATTCCACATTTATCGTGGAAGGGGGGGGGGGGGAGGGTGTTTCTACACACATTAAGAAACAAAGATCTACCGATATGCATATACCGGTATGTACTTGGTTTAAGCCACTTTGGGGCTACAAGTATAATTCCACATTTATCGTGGAAGGGGGGGGGGGGGGAGGGTGTTTCTACACACATTAAGAAACAAAGATCTACCGATATGAATATACCGGTATGTACTTGATTTAATCCACTTTGGGGCTACAAGTATAATTCTCCACGTGCTTTGCTAATTTTACACTACATCTGATTTTACACTTTTAATACGAAATTCGATGCGACCGATGAAACATTCCTTCGTAGCGCGATATTATTTTATACAATCGCGTTAATTAATTGTTATACTTTAAAACATATTTTAAAACTGACCTACCCACATGATTGCCTTTTGAACAGATTGCCTGAGATTGAATACATTCACTTACTTGAATATCCTTTACGATGTTTATGTGATCGTTCCGATAATTTTGGATTACCTCTGTGTCCCATGCGTCTTTGTAGGTTATGTTTTTATTTATATATTTTCTGCGTCAATCACGCGGTCATGTACCTCTGTACATCAATCAATATATTGCTGAAATAGAAGCAAACATGTTATTAGTATTGGAAAGGTATGGATAGTAACAAAGGAACGATACCGATTTCTTAATTGACATCCATTTTTTCTCGACCACGTTTTTTCCTATTGGTTTGTCCGTTTGGTGTTGTGGCCTAGGTTACTGGTGTCCGGTTCGAAGTGACCATCATGGAAAAAACTTCGATAATGGTTTGATGTAGTTTATTGAAATGTAAAATTTGCACGTGTCGGCCCAAGCGGAAATACGCGACGGTCGACAGAGTTCGAGCAGACGGCGTACGGACAACTTGTGTTCCGTACGCTCCGCTGAACCACCACGTGCAAATTTTACATTTCAATAAACTACATCAAACCATTATCGAAGTCTTTTCCATGATGGTCACTTCGAACCGGACACCAGTAACCTAGGCCACAACACCAAACGGACAAACCAATAGGAAAAAACGTGGTCGAGAAAAAATGGATGTCAATTAAGAAATCGGTATCGTTCCTTTGTTACTATCCATACCTTTCCAATACTAATAACATGTTTGCTTCTATTTCAGCAATATATTGATTGATGTACAGAGGTACATGACCGCGTGATTGACGCAGAAAATATATAAATAAAAACATAACCTACAAAGACGCATGGGACACAGAGGTAATCCAAAATTATCGGAACGATCACATAAACATCGTAAAGGATATTCAAGTAAGTGAATGTATTCAATCTCAGGCAATCTGTTCAAAAGGCAATCATGTGGGTAGGTCAGTTTTTAAAATATGTTTTAAAGTATAACAATTAATTAACGCGATTGTATAAAATAATATCGCGCTACGAAGGAATGTTTCATCGGTCGCATCGAATTTCGTATTAAAAGTGTAAAATCAGATGTAGTGTAAAATTAGCAAAGCACGTGGGGAATTATACTTGTAGCCCCAAAGTGGCTTAAACCAAGTACATACCGGTATATTCATATCGGTAGATCTTTGTTTCTTAATGTGTGTAGAAACACCCTCCCCCCCCCCCCCCCTTCCACGATAAATGTGGAATTATACTTGTAGCCCCAAAGTGGCTTAAACCAAGTACATACCGGTATATTCATATCGGTAGATCTTTGTTTCTTAATGTGTGTAGAAACACCCTCCCCCCCCCTCCCCCTTCCACAATAAATGTGGAATTACACTTGTAGCCCCAAAGTGGATTAAATCAAGTACATACCGGCATATTCATACATCGGTAGATCTCTTTGTTTCATAATGTGTGATGAAACAGTGGTGATTTAAAATAAATCACAAGACTTGTAGCCCCAAAGTGGTTTAAATCAAGCACCCACCAATTTAGGGTTGTTATTTCTTCCAAAATATGTTGGATAGATTCTGGTGATAATAGTTAAAGTAGAATATTAAGATTCACGGTTAATCATTGAATATTATTACCTTATCTCTACGAATAGTTCAATTGACAGCTATAGTAGAGAATAACTGTATTTATGAGACGAAATAGTGCAACTTTCTGAAACAAATGTCAAGTGCTGAAAACGAGGTAATAGAAGCTTCGACTTCCCAGTCGCATAAAGGTCGAAATCCAACTAGGGACGTAGAACCTATTAGAGACAGGTCAAGCTCTAGAATACATCAGACTCGAAGTCAGACTCAATCGATAAAAACATTAGCGAAAGAAAATAAAGTAGAAGTTACAATGACGTCAATAGAATTAAGGTATTCGGGCGCGTTTAAAAGACTACAGGAGAAAATAGACAGAATCTCCGAAATAAATGAAGGACAGTATCAATTTATTGAAAAAGCATACGACTATCTCCAAAAACTCCATTATGAGTATTTAGACAACATCACAGATATAGAGCAGGCGGATCAAATAGACGAAGAGTTCTACATAATCACAATGACAATTCAAAATCTTAAAGCAGCATTAGAGAGACAATCCATTCAAGATTGTAAACTGAAGGTAGAGCAAGCAACAATTAAATTTGCTAGAGATAAGTTACCGACGTTAACCATTCCCACATTTCAGGGAGATCCATCTGAATGGCAATCGTTTCAACAAGCTTTTAAGAATATAATAGGAAACAAAACGGAATATTCGAATGTCACGAAATTGCAATATTTGCATCAATCCTTAATCGGTCCCGCTTTGGCAGCTGTATCAGGTTTAGATATTAGCTCAGACAATTACGAAATAGCTTGGAGTATTTTAGACAAGCAATATAATTTACCAAGACTTAATCTCAAAACTAGGATTAATTCACTTTGTGACTTAAAATTAATCACAAGAGAATCACATATCGAATTGAGAAATCTATTGAATCAGGTAACAGTGTGTATTAAAAACATTGAATCGTTGGGTTACGCGAGAGAAATTTTAGATCCATGGGTAACATGTTTAGTTCTAAGGAAATTACCTTTTAATATAGTAAGAGACTGGGAAATATCGCTGGTTAGCAGAGAAATGCCACCATATGAAAGTTTAGAGACATTCTTGCAGAATAGATGTAATGTATTACAATCTACTGCATCTGTAACTACGGTGAAGGAATTCCCTCATAGTCGTCAAAGAATCATGAGAACTCATGTCGCGAACAAAAACCCATCAAGTAAGGTAAACGCATGCGCATTCTGTCGAAATAATCATTTCATAGGCAAATGTGATAAATTCAAAGCAAAATCCAGTATGGAAAGAAATGAATTCGTTAAATCTAATAACATGTGTTTTAAATGTTTAAATTCATCGCATAAGATAACAAATTGCAAGTCTAACTATAATTGCTTAAGGTGCAAACAAAACCATCACACTTTGTTGCATCAGGACGATACATTTAGTTCCAATAATACGGGAAGGAAGTCAATTAATGCTCATTCTACTTATTTCTCTCAAAGGGAGATAATTTTACCCACGGTACAAGTAGACATTATAACGTCCAATGGAACGGTCGTTAAGGGTCGCACATTATTAGATTCCGGCTCACAAGTCAACTATGTTACCACATCTTTCGCTAAGAAGAATAACTTCAAATTAGAGAAAATCTCTCAAAAAATTGTAGGTATCGCTAATCAAGAAAGTAGCATTCGTCACATCACCAAGGTGACCATAAGGTCTTCAACCACTAATTACTCAACCAAAGTGTTGTGTTTGGTATTACCAGAAATTACTGGCGAAATTCCAACTGTGAAACTGGATCAACAGTTAATTTCAATACCAGCGGGAATCAAGTTATCAGATCCCCTTTGGAATAAACCGACGCCAATCGATTTATTGCTCGGCGCCGAGATTTGCGTTCATGCTATGAAAGCAGGAACCATCCAGTTAGGAAAAGGTATGCCTATCTTAAAGGATACCGAATTCGGATGGACAATAGTTGGTCCATATCCCGAAGTAAATAATGCTCCAGGGAAGAGCCACATAGGCTTAAGTCAATTAGACAGTCACATTCAAAACTTTTGGATGATCGACCAGGTTCCTATGGTAAAACATCAATCTCTTGAGGAGAAAAGATGTGAGGAACATTTCCAAGCACACACATCACGAGATAAAAACGGTAGATTTTGTGTAGCTTTACCATATAAAAATTCCCCGGTAGTATTAGGAAGTTCATTGCACATTGCGGAGAAAAGACACAAAACTTTGGAAAGACGTTTTTTAGCCAATAATAATTTAAAAATGGAATACAATAAAGTTTTAGAAGAGTACATAAATTTAGGACATATGTCAGAGTGTGAACCCCCGGAGGCACATGAGGTTCATTGTTATTTACCTCATCACGTCGTGGTTAAGGAGTCTAGCCTTACCACTAAATATCGTGTAGTTTTTGATGCGTCCGCAAAGACAACGTCCAATATCTCACTAAATAATATTTTGATGGTGGGACCTAGTGTCCAATCAGATTTGTTAAGTTTACTACTCAACTTTCGACTCCATAAATACGTGATTACTGCGGATATTAAGCAGATGTACCGACAGATTCAAATAGCAGAGAAAAATAAAAATGTACAACGAATCATTTGGCGAACAGATCCCCAGAGTAAATTCAAGCATTACAAGCTTAATACAGTAACATTCGGAACTGCTTCAGCCCCATTTTTAGCTACTAGATGTCTAAATCAGTTAGCAGAGGAGAATAGAAACAAATATCCCATCGCTAGTAAAGTGATCGAACGTGATTTTTATGTTGATGATTTGCTCACGGGAACTAATACTATTGAAGCTGGTAAATTATTAAAGGTTCAACTGGAAACCATATTATTATCAGCCGGTATGCCCTTAAGCAAATGGACATCGAACAACTCCGATATAATCACGGATGTTAAAGCTGACGATTGTTCAGATTTTAACTTCTCTAACGAATCACACAAAACTTTAGGTTTATTTTGGAAACCGCGGGAAGACGTTTTTGTATTTAAGGTTCAAACCGAAGTCGAGACTGAAAATATAACAAAAAGAAACTTTTTATCAGTAATTAGTCAGATCTTCGACCCATTAGGACTATTATCTCCATTGTTAATTAATTATAAGATATTAATGCAATCTGTCTGGCAACAAACCATTGGTTGGGATGAATTCATTCCTCAGACAATCTTCAAAAAATGGAAAGATTGTCAATTATCCAATACAGTCATGAAACTTTATAAAATTCCTAGATTGATAATACTAAATAATGTCATTAATATACAGGCACACGGATTTTGTGACGCATCCGAGAAAGCTTATGGTGCTTGTATTTATGTAAAATGTACTGATCAATTGGGAAATTCCAAATGTCATCTTGTGTGTTCTCGTTCGAGAGTCGCTCCGCTCAGTTTTGTAACTATTCCGCGTTTAGAGCTGTGCTCCGCTATGTTATTATCAAAGTTAATGAAGTCAACAATAGACCAATTAACAATTCATATTAATGAAAAATATTATTGGACGGATTCAACCGTCGCATTGCATTGGATTAGAGGAGAGTCATGTAAATGGACCACCTTCGTTGCCAATCGAGTGGCCGAAATCCAATCAATATCTCAACCCATTGAGTGGTACCATGTCTCCTCTACAGACAATCCAGCAGATTTAATTTCTCGAGGGACTCAACCATCAGAATTAAATCATAATTCGTTATGGTGGGACGGCCCTAGTTGGTTGAAATTAGACGAATCACGATGGCCTCGAAGACCTCCTGAGATCACAATAGATCTTCCAGAGAGAAGGGTAGTCACTAACGCTACCCTTGTGAGGGAAAATAATTGGATAGATAAACATTCTCATCTTCCAAGACTCCTTCGAGTTTTATCATATGTTCGTCGGCCACTAAGGAATAAACAATTAAACGTTAAAGAAAATAACGAACCGTCCGCTTTAGAATTAAAAGATGCTTTAAATAATTTGATAAGGTTATCGCAAATGGAATCATTTCCATTGGAATATCGTTTGCTGAGCAAGGGACATCCAATTCCCAGTAGCAGTAAATTAGCTAAATTGTCCCCTCTATTCCACGAGAATTTAATTTGTGTTGGAAGTAGACTTCCTCTGGGAACAACTCTATCAACGTCACCCATTATCTTGTCAAATAAGCATAAACTTACACACATGATTGTCCGAGATGCGCACTTGAAATATATTCACTTGGGTACTCAAGCCTTACTGTCGTTATTGCGGCAGACCTATTGGCCATTGGCCGGACATAATACTGTCAAAGGAGTGGTGCGTTCATGTGTCATTTGTTTCAGAAATAAACCACTGTCACACAATAGATTAATGGGATTACTCCCGCTTGAACGTACCACTGCGAATTTTCCTTTCAGTCATGTGGGGATAGATTTCGCAGGACCTTTTCCTGTGAAGAGTGGTTGCAATAAGAATTCTAAGATAATTAAGGGTTACGTTTGTGTCTTTGTGTGTTTTTCCAGTAAGGCAGTTCACTTGGAACTTGTCGGAGACTTAACGAGTTCAAATTTCTTAAATTGTTTAAGAAGATTCGTAGCCAGACGTGGCAGGCCCAATACGATATATTCCGACAATGCTACTAATTTTGTCGGTGCAAGTCGTGAACTCGTTAATTTAGTAAAATTAATTTACGAACGTCCTCATGAGGAGAAGCTACTACGGTATGTAGCCTCCGAAGGGATTCGTTGGAAGTTTAACCCGCCAAGGGCGCCTCACATGGGAGGGCTGTGGGAAGCAGCGGTTAAATCCATGAAGATTCATTTAAACAAGGTGTTAAAGGCCACCACCTTAAATTTCGAATCATTTTGTACGGTATTGACTCAAATAGAAGCTTGCATGAATTCCCGTCCTCTTAGTCCCTTGTCTTCGGATCCACTAGACCTTTTACCCCTCACACCTGGACATTTCTTAATTGGCAGATCCTTACTCGCTCTTCCAATGGAGGTTAAATATAACACTAATGTCCATGCCAATCTGCTTCAGATACAATTGACCACAGCAGCATTTTGGAAACGTTGGTCGGCGGAATATTTACATTCTTTGCAGTTACGACACAAATGGAAGAAGGACTCGAGCAACAATCTGAGTGTGGGTCAAATGGTCCTGTTAAAGGAGGAACACATGCTGCCAACCCGATGGGTCTTGGGTCGAGTCACTAAATTGTATCCCGGACCAGATGGCAGAGTTCGAGTCGTCGACGTCTTTACTGCCAGCGGAGAGTTTCGTCGGTCCAGTCATCTAGTGGCGCCATTGCCGATTCTACCACAAGGACCACTTGACAGGAAGGAAGATCAGCAAGAGGGAGGAGAAACAGCAGCTTCAATTCCGTCAACTTCGGTAGCTTAGTTTAACCCGAAGACACTACCCCCAACTCATATTACTTATTAGATGTAATCATGAGTTTAAATCATTCAATGTTAATAGTAGTACTCCGTAATTCACTTTAATTGTGTTGTGTGTATAATTTAAGCTATTTTCATTTTAACATTCGGCAGTATATATCTCCGAATTTAATCTAATCATTTTGTCTTTATAATATAAGACTTGTCTCATGTCATCACTCGGAAGGATTATATCCGAGTTTAAAATAAACTGTTCAAATTTGACAGTTAAAATTAGATTCATGATTTGTTAATGTTAGTCTCCAAGCCACACTTAATGGAGCATCTTAAATTATTTCATGTCTACTTAATTATAACCTGCCGGGAGTCATCCGCAGGTCTTATGTTTCTTGTTATGAAAACATAAGTTAACTCTTACTGTTTATAGTATTTATGTGAATCATAGAATAAGTAAATATTATAATACTGAACATTTCGATGTTTAACGTAGAGACATCTATAATCATAGTTCGCCTTCATTTCCTGCTTGTAGGAATGAATGAATGACTTTCCAATTTACTTTTAATTTAGCAATGTTTGTGCTACTTGTTGATGAAATCAAGTTAACTTAGGAGCATTACACTCATTAATCAAGTTTAGTTGATCGGTAATAGCTGATCTGTCTTGACAACTGTAACAGTGTCAACATTGTATTGTCTAAGTTAACATCAAGATGAGGAATGCTTAAGTTTTAAACCATATACAGTCCACTCTCTCTTCTTTAAAGTAAACTTATCTTGTAATGCTTATTCACAGCTTCAAAGGAGATTTCAAAAATTTTAATGTAAATAGAAACAACATTCACCAGAGGTATACCTATAAGTTGAAATATTACTGAACCAATAAATTGATTTTATCCTCACACTGGATGAGGCAAAGGTTTCATTATTCACCCTCTATTTAATTATTTTAAGAGCTATGATTTATTGTAAACGACTCGTCAGTAATGCTGTAACTCTGTAGAATAACTGTATTGTTCAACAGTTTTCCTATGTGGGACTATGTTCCGACTTTTGTAATGACGTGTGGCAAACAGTCTTATTAACTGATTGTCGATTGGCATTATTGACGAGTTGGCATTAGTGTCGGCCCAAGCGGAAATACGCGACGGTCGACAGAGTCATCGAGTAGACGGCGTTCGGACAACTTGTGTTCCGTACGCTCCGCTGAACCACCACGTGCAAATTTTACATTTCAATAAACTACATCAAACCATTATCGAAGTCTTTTCCATGATGGTCCTTCGAACCGGATACCAGTAACCTAGGCCACAACACCAAACGGACAAACCAATAGGAAAAAACGTGGTCGAGAAAAAATGGATGTCAATTAAGAAATCGGTATCGTTCCTTTGTTACTATCCATACCTTTCCAATACTAATAACATGTTTGCTTCTATTTCAGCAATATATTGATTGATGTACAGAGGTACATGACCGCGTGATTGACGCAGAAAATATATAAATAAAAACATAACCTACAAAGACGCATGGGACACAGAGGTAATCCAAAATTATCGGAACGATCACATAAACATCGTAAAGGATATTCAAGTAAGTGAATGTATTCAATCTCAGGCAATCTGTTCAAAAGGCAATCATGTGGGTAGGTCAGTTTTTAAAATATGTTTTAAAGTATAACAATTAATTAACGCGATTGTATAAAATAATATCGCGCTACGAAGGAATGTTTCATCGGTCGCATCGAATTTCGTATTAAAAGTGTAAAATCAGATGTAGTGTAAAATTAGCAAAGCACGTGGGGAATTATACTTGTAGCCCCAAAGTGGCTTAAACCAAGTACATACCGGTATATTCATATCGGTAGATCTTTGTTTCTTAATGTGTGTAGAAACACCCTCCCCCCCCCCCCCCTTCCACGATAAATGTGGAATTATACTTGTAGCCCCAAAGTGGCTTAAACCAAGTACATACCGGTATATTCATATCGGTAGATCTTTGTTTCTTAATGTGTGTAGAAACACCCTCCCCCCCCCTCCCCCTTCCACAATAAATGTGGAATTACACTTGTAGCCCCAAAGTGGATTAAATCAAGTACATACCGGCATATTCATACATCGGTAGATCTCTTTGTTTCATAATGTGTGATGAAACAGTGGTGATTTAAAATAAATCACAAGACTTGTAGCCCCAAAGTGGTTTAAATCAAGCACCCACCAATTTAGGGTTGTTATTTCTTCCAAAATATGTTGGATAGATTCTGGTGATAATAGTTAAAGTAGAATATTAAGATTCACGGTTAATCATTGAATATTATTACCTTATCTCTACGAATAGTTCAATTGACAGCTATAGTAGAGAATAACTGTATTTATGAGACGAAATAGTGCAACTTTCTGAAACAAATGTCAAGTGCTGAAAACGAGGTAATAGAAGCTTCGACTTCCCAGTCGCATAAAGGTCGAAATCCAACTAGGGACGTAGAACCTATTAGAGACAGGTCAAGCTCTAGAATACATCAGACTCGAAGTCAGACTCAATCGATAAAAACATTAGCGAAAGAAAATAAAGTAGAAGTTACAATGACGTCAATAGAATTAAGGTATTCGGGCGCGTTTAAAAGACTACAGGAGAAAATAGACAGAATCTCCGAAATAAATGAAGGACAGTATCAATTTATTGAAAAAGCATACGACTATCTCCAAAAACTCCATTATGAGTATTTAGACAACATCACAGATATAGAGCAGGCGGATCAAATAGACGAAGAGTTCTACATAATCACAATGACAATTCAAAATCTTAAAGCAGCATTAGAGAGACAATCCATTCAAGATTGTAAACTGAAGGTAGAGCAAGCAACAATTAAATTTGCTAGAGATAAGTTACCGACGTTAACCATTCCCACATTTCAGGGAGATCCATCTGAATGGCAATCGTTTCAACAAGCTTTTAAGAATATAATAGGAAACAAAACGGAATATTCGAATGTCACGAAATTGCAATATTTGCATCAATCCTTAATCGGTCCCGCTTTGGCAGCTGTATCAGGTTTAGATATTAGCTCAGACAATTACGAAATAGCTTGGAGTATTTTAGACAAGCAATATAATTTACCAAGACTTAATCTCAAAACTAGGATTAATTCACTTTGTGACTTAAAATTAATCACAAGAGAATCACATATCGAATTGAGAAATCTATTGAATCAGGTAACAGTGTGTATTAAAAACATTGAATCGTTGGGTTACGCGAGAGAAATTTTAGATCCATGGGTAACATGTTTAGTTCTAAGGAAATTACCTTTTAATATAGTAAGAGACTGGGAAATATCGCTGGTTAGCAGAGAAATGCCACCATATGAAAGTTTAGAGACATTCTTGCAGAATAGATGTAATGTATTACAATCTACTGCATCTGTAACTACGGTGAAGGAATTCCCTCATAGTCGTCAAAGAATCATGAGAACTCATGTCGCGAACAAAAACCCATCAAGTAAGGTAAACGCATGCGCATTCTGTCGAAATAATCATTTCATAGGCAAATGTGATAAATTCAAAGCAAAATCCAGTATGGAAAGAAATGAATTCGTTAAATCTAATAACATGTGTTTTAAATGTTTAAATTCATCGCATAAGATAACAAATTGCAAGTCTAACTATAATTGCTTAAGGTGCAAACAAAACCATCACACTTTGTTGCATCAGGACGATACATTTAGTTCCAATAATACGGGAAGGAAGTCAATTAATGCTCATTCTACTTATTTCTCTCAAAGGGAGATAATTTTACCCACGGTACAAGTAGACATTATAACGTCCAATGGAACGGTCGTTAAGGGTCGCACATTATTAGATTCCGGCTCACAAGTCAACTATGTTACCACATCTTTCGCTAAGAAGAATAACTTCAAATTAGAGAAAATCTCTCAAAAAATTGTAGGTATCGCTAAAAATCTTAAAGCAGCATTAGATTGCCAATCCTTTCAAGATAGTAAACTAAAGGTAGAGCAAGCAACAATTAAATTTGCTAGAGATAAGTTACCGACGTTAACCATTCCCACATTTCAGGGAGATCCATCTGAATGGCAATCGTTTCAACAAGCTTTTAAGAATATAATAGGAAACAAAACGGAATATTCGAATGTCACGAAATTGCAATATTTGCATCAATCATTACGCGGTCCCGCTTTGGCAGCTGTATCAGGTTTAGATATTAGCTCAGACAATTACGAAATAGCTTGGAGTATTTTAGACAAGCAATATAATTTACCAAGACTTAATCTCAAAACTAGGATTAACTCACTTTGTGACTTAAAATTAATCACAAGAGAATCACATATCGAATTGAGAAATCTATTGAATCAGGTAACAGTGTGTATTAAAAACATTGAATCGTTGGGTTACGCGAGAGAAATTTTAGATCCATGGGTAACATGTTTAGTTCTAAGGAAATTACCATTTAGTTTATTAAAGGACTGGGAAACATCTCTGGTTGACAGAGAAATGCCACCGTACGAGAAGTTAGAAACGTTTCTGCAGAATAGATGTAACGTATTACAATCTACTGCATCGGTAATTACGGTGAAAGAATTCCCTCATAACCGTCAACGAATCAGGAGAACTCATGTCGCGAATAAAAACCCATCAAGTAAGGTAAACGCATGTGCATTTTGTCGGAATAATCATTTCATAGGCAAATGTGATAAATTCAAAGCAAAATCCAGTATGGAAAGAAATGAATTCGTTAAATCTAATAACATGTGTTTTAAATGTTTAAATTCATCGCATAAGATAACAAATTGCAAGTCTAACTATAATTGCTTAAGGTGCAAACAAAACCATCATACTTTGTTGCATCAGGACGATACATTTAGTTCAAATAATACGGGAAGGAAGTCAATTAATGCTCATTCTACTTATTTCTCTCAAAGGGAGATAATTTTACCCACGGTACAAGTAGACATTATAACGTCCAATGGAACGGTCGTTAAGGGTCGCACATTATTAGATTCCGGCTCACAAGTCAACTATGTTACCACATCTTTCGCTAAGAAGAATAACTTCAAGTTAGAGAAAATCTCTCAAAAAATTGTAGGTATCGCTAATCAAGAAAGTAGCATTCGTCACATCACCAAGGTGACCATAAGGTCTTCAACCACTAATTACTCAACCAAAGTGTTGTGTTTGGTATTACCAGAAATTACTGGCGAAATTCCAACTGTGAAACTGGATCAACAGTTAATTTCAATACCAGCGGGAATCAAGTTATCAGATCCCCTTTGGAATAAACCGACGCCAATCGATTTATTGCTCGGCGCCGAGATTTGCGTTCATGCTATGAAAGCAGGAACCATCCAGTTAGGAAAAGGTATGCCTATCTTAAAGGATACCGAATTCGGATGGACAATAGTTGGTCCATATCCCGAAGTAAATAATGCTCCAGGGAAGAGCCACATAGGCTTAAGTCAATTAGACAGTCACATTCAAAACTTTTGGATGATAGACCAGGTTCCTATGGTAAAACATCAATCTCTTGAGGAGAAAAGATGTGAGGAACATTTCCAAGCACACACATCACGAGATAAAAACGGTAGATTTTGTGTAGCTTTACCATATAAAAATTCCCCGGTAGTATTAGGAAGTTCATTGCACATTGCGGAGAAAAGACACAAAACTTTGGAAAGACGTTTTTTAGCCAATAATAATTTAAAAATGGAATACAATAAAGTTTTAGAAGAGTATATAAATTCAGGACATATGTCAGAGTGTGAACCTCCGGAGGCACATGAGGTTCATTGTTATTCACCTCATCACGTCGTAGTTAAGGAGTCTAGCCTTACCACTAAATATCGTGTAGTTTTTGATGCGTCCGCAAAGACAACGTCCAATATCTCACTAAATAATATTTTGATGGTGGGACCTAGTGTCCAATCAGATTTGTTAAGTTTACTACTCAACTTTCGACTCCATAAATACGTGATTACTGCGGATATTAAGCAGATGTACCGACAGATTCAAATAGCAGAGAAAAATAAAAATGTACAATTAAATCATAATTCGTTATGGTGGGACGGCCCTAGTTGGTTGAAATTAGATGAATCACGATGGCCTCGAAGACCTCCTGAGATCACAATAGATCTTCCAGAGAGAAGGGTAGTCACTAACGCTACCCTTGTGAGGGAAAATAATTAGATAGATAAATATTCTCATCTTCCAAGACTCCTTCGAGTTTTATCATATGTTCGTCGGCCACTAAGGAATAAACAATTAAACGTTAAAGAAAATAACGAACCGTCCGCTTTCGAATTAAAAGATGCTTTAAATAATTTGATAAGGTTATCGCAAATGGAATCATTTCCATTGGAATATCGTTTGCTGAGCAAGGGACATCCAATTCCCAGTAGCAGTAAATTAGCTAAATTGTCCCCTCTATTCCATGAGAATTTAATTTGTGTTGGAAGTAGACTTCCTCTGGGAACAACTCTATCAACGTCACCCATTATCTTGTCAAATAAGCATAAACTTACACACATGATTGTCCGAGATGCGCACTTGAAATATATTCACTTGGGTACTCAAGCCTTACTGTCGTTATTGCGGCAGACCTATTGGCCATTGGCCGGACATAATACTGTCAAAGGAGTGGTGCGTTCATGTGTCATTTGTTTCAGAAATAAACCACTGTCACACAATAGATTAATGGGATTGCTCCCGCTTGAACGTACCACTGCGAATTTTCCTTTCAGTCATGTGGGGATAGACTTCGCAGGACCTTTTCCTGTGAAGAGTGGTTGCAATAAGAATTCTAAGATAATTGAGGGTTACGTTTGTGTCTTTGTGTGTTTTTCCAGTAAGGCAGTTCACTTGGAACTTGTCGGAGACTTAACGAGTTCAAATTTCTTAAATTGTTTAAGAAGATTCGTAGCCAGACGTGGCAGGCCCAATACGATATATTCCGACAATGCTACTAATTTTGTCGGTGCAAGTCGTGAACTCGTTAATTTAGTAAAATTAATTTACGAACGTCCTCATGAGGAGAAGCTACTACGGTATGTAGCCTCCGAAGGGATTCGTTGGAAGTTTAACCCGCCAAGGGCGCCTCACATGGGAGGGCTGTGGGAAGCAGCGGTTAAATCCATGAAGATTCATTTAAACAAGGTGTTAAAGGCCACCACCTTAAATTTCGAATCATTTTGTACGGTATTGACTCAAATAGAAGCTTGCATGAATTCCCGTCCTCTTAGTCCCTTGTCTTCGGATCCACTAGACCTTTTACCCCTCACACCTGGACATTTCTTAATTGGCAGATCCTTACTCGCTCTTCCAATGGAGGTTAAATATAACACTAATGTCCATGCCAATCTGCTTCAGATACAATTGACCACAGCAGCATTTTGGAAACGTTGGTCGGCGGAATATTTACATTCTTTGCAGTTACGACACAAATGGAAGAAGGACTCGAGCAACAATCGGAGTGTGGGTCAAATGGTCCTGTTAAAGGAGGAACACATGCTGCCAACCCGATGGGTCTTGGGTCGAGTCACTAAATTGTATCCCGGACCAGATGGCAGAGTTCGAGTCGTCGACGTCTTTACTGCCAGCGGAGAGTTTCGTCGGTCCAGTCATCTAGTAGCGCCATTGCCGATTCTACCACAAGGACCACTTGACAGGAAGGAAGATCAGCAAGAGGGAGGAGAAACAGCAGCTTCAATTCCGTCAACTTCGGTAGCTTAGTTTAACCCGAAGACACTACCCCTAACTCATATTATTTATTAGATGTAATCATGAGTTTAAATCATTCAATGTTAATAGTAGTACTCCGTAATTCACTTTAATTGTGTTGTGTGTATAATTTAAGCTATTTTCATTTTAACATTCGGCAGTATATATCTCCGAATTTAATCTAATCATTTTGTCTTTATAATATAAGACTTGTCTCATGTCATCACTCGGAAGGATTATATCCGAGTTTAAAATAAAAATTTAAATTTAAAAATTTAAAATAAACTGTTCAAATTTGACAGTTAAAATTAGATTCATGATTTGTTAATGTTAGTCTCCAAGCCACACTTAATGGAGCATCTTAAATTATTTCATGTCTACTTAATTATAACTTGCCGGGAGTCATCCGCAGGTCTTATGTTTCTTGTTATGAAAACATAAGTTAACTCTTACTGTTTATAGTATTTATGTGAATCATAGAATAAGTAAATATTATAATACTGAACATTTCAATGTTTAACGTAGAGACATCTATAATCATAGTTCACTTTCATTTCCTGCTTGTAGGAATGAATGAATGAATTTCCAATTTACTTTTAATTTAGCAATGTTTGTGTTACTTATTGATGAAATCAAGTTAACTTAGGAGCATTACACTCACTAATCAAGTTAAGTTGATCGGTAATAGCTGATCTGTATTGACTACTGTAATAGTGTCAACATTGTATTGTCTAAGTTAACATCAAGATGAGGAATGCTTAAGTTTTAAACCATATACAGTCCACTCTCTCTTCTTTAAAGTAAACTTATCTTGTAATGCTTATTCACAGCTTCAAAGGAGATTTCAAAAATTTTAATGTAAATAGAAACAACATTCACCAGAGGTATATCTATAAGTTGAAATATTACTGAACCAATAAATTGATTTTATCCTCACACTGGATGAGGCAAAGGTTTCATTATTCACCCTCTATTTAATTATTTGAAGAGCTATGATTTATTGTAAACGACTCGTCAGTAATGCTGTAACTCTGTAGAATAACTGTATTGTTCAACAGTTTTCCTATGTGGGACTATGTTCCGACTTTTGTAATGACGTGTGGCAAACAGTCTTATTAACTGATTGTCGATTGGCATTATTGACGAGTTGGCATTAGTGTCGGCCCAAGCGGAAATACGCGACGGTCGACAGAGTTCGAGCAGACGGCGTACGGACAACTTGTGTTCCGTACGCTCCGCTGAACCACCACGTGCAAATTTTACATTTTTAATACGAAATTCGATGCGACCGATGAAACATTCCTTCGTAGCGCGATATTATTTTATACAATCGCGTTAATTAATTGTTATACTTTAAAACATATTTTAAAACTGACCTACCCACGGTTTCGTCGATAATTTAATATTTTTTTTATTTTCCACTCCCATAATATTTTCGGTCATTATTTACGGCCATTGTGCGACGGCAGCCATCCCGTGGCGGAAAAAAATGCCGCGAAAGTGACAAAATGGCGTCCCGGTGACAAAATGGCGCCAAAGGCGAGTTTCGCAAGCGTCCCGACGCGACGCCATAAAACAAAAGTATGATAGATGCCTAATTTAAATTCCTGCGACGGGGAAACAATAAAGCCGTATTGATTCGGACCATCAATCATTTGCCACCGCCGGGACCAGAGGCGCCCAACCTTTTGACAGCGACGGCAAAAAACAATCCCTTTCGCAAACTATCTATCATTAATATAACGCACTCTCTCTACCTTTATCTAAATTCAACCTATAATTATGTCATCATTTCATTCTAACCATTTTAACTCATTGGAGTATGGTTTCATGCATATTAATGTAAATCAATATTACGAATAACAAACTTAGGTTAATTTAATATGGTAATTGGATTATTAGTCACATCACGATCGTCCAAAAGACATTTTTTGCTATGAAAATCGCGAATATGAAATATTTGGCACTCGAGTTCTCGATAATATTGTAGCATATGCTTAAAGGAGCCACCGTTATAATTGGTTTTCAAGGATTATCTCCAGGCTTAAGTGCTTTCGGCTAACAATGGACTTAGTGGTCGGTAACGGCACCCAGCCACTTCCTGCTAGATTTCTCAGAACTGACAGCGCGAGACCGTGGGAATGCATATTTGGTACGTCATTATAACAATAGGTAAACAAACGTGTCGAGGAACATGCAATGAGCGACCTGCCCTTTATAAGCATGTACATACTTAGGTCATTCCAAGGCATTCTGGACGGAACACTGGCTGTGCGTGTATCTATTTAATCACCCAATAAATGCTGTGAAGCGACTTAGGCCTTTTATTTGGGTCCTCCACCCACCCCTACGCAACAGTATGATAGTTATCGTTAATATGATGGACTTTTCGGCTGCCAGTTTTCCGTTATAGAGATTTTAGTAACTTTTGGGCGAGCGCTTTGTGACTAATAATTAGTCACTGGAGCCTGAGGGTGCCGTGTATTGTTCAAAGGTTGTTAATGCATTGTTAAAGGTTTGCCAAACAATGGATAGCACTGTGACTATCCTATCTCTACTAATAATCAATTGATCTGCCTTTTATTTGGGTCCTCCACCCACCCCTACGCAACAGTATGATAGTTATCGTTAATATGATGGACTTTTCGGCTGCCAGTTTTCCGTTATAGAGATTTTAGTGACTTTTGGGCGAGCGCTTTGTGACTAATAATTAGTCACTGGAGCCTGAGGGTGTCGTGTATTGTTCAAAGGTTGTTAATGCATTGTTAAAGGTTTGCCGAACAATGGATAGCACTGTGACTATCCTACCTCTACTAATAATCGATCGATGAAGTTTTTCTGTGCAGATGTTCAGTGATCGAGATTGTAGTGACTTGCGCGAGATCGCTTTTTGCGGAATAATCACCGAGTCGGTATCTCATCGGGTAAATGGATTATTAGTCACATCACGATCGCCCAAAAGACAATTTTTGCCATGAAAATCGTGAATATGAAATATTTGGCACTCAAGTTCTCGTTAGTATGATAGTTATCGTTAGTATGATGGACTTTTCAGCTGCCAGATGTTCCATTACAGAGATTTTAGTGACTTTTGGGCGATCGCTTTGTGACCAATAATCACCGAACCATTTCATCGGGCACAACACTAGTCTTAATATAATTTTTTTATTTTATTTTATTCTAAACAGACCATTGTGACATTACAGGAATTTCTAAAGTGCCACGATGGTCAAAAAATATAACACAAAAAAAAATAATGACAGAGTGGGTAGCATTTTATAATATCAGCAAACTCGAGATGATTATAAGCTTGAATCTGCGAAATATAAATAAGATATATTTTATGTACATTATAAATATATATACATACATATACTAGATGAACCCGACATGCGTTGCAATACCACAATAGCGTATGCAATTCCCGTTCCCGTTCCCATTTGTGGGAAAAATGCATGCAGCGAACACATTTGAAATTATTGCGTTACACTGACACCCATTCCCGTTTTTCCCGTTTTTGGCCGATTTTTTTTTCACAGTTAATTTATTATTTTAAAATAATAACAACAATAAAATGACCAGTGTGACCTAACAGGTTGCCCCAAAGCGTCACACCGGTCATACCGGACATACATACAACAAATCCTAAAAGTTCTGTCGTAATCGGTTCAGTGGTTTAGGAGCCTATTGGAGACACACAGAAAGACAGACATTCATTTATATGTAGAGTACATACAATAATATATAAAAGAAAAAAATATCTACATACATATATACATAAGTATGTATATATTTATATTCCACAGAAATTTAAGAATACACATTTTTTTACAATACTAATATAATTTTCAGTTTCAACAATATATATTTAATATAATACAGTCGACTGCAACGTAAGCCCAAACACTTTCCAGGCCGAAACTGCGTTAGAATTTAATTTATTTTTTGACTTCAAATAAAATTTGAATTGTTTACGACCCCTCCTTTATCTCGCGTTGAACATAGCCGCCAATATTTATACGTACGTAGATACATACATACATATAATATGTACATATAGGGCCACGGTAAAGCCGCAACAAAAGCCCACGTTTGCCGCGGACGGCTTATTAATTCCCGGTGACATTTTTACACATGACTCTTTCTGTGCGGAAATTTAATTTGTAATATATTACATTATTTTTTTTTTCGAGGGCGACACGTTAAAAAACACACATACATACATACCTACGTAAACACAAATTCTGATGAAAGCCTTGATTTATGACAAGAAAATTCGAGCGGCTCCAAAACAAAGCTACGCTGCAAGCGTTTTTGTCACCCCATCGATATATAGCAGGCTTATTGATCCTTCATACTAATTATGTACATAATATATCCGTGTCAATGTTTCGTCAAGTACTTGAGTTAATTATCCAACGATCTGGATAATCTATATTCATCAAAAAAATAATTCAGATATTTTATTTTATTATTTTATTTTTATTTTACATAGATATATGTATACCAGGAAGGCTTGACAGGAAGACCCCAATGTGCCTTCCTGGATAATTAATTACAAACAATACAGCATTTTATTATTACATAAATCACTGTATTTCCACAAGCTGAAGAACTCGAAATAATAATTATATTAATTAATTAATTAATTAATTACAGATTTAATCCATTGAGACATCTATGGATTTTTAGATTTGTACATAATTTTTACAAATTTTACATACAATAAATACAGAAGATTTGTGACAACAGTAAAGATAATTTTTTGCCAATTTTAAGGAACCGTTTCAGCAATGATCACATAAAATTGGCAAACTCTGATAAGAAACGATCGATTTGGAATCACAAATACCCAAATACAAAATAAAATAATGAAATATTTAAAAGCTTAAAAAAATACTAGTTCCGATTTTCGAATTCTGACCAAAACCTTATTAGCTTATCAGTTAGTACATAAAGAATACAAATATAATTTTTCAACTTGATACGTTCAGGGGTGTGAAAAGAATCGGGGTCACAACATTTTTGACTTTTCGAAGAGGAAAAATCCCACTTCCAATTTATTAAATTTAGTGATTTATTTTTATTTTCATCACATTGATTCAAAAATTATACTTGAATTTTTTCGTGAACAGTACACGTGTTTAAGGGGTCGAAAAATATAGTGGAAGAAAAATAGAACAAGAGTAAACTGCCACTTCCAGTTGACGAATGCTTACCAAATTTTATACATAACTTGTTATTAAGCCTAAACTTGTAGATATGAACTTTCAGTTGAATAAACCAAAAGTTTTCTGAGAAAAACATAAAAATCCTCGATTCTCTAGAGTAAAAGTACTACTTCCGGTTCAAGTAAAAATATTGATGTATAAAATTTATAGTTTTTATTACATGCAATAATCCGATTCAATTAACTGTTTTGGACGTAATTGAATTCAAAAACTTAAAAAAAAACACCTATAAGGGGAGGTACCGTTTCCAGTGAACTTAAAAATTTGAAAAAAAATTACATCGTATTGATAAGAATTTCAGTAACCGTTACTAAGTTTCAGTTTGATAAGACTTACAGTGTTCAAAAGATCCCCAAAATACACTGACACAGACACACACCCATGTTTGTCCAGATCATGAAAACGTGATCAGTGATCAACTCTGAGTTCGAATCAGTCAAAATCTCGAGTTCGAATTTTCGCATGATCACAAAACTTCATCAATTGTTACCACGTACATAGATAATAATAAATAATTCATCAACCGATTACATAATATTAACAAAGTATGCTATAACAACGAATTTAATATATTATAGAATAGTCATGTTCAAAAAACAAGTACGTACGACCCCCGAGTAATAAGGTCAAAACTCAAATTTGTCGCAACCCCTAAGTAACGTATATATCCGACGATTGTTTTCCCCGAGAACATTACTTTCAGGTCGGTCGATTGTAGGACACAGGCGTTCCCTTGTTATGGGGGATTATTTATCCCCTAATAATACAGTTTTCGGATCAGGACCCGAGCTCTGGGGGGAAGGACTTACGGGCGTTAAGTTGGGTGGGAGGGGGAGGGGGGTGAGAGCTAATACCATTAATTAATTACTTTCATTACTTTCTCAATAACGGTCCCCCCCCCCCTTATACGACGGCGAGGCAAAGTTCCCTGTATGTAATGGGATATTATATGTGAACTAATTGGTCTGTTGAGCAAGAGCTCGCCGTGTCCCAGTTGCCGAGTTCGGTTTTGGCTTTAAACTTCTCCGACAACTTTGTCGAACAACTTCTTCGTCGAATGCCGGAAGATACGGAGTCGATTCATGCGATTTTCGGCACCATACCATCCCCATGGATAGGAAAATTCGACGTTTCAATATGAATTCCGATAATTTCAACCATGAAGCTGGCATATGTTTTAAAGCTTTCCATTTGCCTTAAAATAAAAATATTAGGGTATAAAATTTATAATTTCTATTAAGTCAAATGGAGATAATTGAATTCAAAAACTTAATATCCTACGAGTGAAGTAAAAGTATATAAGAGAGACTAGCTGAACCCGGCATGCATTGCCATGTCACAATAACGCATGCAATTCCCGTTTCCGTTCTCGTTCCCATTCCCATTTATCGGAAAAACGCAGACAGCGAACACATTTGAAATTACTCAATTATTTGTTTATTTTACCCCTAACAACGCACGTCGCGACGAGAAAACAGTTGAAATTATTGCGTTGCAATGCCAATCATTCCCATTTTTCCCGTTTCCGTTCCCGTTTTTGGCCGATTTTTTTCCACAGTTAGCTTCCCGGAAATGCATACAATAAATCCTGAAAGTTCCATTGTTCCATCGTAGATACAATAACGCATGCAATTCCCGTACCCGTTCCCGTTTCTCGATGCGTTTCGATAAGTGAATGTTTCAGTTTCAAATTAATACTTAATAATCAAATTAATTATAGTAAAGTATAGGCACGCATACGTGACAGACAGAAAAACATTGTTTTTTATATATGTATGTATATGTAGGATTGTTATGAGTGGTACGTAATGTAAGGTTGGTTTGAGTGGTACGTAATGTAAGGGTTGGCATGCGTACGCGCAAGTTGGTTACCAACGTACACATTTCCTTAACTACACACTGGCGCTTCATACTTTCGCGTCTATAAAATCGTAATTACGTATATTATTATTAAGAAGTTTTTTTTCACAGTAATCTTCCCGGACATGCATACAACAAATCCTGAAATTTCCATAATAATCGGCTCAGTGGTTTAGGAGCCTATTCGAGACAGACAGACAAACATTGATTTTTATATACATATGTATTGATAAAGAGAGCCTATAATGCAAATTTTATAAAATATAGAGACGCCAACTCTGCCTAACTTCAATCGACCTTTTTATAAATTTCCAATGACAAAATCCATTATAAATTCCGACTTAAACTACGACTACATCTACATACATATATCTATAATTCTGATTATATTTACCAACTAAGACTGCACGAACTACAACTATGTACATATGTAAGTATACATACAGATGTAACTATAACTCTAATAGCTTAAGTTATTATAGTTATTCGACGCAACAATTTGACAAACAAAACTCTTAGTGTCTACAATGCGATTCTCTGATATCTTCAGAAATCCGTCTACGATTTCACTCCGATCCCAAAACACAATTCTCTGACTACTAAAGCAATAGCAGATATCTTTCTTGGCATTCCTCGAGCCTCTTTTTGTATGATTGCTCTTCGATTCCAAATTCGGAGTTCTTTTAAAACCAAGATAAAAAAAGCAATACCAAGTCGTGACCTGTTAAAAAACACACAAAATAAAAAAGCCAAGGACTAGGTCATGACAGCGAATGGTACCATCACCTTTTAAGCATTGCTTCCATCAATCTTCAAGGCTAGCCCCACCCCCACCCTTTTAAAATGGACATAAAGTCAAAGACGCGCATCGGAAAATAAGGTCTTGGATCAATACGACACCGTTTCGACGATCGATTAACCCTTTCGCGTCGTTCGAGCGCGCGCGTGAAATTTTAAGTGATACGACCGGAAATAAAATTGAGTACTAGGCGCCTGTGTAAGTCGTCGTCGTTCGTCATTTTACAACACATTTCATTCAATTCGGCGCAGTAATTACAGCGTTATCTTTTACGATCCAGTATAGCTTCTTGCGCTCATAATAAAACCCCTGCCTGGCGAGGCCAACGCGTAATCTTTCAAAGTATTATTAAGTATATTGAAGTCGAAGCGTCGGAAGAATATACTATTTAAGACTTTCGTGGAACCTTGCGTCTACGTAGTGATGGCAAACCAACCTATCAACGTAGACATTTTTTTTCAATCATAATCATTATAATATTGTAATCAGAGTAATGTGCTATAATTTGAACGAAAATAATTTTAAGTGTTACAGAAATGGTGTAACTAAAATTTATTTATTTATTATTTATTTAATAGTTTTGGACCATTGTGGCATTACAGGAAGAACCTAATGCGCCACAATGGCCTACATTTGAAAAATATATAAAAACACGATATAAAAACAAGTAAACTGTAAATAAAGGAAAAAAGCAAAAGCAGAAAACATGGAAAAAGAAAAAAAAAAAAAAAAAAGTAACAAAAGGAAAATAATACATCATTCAGAGAGAAAAAAAAAATAACAAAAGTGTAAAAATTAAAAATAAAATCCATAAATCCCATTCTTTGTTTACACTGAACAAAATTAAAATAGTATATAAAAATATACAAAGGAGAAAGAAAAAGTAAAATAAAATAAAACAAAATATAAATAAAAATAAAATCACAGCGAGGCCCAAATGGAAGAGAGTAGATTAAGATTCCACTCATTCATCACATTCAAATTAAGAAAGTATGGATGAGCGCAGGTTACCAGATAAATATGTTAAAATAATATCCGATAATCTACGCTCCCCAAGGTGGAAAATATCACATTCAGGGACAGCAGCAACGATTTCATTGAGAAGTCGAATAGCTCTTGGAATAGGAGCCATTCGAAAAAGAACTGTGCGAGCAGCAGGTACAACCATCAAATTATGATGTCTACCACGCACATAATTATTAGGGACATAACGTCCCAACTGTTCCAGCTGGAGAACGAAACGAATTAACGAGAAGTTTCTCCGAAGTTCAAGGGAATTATACCCAAGCATGCCCAAAAGGAAAGGAATAGGATAGAGATATGGGTAGTACCCATACTCTTTCTTATAAAGAAAACGAAGAAATACTTTTTGCACTTTTTCTATATCTGAAATGAATACCTTTGTCGTTTTTGCACTGATTTTAAAATTTAAAATACATATTTGTGGTTTTTAATTGACACCCGCTCACCACTCTTGCTTCGTATCATCAAGAACATAGTTTCGTAACATCGCTGCCCCCCCACCTTTTGGTTACACCAAATGCTGTCAAACATTTACAAAAATATTTCAACATCACCTTTTTTTTTTAATGATTTTTGTTAATTTTTGACATAAAACTGTAATCATCCACAGTGTATTTCACTGGTTAAACGATTGGGTGACACGACATCCCGCTCACGGTTATTTCGTTCTCCGACATCTCGTTCACTATGTATTGGTTCACTATGTACTATGTATTGGTATTGGTTCACTATGTATTATGTATGGATCTATTTTGCTTTTGCCATTTTTCTTGTACTTAAATTAGTTTATTCCCATTTTTGAATTTTTTTTATCCTTGATTTTTAGCGTGATGGAAAGAAGAAAATTTTGTCATATGGGGGGGGGGGGACAAATTTTTTTAACCCTGGGTGGGCCCCCTTTGACTCCTGGCATGTACTGATTTCAGTCCCAGTCCGCCACTGCATATAATAATGTATTAAATGAAGTAGAATGTATTAAAAATATCTAAAAAAGCTGAAATGGGTTAGCCACTTCTGGCACAGAATATATTTTATACATTTTTATATATATTTTCAGACGTTGGATGATCAGGTTGAAATTGAATGGAAGTGCTCGTGTGTTGTACGAAGCGAGCAACGTGTTCAGTCACGGGTGGAATTTCGTTTGAAAAGGATATTGTTTGACAAGCGTATGTGTATTGCTGGCCAAGGCCCCGGACAGGATCAAATGTTCCAAGAACGACGATGGAAACATTTGAGAAGATCGGTTTTTTAATATTTAATAAAACGCCACATCATATGTCGAACCCATCATCTGGTCAAAGGATATGTGGAATTCCGTCAAGTTGTTTGGAATATTTTCGCATGTTTCGTTTTCGACTCGGCTGTGCGGAGTGTTCGAGAAGTTGCACAACCCAAGCGTATGGTGTTGTGAAAAGAATTCGATAAGTTCAATATTCTGTAAAGGCGTTTTAGTGACTTCACAGGTTAAGCATACGTTGTAGAACTGTAGAAAATAGAATTGTAGAAATAATACATCTCTTTATTTAATACATACATAGTATTTTAACTAGTATATATTCTTAACTATTTGAGAATTTTTATACATACATATATACAATAAATAAATAAATTTAACATTTAAGTGACCTTCACGTGAGCTATTGCGAAGTTCAAACATTCGGCAATATTTGTTGCGCTTAATAATTTTTTCAACACTCCAATTAGTTTTTTCAATTATAAACTATGAGTAAAAGTTTTTTTTAATAATTTTTCAAGTAAAAAGTACATAAAGTCTGTTCAATTTATTTTTTAAGTTTTGATGGCGCCTTTTAGCTGCGCTGTGCTTTGGTTTTAATTGGAACTAATTTATTTTTGCGAAGCCACATTAAGAATAATTATTTTGCCAACTAGTCTGAACCATTTTATTAATTAAAAAATAGCAGTTCAAGAATTGAATAATTTTTCCCTTTTGTTATAATAAAAATTGCTAAATCAGATTTTAAAAAATTCAACTAATTGATATATTATATTCTACATATTATGTATACAGGGTTTTATGAAGCAAAGTGCAATGCCTTATAGGGTTGATAGCTCATACCATTTAGAATATTTTGAGCCGTACCTCAGTACAAAGTCCCTTTTCTTTATTGTATTTTATCTTTAAAGATTTTTAGTAAAAACACCAAAATCTCACAGTTAATTGCGAATACTGCCCAAGTTAAAAGTGGTATGTTAGTCAATTATTATTGTTTTATTTTTATAATGTTTATTCAATCAAATAAAATAAATACAACCATTTGTGTCAACAGAAAAGAAATATTAGAGGCACAATATGTTTTCAAAATTTTGTCAAGTAGGAAAAAAACTGATATTTTTTGTATTTAAAAAAATAACTAAATTTTTTAAAAGACGTAAACCTTTTTAAAAATATGCCTGCTTATTTCCCTTTCTTTTAAGATATCGCTTCATACAGATGTCTTGCCTATTGTCAGAATTAGGGTGTAAAAACCAAATTGAGAGGGCGCGCTTAACAAAGGTCGCCATTCACAAGCGACTTTAATTTTAACTTCTAATGTCAAATAAAACAAAAATTTTGTTAAACATATTTTTCTTTTATGTTCAAATGCCGATTTATAATGCATGCTAGAGTCCTTCGTTTCACTTCCATAGTGATAATTTTGATTTTTATATTTTTCCGATTTGCTGTTTTTTGTAATTATTTTTTTTGTGTAAGGAGCAATGATCAATATATGTCAGTTCTGAAAAAGAGATACGAAGAAACATCGAAATAGCAAGAAATACCTTCGGCAACATGAAAAATGAATTGTGTTGTCGAAGGTTTTCTATGAAATTGCGCTTAAGAATCGCTTAAGCGCATATTTTTTATTACATACCTCCTTTACGTTTCACATGGCTTTCGTGTCAGTGGTCATTTTTATCTCTTATCCGATCGTTTTCATAGTTTGCCATATTGCTCATTTTGGTCATCAATATACGTAAATGTATCGTCTGCCATTACGTTGGAGATAAAATACCGTATACAATGCGTAACAAATATCCACAATCTCGGATACGGTGACGTTTATGACGGTACGTAAGGCTACCATAATCTATCATCAACCTTTTCGCCTTGATATGCTATTTCAGATTTTAATTGTTTAAACGCCTATAATTCACTCTATATTTTATAAAATTTGCTCTATAGGTTCTCGTTATCTCTAATATTTAAATATTTATAGTTTTAACTCTCATATGTATATATAAATTTCAAATTTGGCGTATAGCTTCATGTAATGTAATACACGATATATATTGATTTTCGGCCAAATATGTCAAATCTGACATTTCACTGTATATCTCCTCAGTCGGTTTTATCTGCGAGATAAGTATTCAATAAAAAGTTATGTTGTATCTAATTGTTAATATGATTTACAATAAGCTTACATACATTCAGTTTTTTTACAATAAGCTTACACACATACAATTATTTTTAGTTATCAGCTGATTTTTACATTTACATAGAGGCATAATCTGTCTATTATATATACCTATAGGTATATATGTAAAATTGAATGTCTGTGTGTGTCTCATGTAGGCTCCTAAACCACTGTAATAAACTTTCAGGATTTATTGTATGCATGTCCGGGAAGATCACTGTGAAAAAAAAACGGTAGAAAACCTCTTAATAATAATATTCGTAATTACGATTTTACTGACGCGAAAGTAAAGCTATCCTCCCGCCTTCAACGCATCACGCCGCGAGTGTGACAATACTCGCGCCACGCCTACCTCGCACTCGAATATACTGACCATTCAGGGCCGTACCACAAATACACAGCGGATGGCCCACGTCAACAAATATATCTATATATAAAATTATAACCAGCAACATATCTCGGTCGGTAAGCTTCTGCTTAGCGCCGAGAGGCGCCGGGTTCGATCCCATGAGCTGACCTCGATTGAAAAATAATTTTTCTGAGTATATCTGTAGTGCTGCTGGTCAGAGCTGGATATTTGTGACTTCAGATCGATCGTTTCCTATCAGAATTTGTCAATTTTCTCTGATTTCATTGTTGAAACTGTTCCCCATTAAAAATTGGCTAAAAATCCTTCCTACCTACTATGTCACCACAATTTGAGTATGATTAACGTACAATAAAATTTATATATAATTCATAGATGTCTCGATAATTTGCGAGTTTTTCCGTGTCTCGTAATTCAACGACTTGTAATAAAAATGCTGCATTGTAATTGTAATTTGTAATTGGCCAGGAAGGCGCATTGGGGTTTACCTGTAAGGCCTAAATATATACATATATAAAATTGAATATCTGTGGAGCGGGAACGGGAACGGGAATTGCACGCGTTATTGTGGCATTGCAACGCATGCCAGTATTCAGCTAGTATTTTATAAAAATATATTTTGATTTTTTAAATCATCAGTCCTCCGTTATTATAAAGCCACTTGATATATAATACATATTATACATACAGAGTACCTGTAATTGGGTAAAAGAAAGTGTATGGCCCGAAGCGTAGTTTTTAATGATTTTTTTATAACAATATAATATTAACACCACTCTCTGGAGAGAACAGGATTTGTTTTAATTTGAAATAATTTAATTAAGCCGCCTCGTGAGTGGTGGTGGTCCAAGTGGGAGTTTGGGTGTTTGTTTTCATGAAAAACGCCTCTTCATTCCACCTCACCCTCGGGCCTGTCTCTTTTTCACTTTCTCAGCTTAATTCCCAGGGAGCCGAGTAAGAAAGAAGTACGGGGTGTGAGAGGATAAGTGAGTAGGGAGGGGGGGGGGTGGGTTCGGGTTTTGGTGTATTTTTTCCGTCGTTGGTAGAACGATGAAATGCCAAACTGCGACTGACAGCACTTCGTTGCTGAAAAATCATAACATCTTTTTCAGTCCGGCCCGCAGCCGCTAATTGTTGATGGACTCGCCGTTAATTCGGCGCAAATTAAAATTACAAGAAAGAAAACCGAAAATAATAATAATAATGAAAACGAATCTGAAATCTCTTAGTTCGGTCCCTTATTGAAAATTAATTCCATTATCCGGAAGCAGTAATTTTCTTTTGTAAACGCAAATGAGAAAATTATTTCCCTCTTTCTGGAGGATTTGTATGGAAAACCGTTGTTGTGTGTTGGGATTCCAGTCGATGTATCAACACGTAATATATTTTTGACGTTTAATATAAATTCGTTTTCTCGACGGTTTACATGAAATCGGTTTTTATCATCCCTGTCATTCCAAACTCAAGCATCCTTTTTTAAGAGCTTTACAATGATGTTTTTTACGGCTCTCGATCGAAAATAAATTGCTAAAAACATGATATTATAAAGCATTTATTTAATGTAAATACTATATACATATAAATCTGTCTGTTATAAGCCACATGATTAATTTAAAGCTGAATTTCAAATCTGTGTTTTTCTCAACGATAACCTGTTCAAGTTATCAGCAGGAATCTCACGTTCAAAACCTACCCAGGACGAAAAACAAATTCTGTGTTTTTTTACATCGTAAATTCTGTGGTTTTTGAGCTCTTTTTCCTATCATTATTAACATTAGAATAATTCGATTAATAACAAAATTATATTAAATAGTAAAATAGAAAATGATCAGTAGATAAGATATAAGATGTATTGTGAACATAATTTAATAATAATAAAAAGCATTTAAAAATAAAAAAAAATATTATTGTATATTTAAAATTGTACTATAATATGCATCCGATGATATTTCATTCGTAGTTCGTAAATATAAATATTACGTAAAAAGCACAGTTTATTGTACAACTTAGCGGATACTCAAACCAATTAACTGAATCTTTGCGAATTTTTTTTATTTTTTCTGTACATTATTAAAGAGTCAATATGTATACATACATATATATATATACATAATACATAATACGTATATATGTACATACATACATACATACGTATTATGAACAACGTTACATTTTTTGATTAAAATTTTAAGAAGTTGTTTGATCCATCTTTCGACTTTCGACGCAGTGACCCAGACCAATCTAATATATAATTTCGAAAGAGACTCTGTATATATGTACATATGTATGTACATATATATATATATATATATATATATATATGTAAGGTTTGGTAGAATTCATAAAAAGCCTATATATATATATATATATATATATATATATATATATATATATATATCATCATCATCATCATTTACAGCCATTCGCCATCCACTGCTGGATGAAGGCCTCTCCAACACGCTTCCACTCGTCTCTGTTTTGCGCAACACTCATCCATCTCATTCCGCACATTTTCCTAATTTCGTTCACCCATCTTCCTTGCGGTCTTCCTTTTACTCTTTTGCCTTCTCTCGGGTACCATTCAAGCACTTCTTTTGTCCACCTTTCGTCCCTCCTCCTAGCTACGTGACCCGCCCATTGCCATTTCAATCTCTTCACTCTATCCACTATGTCCACTACCCTTGTCATATTTCTCACCCACGTGTTCCGCTTCCTGTCTTTCCTCGTTATGCCAAGCATACAGCGTTCCATACTTCTTTGAGTGCATTGGATTTTATTTTGCATCTTGGCGTTCAGTGTCCAAGTTTCACATCCATACGTCATCACTGGCAAAACGCATTGATCAAAGATCCTTTTCTTCAGGCAGAGTGGCATTTTTGATTTAAAAACAGCATTCATCCGTCCAAATGCACTCCACCCCAATTTCATACGTCTCTTTATCTCTTCATTTTTACTACCAGACATGTCAATTATTTGACCTAAATATAAATAATTATTTACTACTTCTACTGGTTTATCATCTAAGGGGATGCTATCAGGCATGCAATAACTATTGAACATTAGTTTAGTCTTATCTACGTTAATTTTTAATCCTACTTTTCTACTTTCCCTGTCCAGCTGTGTTAGTCTGATAAGTAGGTCAGCTGAATCACGAGCTACTAAAACTATATCGTCTGCGAACCGAAGGTGACTCAAAAAGCGACCATTGATGCTTACTCCGGCTGTATCCCAATCCAATTTCCTGAAAACTCCCTCAAGCACCGCATTGAATAACTTGGGCGAGATTGTATCTCCTTGTCTTACTCCTTTTCCTATGCTAAATCTATCTGTACCTGAAAAAATTTTAACTGAAGCTGTGGCATTCTTATATATTGTAGCTAACAGTCCCACATAGGGTTCCGGCACTCCCTGTGTTTTTAGAGCGTTAAGTACTGCATTATGACTAACTGTATCGAAGGCTTTCTCATAATCGACGAAACCTAGGCACAGTGGCCGTTGATATTCGTTGGCGCGCTCGATTAGTTCGCCAACTACTTGGAGGTGGTCCATTGTGCTGAAATTTGCCCTAAACCCTGCCTGCTCTATAGGTTGGTTCTCGTCGAGGATATTCTTCAGCCTTTCTGTAATAACCTTCGTGAAGAGCTTGTAGACCGCTGAAAGTAGACTAATGGGTCGGTAGTTCTTGATATCGCTTTTGTCGCCTTTTTTGTGTATTAAAATGATAGTTGCGTTATTCCATCCTTCTGGTATAGCTTGGTTCTGGATGCATTTGCTGAAAAGCCTAGCTAAGATATTAATTAGGGGGGGGCCGCCACATTTTAGTAAGTCGATGGGAATATTATCTTCCCCTGGGGTTTTACCATTCTTTGCAGTTTTTAGCGCGGCCTCTACTTCGCTAGGCAATACTGCAGGAACCCTTTGGCCGTGTGTCGATTCCAGAGTGGGGAATTGGCCGTTGTCGTTCTCGTATAGTTTTGCATAGAACGTGTAAACTCTGTCTATGATTTCTTCTCTATTCCTAATTATTACTCCGCTCTCTGATCTGATTGCGATCATTTGGTTTTTGCCTAAGAAAAGATCCTGTTTGCACTTTTTCAGGCTACGGTTATTCTTAATGGTATTTTCTATTAGCTTGCTGTTAAAATCCCTGACATCCCTGACTATTCTCTTCTTAATTTCCTTATATATATATATATATATATATATATATATATATATATATATATATATATATATATATATATATATATATATATATATATATATATATATATATATATATATATATATATATATATATATATATATATATATATATATATATATATATATATATATATATACATATATATACATATATATATATATATATATATATATATATATATATATATATATATATATATATATTTTTACTACCAGACATGGTAGTAAAAATATATATATATATATATATATATATATATATATATATATATAAAAATGAAGAGATAAAGAGACGTATGAAATTAGGGTGGAGTGCATTTGGACGGATGAATGCTGTTTTTAAATCAAAAATGCCACTCTGCCTGAAGAAAAGGATCTTTGATCAATGCGTTTTGCCAGTGATGACGTATGGATGTGAAACTTGGACACTGAACGCCAAGATGCAAAATAAAATCCAATGCACTCAAAGAAGTATGGAACGCTGTATGCTTGGCATAACGAGGAAAGACAGGAAGCGGAACACGTGGGTGAGATATGACAAGGGTAGTGGACATAGTGGATAGAGTGAAGAGATTGAAATGGCAATGGGCGGGTCACGTAGCTAGGAGGATGGACGAAAGGTGGACAAAAGAAGTGCTTGAATGGTACCCGAGAGAAGGCAAAAGAGTAAAAGGAAGACCGCAAGGAAGATGGGTGAACGAAATTAGGAAAATGTGCGGAATGAGATGGATGAGTGTTGCGCAAAACAGAGACGAGTGGAAGCGTGTTGGAGAGGCCTTCATCCAGCAGTGGATGGCGAATGGCTGTAAATGATGATGATGATATATATATATATATATATTCACTTAGACATATTCCTTCCGGTGTCCCACAAGGGTCGCATTTAGGTCCCTTATTCTTTTTACTCTATATTAATGATATCTCATACATCTTCAAACATTCCTTTATACTTCTTTACGCTGATGATTTAAAAATGTACAAACCAATATACACCATAGACGATTGTCATAAGATACAAGAAGATAGATTCTCTATATATTGTTTAAATAATGATCTTTTTATTAATTTAGAAAAATGCTCTATTTTAAATTTCACTAGAAATAAGTCAATTATTACTAATCAATATCAATTAAATCATTCAATCCTTAACACGTCATCTTCTATTAAGGATCTTGGTGTAATACTCAATAATAAACTAGATTTCTCTGAACATATTTCTTTTATTACCAACTTAAATCTCTTGGATTCCTACTCCGCTCTACAAAACCCTTTAATGATCCTTATGTACTAAAATTACTTTATTTTTCCTTTGTAAGGTCTCACCTTGAATTTGCCTCAATTATCTGGTCACCTTTTTATTTATCCCATATTAATTGTATTGAGAAAGTTCAACTTAAATTTATTAAATCCTTACGCTACCTCTTTCCTACCTATACCCATTCTACTGTTTCCGACATTTTAAAAATCCTTTCTTTTAACAATTTTTCTGTCAGGTGACGACATACTGATGCTATATTCTTCTTTAAGCTCATAAATGGTTTCCTTGATTGTTCTGATTTACTGAATAAGGTTAATTTCAGAATCCCAGTTCGATACTCTAGACGCGTTGCACTCTTTTCACTTGATCCTTTCAATACTAATTCCCAAAAATATTTTTATCTGCAGCGCGTTTATTGTATGTTTAACGGAGAGCTGAATGAGGTTGATCTGTTTGGTATTTCCCTACATCAATTCAGGTCTAACATCAAGAGAATCTTGACCGATTGATTCATTTTTTCTCCTATTCTATTTTTCCAATATTTCCATTATTTTTATACTTTAGTTTAGTTATGTAATGTGCTATTTAATCATATTATAGCTTTCATTCTTTTCCTTTTCATTTGTTTATTTTGTATTTACCATTTTCATTTGTTTTATATTTGTAAATTTCAATTTCTTCTTATATTCTATCTTATAACCTTTTCCAAATATTTTAATACTATAGTTTAATTATGCAATGTACTACATATTTTGTCATGCCTTTATTCTTTACTTTTTAATTTGTTTTCCTTATATTTATCTTTTTCATTTTTGTAAAAATCTATTATTGGACTCGGATGTTACATATATTATTTATTTACTTTTTGTTTTTTTATACCTATCTCTGTACATCCTGTCTGTTGATTTTTCAATTAATAAAATAAATAAATAAATAAATAATATATATATATATATATATATATATATATATATATATATATATATATATACATATATATTGTTTGCTATCAATATTTCCTCTTGGAAAATAGCAGCCAACAGCTATTTATTTAAGGGTCAGGATAGGTTAGGTTAAGTTAAGGTTGGCCCTTTTAATTTAAGATTAGGTTGTTAGGGTCGGTATAATTCAGTGTCAGTGTCACACGCGAGAATTGAGACAGTGAGACCACATATTAAAGTAAAAACGTGAAGGTAGATCGAATACTAAAGTAGATATTTGAAGGTAGACCGCATACTAAAGTAACACCCTTAAATTTTCATTCCATTTTAGAACTCAAACACACTTATAAACACGTACACATATGCATAGTGAGATCGCCGTAGTTCACGTTAGTATCGGTGATTAAATAGGATTGCCCAATTATTGGATCGACGATGCCGATATGACCCTGAATCCAGTGACGGCCCTCGAACGGCACTCAAAGGGTTAACATCATAACGAGCGTGTATTATATTATAACAGAGAGTATGAAACAATTTGACTAAGTATGTCTCCCTCGCGGGCTTAATATTTCCTTCGGAATTATCTCCTCGCGGAGGGTCGTTCGAATGGTAACCCTTTGGATACGCGCACCGACAAAGATTACCGGATTATTGCCCCAATCCACTTATAATTGTTACTAATCTCTTTCATGAATCTAGCGCGACTCCGATTATAGTCGTAAATTTCGAGTGTATAAATCCCCCGGACCGGGAGCGAGAGATATTTTCCAAATTTCGAACCGCATAACCCGCATCGATTTTCAAATTACACAACTTTCCGATATTTGTCGTCGACAAAATATATGTAGTAATAATATAATTGAAAAAAATGCGATAGTAATCGTCAAAAGTTTTATTTGTTTCCCGGGTGAAATGTCCATTAAAGTTTTACCGGGGCTTTGGGGATAGATAAATTGATGAAGAAAGTTGTCGGACGATATTATTACCTGGTGGAAATAAAAGTCGGATATATACCCATGATCTATGTTCGAACCATTCCCGTTTCGTTTTACACTATGTATCTGCAAGAGTGAACCAATTCCGATAAGTCAACCGCAATGCGCATATGTTAGATGAGTGCTCATTTCTCGATGCTTCGTTCAGACTATCGGCGATAACTTTACGTTTCAACATAAAATATTGGAATAAATACCTATTATATTTATTTATTTATTTTATTTTATTGTTACAAATCAATATACACTCGCCATTACAGATTTGCTCCAATGCGACGGGTGTACGTTAACGAAATACAGAATACATAAACAATCAGAAATACAGTAATACATACATATACAATCATAATATATAGCATATAACAATTAATCAGAAATAATAATCATAGAGACATCTATGGATTATTTTTAGATTTTTTTTTGTATACAATTTTTATACATATAATAAATACGAAATTATAGAGATGTCTATAGAGATATCTATAGATTTCAGATTACTGTGTATAATTATTACAAATTTTACACAGGCAGATTTTGTGACAACAGGATTAGATCTAATACCAATTTTCAGGAACCGTTTCAGCAATGATCAAATAAAATTGGCAAACTCTGGTAGAGAAATGATCGATTTGGAGTCACAAAACCCCCAAATCTAACCAGCAGATTTGGCGAGGACTCGAACCTTTGACCTCAGTGGTGCTAAATATATACGCTACCACTAAGCCAAACTGCTGGCTATGTTATTTCACATTAAATTGAACTGTTAAAAAAATCACATTTACTAATTTAAATTATTATTTAATACTTGTGTTGTACCCGATGACATAACATCGCATGGGTGTTGGAATATTAAATTAATAAATAAAAAAAATTAAAAGAAATGTGTCGTCGGTCATGGGTTCGATCCACGCGTTCGAATTTTTTTCAAATACCTTTTAAATATATTTAACGAGTGTTGTGCCCGTTGATTTCAAAGGGTGGTTTCGAAAAGGAATTGAAACACGAATAAAAATAAAGTTATATATTATATATTTGTATAAGTATAATGTAAGGTAATTTATAGGCGCACGCGCACGTAATATTAATCGTAATAAAAAGTGTCACATTATACACTTAGCAATCTAACCCGTTCGAAATGATGAATGAATGTGTGTGTGTGTGCACCTCTAGAATCCAGAATCGAAAGTGAAACGGCTGGTTTCAGAAAGAAATTGATGCACGAATTAGAAATTACGAATTACGAAGTGATACATTTTGTGACACCCCCCCCCCCTCCCCCACTTCCCCACTACCACGCTTCCTGTCATATCGAATACTCGGTTGTGATTGGTTCCCCATACCGGTACGTCGCCTGCCATAGGTACATACAAATATACATCCTAACATCGCGTATGTTTTTATATATTTATACATAATTTAATATTTATATATAACTAGTGTTTTTACCCGGGTTTGCTCGGTATTTGTAATATAAACCGCTTAAACATGGCCAATCTATGTAATAGTAAACGTTTTATTAAATTTATTTGAATATTCAGTTGTTCGATGACGTCACGGATTTAAGACCCAACAATACTTACATACTTACAAAGTTTCTTTCGAAATTATATATTAGATTGATTAATATGAAAAAAAAAAGTAAAACCTACCTACCTCTACTTATGTACATGTAAACAATATAAAACACCAATAGAAAAACAATTAATTAAATAAATTTTCAATAGATGGCGGTAAATTCTCTGCCAAGAGGAAATATTGGTAGCTTTTAGTATATATAGAAGTTTTTTTCTTTTGTATATACGTTTTGGCAGTAGTTTAACTGTGACGTACATGTGTATGTATGTACATATGTCGAATCGAAACGACTACTATCGTACAGCGAACGTTATCTCAGACAGACAGACACACAGACAGAATAGCGATATTATATATATATATATATATATATATATATATATATATATATATATATATATATATATATATATATATGATGATGATGATGATGATACCCACTCTCTCATTATATTAAGGCTAGTGTTTATACATATGTATATGTAGATATATCGGTTCGGACAAAAGTATTAATCGGCGTCGTGTCATGGACAGCAAAACTTACAGTAATATTATCAAAGACCTTGCATTGAATTATTATATATTGTAATAATATTATATAGTTAAATAAAAAATAATTTTAATAAAAATTTTGATATTATTAATTTGTGCTGTGTAATAAAGTGTTGATATTGTTGCGTAGGGATGGGTGGAGGATCCAAGTAAAAGGCCAACAGTCGTTTCACAGCATTTATTGATGATTAAGGAGATACACGCACTGTCACTGCTCAGTCCAGAATGACATGATATCGCCTACGTACCGCCTTATAAAGGGTAGATCTCTCAGGACGCCTAATCTGTTTACCTGTTGTATAGTCACGTATTCGGATATATATTTCCACGACATTGGGTCTCCCCGTACTGATTCTGAGAAATAACTAATAACGGTCATTGTTTAGCCTAAATGCACTTAGAGTCCAGATATAATCCTTGGAAGTAAGTGCATGCACTTAGTTAACCCGATAACAGATATCCGTTGGTCTAAGTGCAATTCACTCAATCCGCTGCGTACGTAACAATATCATTAATTTGTTTATGAAATACGTATATATTTTATATTAATGGATATTAATATTTTTTAGACGATAAAAGTATTTGTCAACATCGTGTTATGGACAGCAAAACTTACAGTAATATTATCAAATACCTTGCATTGAATTATATTGTAATTATATTATATAGTTACATTAAAAATAATTTAATAAAAATAAAGAAATTATTTTACGTCCTTAAATGTTACAACATATTTAACGTATTCGACAGCATTGCTTGGTTCTCGTAATTCTCACGCTAATCGGATCGACTATAAGAACATACATACATACAAAAAATTTTCACAAGTGCAAATCACACTACCGTAAGATAAAAACACCGAATTCATTATCAATAAAAAATATAGATTTTAGCCTACACTATCACAACACCTGTTTCCGAAAGGACCAAACCCTGCTCCGAAACTCCATTATTGACGAAATCGAAGACACATGGCGGTTGCAATGGTATGTCGGAATTCGGACTGGTCTCCAGACAACACTAAAGATTTCATTCCGAGACCCAACAAATCACGACTACCCAATCCCACAAGACCGAACGACCCACCTGCACCAAATGATATTGCCCCTCATAAATCATCCCTCGACAGTACGCGTACATACACACACACACCCAAATCCACATCTACAACCCCGTCGTCTCATCCGGCGCATTGGACGTACGTGAAAACAACCCAGATCCGAAACGGGCCAAGACGCTGAAGCAACGTTTGTATCCTAGTATTTAATATTTTAGCAGGATCTTACCGGGGGACCGGAAGTGACGCCGTCAGTCGGGAATTGTCCGACCGGAAACAAACTAGCGCCAAACTTTCGGTCACGTTTCCCGACTAACTTCCTCGCAGATGGATAGATGGAAATCTAGGAAAGTCCATTGTACAATACATATATATGTAGGTATGTACCTATAAACGCATTTTGCGAAACTTTAATCTAATTATGTGAGGGTAATTGCATTCTAATTCGATGCAAATTTAATCCGCTTCAACGATTCGTATTGAATTTGAGAGACGGCGCTGCTTACAAAGCTTTTCCAATCGACTTACTAATTTTCCAGTTGACCTTCTAATACAAACGCACATACATATATACAACCAGCAGCGTGGTCTAGTGGTGAGTGTTGTATTCTTTCGTGCAAGGTGTCACGGATTCGATTCCCACTAGAGTCTCGTTGTTGGCCAGACCTTGGTTTGTCGAGGTCGATCGTATCTTATCAGAGTTTGCCAATTTTAGCTGATCATTGTTGATACTGTTCCTAAAAATTGGCAAAGAATCATCCTAAATGCTGTCACAAAATATTCTGTATTAATGTATGTACAATTTGTAAAAAATTATGTACAATTCAAAAAATCTCAGGTGTCTCAATGGATTAATTAATTAATTTTTAATTTCTTGTTCTACAGCTTCTCGAAATACAGTGATTTATGTAATAAAAATGCTGCATTGTTTGTAATTAATTGTCTAGGAAGGCGCATTGAGGTCTTCCTGGTATACCTATATACATATCTATGTAAAAATAAAATAAAAATAAAATATATACATATAAGCCGTTATATTTAAAAGCGGTGGAAGTCCAATTTTCATTTCCAAAAACACCATTTCTGTTTGACTTAATTCACAAATTGCTATCACTTATTTTAATTCAATATATACAGAATCATGGAAAAGCAAAAAAATATATTGCAGGCCACAAGTATTCTTAAATATTGCTAAACGTCAAAAATTATATTTAATGTTTTGCGAAGTATTTATCGAAATTAAGAAGAGTGGACTAATGACACATTCAAATATAACGGCTCATATAATAAAATAAGATAACACACTCGTACTACATACAATTCATTAAGTTTCTATTAACAAATACCATAAACAATCTTGCTCTATTCAAATAAATCAAAACAAATAATAAACCGTAACTCTATACAGAAAAATGAGAGCAAATAGTAAACTGTATCTCAATTCGTATAAAAATCTATAAGTCTTATCTACACATTATATAAACCATAGCACGCGAGATATCATCACATGTTATATATATATATATATATATATATATATAGGTACATAAAGTATTTACAAATATAATTTAAATATATAAAACGCTACCGAGATAATAGTATATACACATTTTATATTAATAGTTACTTAAAAAAAACACGTTATGTAAAAATAAGTCAACTATGATACTTTCGTAGTTGATTGCTAAGTATCGTTACGTTTCAGCGTTTGTATGTAGAAAATGAGATTTATGGTGTTTGTTTTACGTCTAGAATAATATTATACTGTTATATTATTCTGATATAATATGTTAATTAATTACAACACCGATAGGTACAATAATTACTTTGTGTACCTGCGTGTTGCGGCATAGTCGACAAAGCTCGCGCTTACGAGTAGATTAACCCTTTCGCTACCCGTTGTCTGGCACAACAGGTGATGAGAACGACTTAACGAGGTTTGTAACCAAATGGCAATTAGAACTTGACGAGAGCAAACAGATCAAATCGAGATCGTCCTCGATATGTCGATACCCACGTATCCACTTTGATTACGGTGAGAATCGAGGATAGGAGTTCGATACACCTCTGTTTACACACACATCCAATTTGGGGTATGAGAATCCTTCCACAGAACACTTCGAGTATATGCCAAACACGAATTTGAGAGATCTAAATTGGTACTATGACGTTTTGAACTAAATTGGAGGAGATGACAGTCGTGTGCCGTGCAAGTTGTCAATACGTGTTGCATTGTTTAGCAAAAGTCGACAGTGAGTGACAATTGAACTTACATACATATTTACATGCATATATGTATGTATGTAGATATGTGATGTTACAAACTCCGAAACATACAATTTCCGGTACTTCTAGAAAAAGGTTTCCGGTTCTTGTATTAATAAAATAATCTAATTGCCAATTGCTAAGAATATATGTACATATATAATATATAAAATTAAATATCTGTTCGATAAAATAATGAGATGGGCACATCACATTGAAATGCAAGGCGATGCGGGGTATATCCTCAATATACCCAATATTTAATCGCCATAGTTCTTTATCAACTCAAAATGAAATAAAATTATATCGCGCGCTCATATTACCATTATCAACCTATGCTTCACCTGTATGGAATAACGCCTCGAATACTAACCTTTCCAAGCTCCAAGTAATACAAAATAAATCCCTAAAAATAATTTATAATACACACATATATGTATACTAAATTGAAAAAACTGCATGCCATATATAATATTCCGTTTGTTACAGACATTACTATCAAACTAACCAGTAGATTCTATGACAGAATCACTAATAATCATACTAACACACTTGTGAAGAGTCTCGGTGATTACAACAAAATGTCTATACCCTTCAGGTATATACACAGATTACCTTAACACAATCTGCTTTAGGACATCGACTTTAGAGAGTCTTTAATTAATATTATGTATTAGATGTATTATGAGCATTTGTAAGAATTGTAAATAGGTTTTTGAGCTATTTTTCCTAACATGCTGTACATTAACATTAGAATATTATAATACTCTGATTACTAACCAAATTAAATTAAAATTATAAAATAGAAAATGATCAGTAGATCAGTAACTATTAAAATAGATATAAGATGTATTGTGAACATAATTTTGAAATAATAAAAAGGATTTAAAAATCGAAATCAAAATGTCTGTTTGTCTGTCTGTCTCGTGTAGGCTCCTAAACAACTAAACCGATTACGATTGAACTTTCAGGATTTGTTGTATGCACGTCCGGAAAGATTACTGTGAAAAAAAATCTCCCAAAAACGGAACGGAAACGGGAAAAACGGGAATGAGTGTCATTGCAACGCAATAATTTCAAATATTCTCGTGTCGCAACCTGCGTTGTTAGGGTAAAATAAACAAACAATTGAATTATTGCAAATGTGTTCGCTGCCTGCGTTTTTCCGACAAATGGAAACGGGAACGGGAATGGGAATGGGAACGGGAAAGGGAACGGGAGCATGCCGGGCTCAGCTAGTATGATATAAAATATATATAAAATTCTCACATAAACCTATGTAGATGACTGAAATCAACTGAAGGATGTATGTAGAAGATGAGTGATAATGTCCAACCGTTTTCTATTGATGATCAGAGGATGACCGCTTGAGACCGGGGATGCCTGAAATATCCTAAAAAATGCTCAAAGGAAATGTTTCATATCTGTATAATAGAATATTGACTTAGGAAGCTAAAGTTGATGGAATTAGTCATAAGCATGTGATAATAAACTGGAGAAGAAAGTCAAGGGTATTCAATGCGATGCTGGAAGATGACTGAAGCAGCGCAAAAGTATCTGATATCTGGAAAATGACTGAATGATAAATATTCGATGGAAGGGTTAAATGATGATTGAAAAAAAGGGTTGCCTAATCTGCCCAAAAGCATCCCATGAGAAAAATAAATATACATATTTAGCTTGTATCCAAATAAGCTGAAGTATATAGGTACACAAGTCCAGAAGAATTTTGCAGCATAGCATAATATTTCACTGAATATTTGAAACCAAACCTGCAGATGACTGAAGTTACCCAAATGTATCAAAATATTCAGAAGAAATCCGTATATTTTTATTTATCCTTCATTCGACATTCCTTCCTAATCTTATAACATCTTAATTATTGTCGAATAACCTGATAAAACTCCACGTCGTATTTACTCATGATATTTACAATTAGAAATTATTCCAAAATGTACGCCTTAAGGTCAATTTGTGAACGAAATTGAATTTTTTCCGGTACGGATGTGATTTTCAACCGTGAATGAGATTATCTAACACTGGAACTCGCTGACCGATAGTTTGAGCTCTAATGGGGCGCTGTGAATGTAATGAGTTCTCTAGAGACCCGTAGGCCTCAAACGACCCAAAGGTCACATTCTAAAGGCCCCAAAACACCATAAATCGCAATTCTTCGTTTGGAAACCTGCACCGGAATCCCACGCCAGAGTCCGTTGCATATTACACCAAAACACATAGCTGGTGATTTTATTTTAAAGATAAATTTAATCAGATAGTATCTTAATTTTATCTGAAAATTCAACCACTGTTACCACTGAGGAACAAAAAAAATATCGGAGCGGAAACTAATCAATGTTTACTAAAATCATTTACCGCTCAAATTAAATTAAATAAATAAAAGCATTGAGATTGAAAACCAACACTTATAAACGTTGTTAAGTGAAAAATAAGCAAAGTTAGCTCATAATATTACGAAAAAAAATATATTTTTGTCTTTTAAAATTTGCTTTTAAATACGTTAATTTAATAATCTAGCGAAAGTAAATAAAAATAATTACAATTGATAGGAAAAATATCTGACTATTTTATTTTTATTTCATTTTTACGCCACAATGGTCGAAAAAATACACAGAGATGGGTAAAATAAAAAAAAATAAAATATATATATATATATATATATATATATATATATATATATATATATATATATATGTACATACATATGCACAAACAAAAAATACATACATATATACATAAATCATAAAAAAACTGTACCATTATAATAATAGCAGATACATTTAAAATATCAAAAAATAAAATACAAGTAGGGAATGTCTTATACCAGTTATACCTACATATATAATACATATATAAGAACCAGCTGCAAATATCCCTGTGAGGCCCAAATGAAAGAGAGAAGATAAAAATTCCACTCATACATCACATTCAATTATGAAAATGATAATGAAAAATCAATTATGAGAACATTATTGATTCCAATACTGACTTTTGGCACATCAATACAATATTTTGAATTAAACAGTACAAAAGCCAAAATTCTGTAAACATTGCACATTTTTTAGGCGCTCATATCCCAACGAGAGCAAGCCAACAAAAAATATTGTCTCATTTGAATTCAGTGGATCAAACTTAGTAAAGACTCCACTCCGGTAAATAAAAAACGTGATTTTTGTTTCTCGGTGCAATTATATGCAAAATAAAATCTATTTCATATAAGCAAAGTTTTTATTACAGACAATTATCTCAAAATCAATAGTTCGAAAGTTGTATATCGGGTACTGAAGCGTTTGTGGATTATTTAGTATACTATTAATTCAAATTCTGTTAATCTAAAAGAGTTAAATTGCGTGATCTTGTAGGTCAATTGACTGCTGTTTCTGGAAACGATGCGATCATCTTGTGATGATATGTACGAGATATGACACCATCTTGTTGAAACCACCACTGATCTACATCGATTTAATGCTATTGAATCAATTAAATTCTAACTATTGTTACGTACGCCGCGGATTAAGCGAATAGAATCCCAGAGATTGTGTGACCGTTCAAGGATTATCTGTTTAACGGATTAACTAAGTGCATACCGTGCGACTGGTATAAGTGGTTTCAAGGATTAAGTGCAAGTAAGCTAAACAATTATTGCACTTCTCATACCGTGGGAATACATATCCGAATACGTGACTATACAGTAGGCAAACAGATTAGACGTCCTGAGAGATCTACCTCTTATAAGGCGGTACGTAGGCGATATCATGTCATTCTGGACTGAGCACTGCCAGTGCGTGTATCTCCTTAATCATCAATAAATGCTGTGAAACGACTGTTGGCCTTTTACTTGGATCCTCCACCCACCCTACGCAACACTATTTATGATAGAATATAGTTGTTAGTATTAAAATAAATCATTAATTTATAAATTATACCGACCGAAATTCAAAAAATAAACAACTCTGCTGATTCGCCCAAAAAAGAGAAACAAAACATACAAATAATCCCTGAAAGCTTCGTCGACGAAAAAGCGATAATAGAAAAACACAGCACGGCCGAACTGATCCGAAGTTCGGCCAATTAGGGTTATATACCAAACCATCATCCCCCGAGATTCGATTTGGCGGTCGTACCGAAAACCAACCCCCTCGAAAGCCACCCGGGGCTAATTCGACGACCCCGTGGACATTTTTAACGGCCAAAACCGCTAATTAATTGAACGAGGGCAGGTGTTGAACGAGAAACAATTACTCTCGAAGGACGAGGCCAGGTTGGCCGAGGATCCTAACGAATGATGTACGCGTAATGGGGTCCCTCAAATCCCCCATCGGTTCTTTATTAAAAAAAAAAACGTAATTTACGCGAGGACGATAGGGTGTCGTTGAATTAATCCCGATCCGCACACACATTCCCTGACTCGTTAATTGGCTATGGAAAAACGCGGAAAACCTTTTATCGAGTATAAATTTACATAATGTATGCCCGCGCTTTGGGTTCCGCATCAGAGGTTTTACAAATTTAAAAAATTAAGTCATTAATATTAAATTTAGTAGTAAAAGTTTTAATCATTGCTGTCTTATCAGGAAGAACGATATTACAGTATATCATATAAGAAAGTATTTATTTATTTATTGAAAAAATCAACAGGCCTCAGATATAGAAATTCATATAAAATAAAGAATAAATATAACAAAATAACATCTGAGCTCAATTATAGATATTTACAAAATACATAATACATATATCTAGTGGGTTTGGTGCAAACGATCGAAAAGCGCCAGACAGATTGAACCACAGATTAACTGGATGGCTGCTTTAAACGCAATTCTCGACTTCACGAATGAAAAACTGCATATCAGATGATGAGTAACCTTTTGATGTGCACAGATGCAATTATTAAAATGGTAATTATTAAAATTGAGTTGGATCTTTCTGGCGAGTTTAATAAGGCAAAATTCGGAACTAAAGTATCAGAAGCACAGAACGTATACAGGGTAGGTGTATGTCGGGACTTCGGGTAGATTTCGCTTAGTGTAAGTGCGAGCAGTGCGCACGCATAAGGTACACGTGTCGTTAATCTGTGGTTCAGTCTGTCTGGCGCTTTTCGATCGTTTGCACCGCATCGATATCTAGTACATATAGACAAACAAATGAAAAAAAAGTATAAAAACTAAAATATGAATAAATAAGACAATGCATAATTAAACATAAAGTGATATACATAATATAATTGGATAAACATAAAGTTATCTAATATAATTGGATAAAGAATATATAATAGAAATAGAAATATAAATGGATCAATCAATCAAGACTCTCCTGATGGCAGTCCTTGAATTGATGTAAGGAAATACTAAATAGATCAACGTCTTTCAGCTCCCCGTTAAGCATACAATAAACACGCTTTAGATAGGAATATTTTAGGGAATTGGTTTTGAAAATATTAAGTGAAAAGAGTGCAATATGTCTAGAATCCTGAAACCAATCTTACTCAGTAAATCGTAATAATCAATGAAACCATTTAGGAGCTTTAAAATAATGTAGCATCATTATCATGAAAAGTTAATAGGAAAATCCATCAACATACCCAAAAGTAATGTAGAAAACCGAATAGAACATGTTTGTTATACATATGTCACAGTGAAATTATAATTTTACTGACGTTTCAGTGAAGTCATAAGCAGTTACATTTACACTCAGTATAGTTCAGTGAAATCATATCCAATTACATTTTCACTGGCCCCTATTAGTGAAATTATAATTTTTGTCAGTTGGACGATAGTGCGTCGCCGATACGAATCGCGCCACCCCCGCAACCCCGCTCTTATCCATTCCCACTCTTCTCATGGTCCACTATATGTATATTTCGATTTGGCTTTTTTTGATGCCGCATGTGTGGGATTGGATACGAAAGCAAATACATATATATATAATATCTTAGCAGCCAACATTTATTTATTTAAAGTAATGTTAGGTTAGGTTAAGTTAGGGTTCGTAGTACGTTGTAATTTGAATTCGTACGTTGTTAATTCGAATTAAAAATTCATTGACATTGAGAAATGAATTTGTAATTATGTTATTATATTCGCACTCACTGCTTGAGCCAGTGAAATTATAATTTCACTGACAATAACAGTTTCACTGTAATATATATTTATTTTATTATTACAATTAATACACAAAAATATGAATAAAGAATAACAATAACAAATTATTGACCAATGTGACCTGACAATGTGCCCCAATGCGTCACACTAGTCTTACAATCATTCATCTAATTCAAATAGACAGTACTATTGATAAATATTTACTATATATATCATACTATACTTGAGTGTGTGTGTGTGTGCATGGGAAATTTTTCCCTCGTCAGTGGGAAATAGAAAAGTCTATCTGGAAAATACATAGAAACAGTGGTAAGGAAAACTTTTCGCGTAGTATATATCACGCCTATTAAGGATATCGAGAAAAACTTTATTATGAACCGATAAAGCTCCGATCCGTATGAAAACATTCGCTAATGCATAATATAATATATTACGTAGATTTTATTTGTTATTGCTTCCGAATGATTATTTTTTTTTTCAATATGATAATATTTTAATACATTAGTTCGGCATTTGAAATGTAAATTCCTATTGTAATTTATTATATAATATAATATTAAATGTATATATATATGTACATATATTTGCTGTCCTTGAAAAGTAATTTTGAGGAGTGGTAACTTTATCAGACGTTTCGTACGTCGACTGTTCTCATTCGTGATTATTATTAATTATGAATGAGAAATGCTTATCTATTATGTAATAATATATGTATATTGAGGACTGTTCGTAATGAATCACCTAATTTATTAATACGACATTATGGAATTATTTAAAAATTAATATCTTTCAAATTCATTTGTATACAATGAAATTTTCTTACATGCATGTATGTATGTAATAACCAGTTCTTCTTTTAATATAATTATTACTAGTGACAGACCCGATGAAAATTTCATCGGATGTATTATAAGTATAAACAATATTAAGCTGCAATAGAAAAATTAATTTACTAATTAAATTATTTTACAATACATTGCGCTAAATGCTTGTGGCACTATTTTCCAAGAGGAAATATCGATAGCAATCAATATGTACATATATATACAGGTTTTTTCTTGATTCTGTGAACCAAAAATTACATATATACCTACACACATACATACATGCATACATACATACAAAGTCTCATTCAAAATTATATATTAGATTTTAAAACAAATATATTGTCAGTTTATTTATTTAATAAATATGTTTCAAATATAGACTTATTTGTCAGAAAATTATTAGTTTACAAAGAAAAATGTTTAAATTTTATTTATATTATTTTAGGTATTTATTTTATTTTTATTTTTTATTTAATTTACACCAAGAAGGCCTAGCAGGTAAACTCAATGCGCCTTCCTGGCCAAAGACAATTATATAAACATATATATACACCATCCATATATACACTAATACTTACACGTATACACAAATACACATACATACATATAAAAATATAAAAATACACATATATAAATATACATACATACACACCTACACATATATATATTCACATATACATACATATACATATATATATATATATATATATATATATATATATATATATATATATATATATATATATATACATATACACATATACATACAATACAAACATACATCCATATACATACAAACATTATACATGCATATACACATAAACACATAAATACACATAAATAAAGATAAATTACTCATATATATAAAAATATGTGTAAATATGTATGTAGCTAGAAGTCATTTAAAATATGCTGCCTGACAGAACTGTATGATGCAGTAAAAACATCAAGGCTCCCAGAAAGCAGGTTAAATAATCGAATGTGTCTTGAAAGGGGTGAGTCATCAAGCACATTAGTTCTGGCCCGAATAGGTAGGATTTCTGGAGCGAGATCCTATCAATTTCTCAGGTACCCTAAGTTTAAGATTACACAGAACTTCAGGAAGATGACATTCACCCCTTAGAATTTCTAGTATATTTCTAGAATAAAATACTCTTGGGTTTCGATCATTATTTTTCTTTCCTAAATAGAAAAGATAAATCAATAGATGTTTAAAAACAATTTAAAATGATTCAATTTGATCTAAAATAATAACAAAAGTATAGCATAAGAACTTTTTTTTTTTTAAATAATCTTATGTATTATATCAACGAACTTATGATATGGTATCCGGACATGTACCCCCTGGACACAACCTCGGAAGGTTTCAGGCATATCGAATTAAAAAAGTGATAACAATTTGAATATTGGACTTTTTCCACTTTCAAATACATATAGCTTGTGAGAAGTAAGCTAGAATATAATGCGATTGTGTGGAATCCGCATGAAGCAAATTACTCTCTGATGATTGAGAAAGTGCAAAAAGCATTTCTTCGTTTCCTATATAGGAAAGAATATGGGTATTACCCATATCTCTACCCTACTCCCTTCCTTTTGGGCATGCTTGGGTATAATTCCCTTGAACTTCGGAGAAACTTCTCATTAATTCGTTTCGTTCTCCTGCTCTTACGTGGTAATACGTCATGCCCGTTGTTGCTGGAGCAGTTGGGAGTTTATGTCCCTAATCACTATGTGCGTGGTAGACATCATCATTTGCTGGCTGTACCTCCTGCCCGCACAGTCCTTTTTCGAATGGCTCCTATTCCAAGAGCTATTCGACTTCTTAATGAAATCGTTGCTGCCGAGACTGAATGTGATAATTTCCACCTTAGTGAGCGTAAATTGTCGGAAATTACTCTAACCCATTTATTGGTAGTCTGCGCTCATCATTGTTTTCATGATTGATTGTGATTTATGAGTGAAATTTTGATTAACTCTCTTCCATTTGGGCCTTACAGGGATGTTTTGTATTTGTAGTTGTTTCTTACATATTTATTGAAACTGGCTGTAGGTGCAAGGCATTCCTTATGTTAGATTTTTTTTATTTGATATTTTTACTTTATCTGTTATTATTAAATGCTATTTTTTATGTTTATGTATGGATGTATTTATGTTTATGTTCAAATGTATTTTTTTATGTATAATTGATGAGTATATTATTTTCGTTATGTATTAATTTATGTTTAATTGTTATTTTGTTTTTTTTGTGTTATATTTTTTGACCATTGTGGCACTTTAGGAATTCCTGTTATGCCACAATGGTCTGTTTAGAATAAAATAAATAAATAAATAACGACTCGTACATTAAAAAAAAAATTCAGTGAATTAAATATTACAATAAAATGTATCCTCACAAAAATGAATTAAAAAACATACATAATTATAACCTACTGTATCTTCGTTTGTACAATACCTTCCTCCTTTTTGTATATCATAAGCACATTTTCAGCTACAAAGCCTACCCGTTTAATCTCGGTCCTTCCTGTGTGTACGCGACGCGAGACCGCAAAAGCCTCGCAAAGCCGCAAGTGGGTCCTGGCTGGGAAAAAAAAAGCAAAAATGCCCACACGATCCCTTTCAAATCGAGCGCGTAAAAATTTACGACGGGACGCGCAAAGAGCGTCAAAAAAAAAACAAGATCGTTTGCATAATTTTTTATTGTGGCACGCAACCGACAAGGTGCGGCTACACCTTTTTACGGCCATTTTGAGACCACATTTCCACGGATACGGAGCCGTTGGAAAAGTCCCCGAAGCTTTCTCGAGGCTTATCGGGACACGGAAAGCCACACACCGAAGGGGTCGAGCTAATGCGCCGTTAAACTGTGGCTCGCGCAGCTAATTGTGACGCATTTCGGCCATTTTAAACGGCCCTAATCTCTCGTCTGAAATTGCTCGCGTTTGTTGTATTTGCAGAAAGTATCTTATCTCGCGCACTGACGATGGCCCTAACGGCTCGAGCGAAAATCTCGCACAATTTGCATTTGAAAATCCCGAAATTTAAAAAAAAAAATGAGCCGAGTACAATTTTTTTCTGTAGAATCGGTCATCACTATTCTTGTGGATTAATAACAAAAATTCTACAAGAATAGTCGAAATATAAGTGGAATTTTATTTAATTCTCATATAAAGACAATTTAATATATTATCCCTATTAATTCAATTCAGATTCGTATAAATACGAGTAAATACTAGTACGAGCTTTTAGCTCGCAATTTTACCGATTTAAAATTCTGCACACTTCCAATTAACCTTTTAAAAGGAAAAAAAAAAGGGTGGCCAGAAACTATCCCAATAAACATGTTTGAATAGAAAAAACTCAATATAAAACAGTATTAACAGTGGAAAAAAATCCCCAGTGAAAATACGTACTTTTGACTTTTGATTTGAACTGAACGACTACTGAGAGATTTGAAAGCTGAAAAGTACTACAAATGAAAGATAAAACACCCGACTGTAGATTCCAATATTCATTTTGAACAGAAAATTGACAGATTTTGAGACATCGACCGAACAACACCAAGATATCGAAAAATCGCGCGATTTATAAAACACATATATCTCTGAATCTCGAGCCAATCAACATTTTTTACTATCAGATTCGTGTTTACTGGGTAAAGATCTATAAGAAAAGTCATATCTCGTCTCCGAACCATTTTTCGTGTTGAACGGTGTAATCAACGACCAATTCAACACACATGTACATAAAATACAACATTAGAGCCGCCACAGATCAACTTTTACTGTGAAAATTTCTAACCATCGAATGATTTCTTGTAAACAAAGACGCTGTGAACAATATTGTGTTCTAATATTGAATCATCCTTTAGAATCTTAGACCACAAAGATTCGAATGACCGGCGAAAGTGTCCGTGGAAAATAGAGACGCTGCATTTCCCCCGCTCCAATTATATTGCAGCACTGCCATTTTGGCCAGATGTGTTAAATGGATAAGTGGCGAATGCAATCTGCTCTGTGTTTACAGCAGCCCATGGATATAATGCACCGACTCCATTAACCCCCCCTGGTGGTAATTTATTACGCCAGATATCGTCAAGTGGAGAGAGAAAACGCCTTTCACTCCGAGACTTGGGTCTAGCTCTTAAGAGCGAGAAGATGTGTTTGCAGACACTTGCAGTTGTAAATTTCAAGTAACCGTTTACAATATAAACTCACAATGATACTCGATTTGAAATTTATAGAAGAAAAAAAACATATAAACATATCAGTATGATACTAGGGCTTCTAAGCCGGCTTTTTGACCATTTTTCAAAAAACCGAAAGCCGGCTTTTTAAGGTTTTCTTTAATTAATATTTTTTTCCTCAAAACTAACAATTATGAATTTCAAATTTCTATTAGAAAGATCAAAAAAAATGTGTATATCTAAACTCTCTTAGGTAATAGGCGTATATTTCTTTGAACAACAACAAAAAAAGGTAATGCACTTAGTGGTTTGTTTGAGATTTAGTAATGAACAAAAACCAAATCATAAACCAATAAAATATTATTCAAAGTAGTTTCAATGTTCAAGTATAGAAAACATTACTATCGCAAAACCTTGTACTTGACAACAACAAAAAAGCAGTCGTAAACTCCAATGCTTTATGGCAAAATGCATGGGAATTTCCAGAATATAATTGATTTTTCTTCGAAGGAATTTGACGCCACATACCTACTTTTTATTATGGTTTTAAAATGTTTGTGATATGCCGTTACTAATTTTTATTTTTCAATTAATCATGCACATTCGCCTGGAAGACTGCTCCAAAGCGGCGAATGTGCTAAACAGATTAAGAATCGATACATCATATAATAAATATATTATTAAATACATACATAATTATACATACAAACAAATCGAAACAACATTTGACATCTATGGTCAGACATTATTATAAACATCGTAAACAATACGAATAATAACATTATTTATTTATATTTCAATAATCATCCATAGAGACATCTATGGAGAAAATCTGGCGAAACCTAAGAGATAATAATAACTCAAGGTTTTTCGCAATAGAAAATTGGATAAGAAAGCCAATTTTACAGGAATCGTTTCAAATCAGAAAAATTGAACGACCGACCTCGACAAACCAAGGTCTGGCCAGCAACGAGACTCCAGTGGGAAGCGAACTCGTGACCCCTAGCACGAAAGAATACAACACTTACCACTAAACCACGCTGCTGGTTCGTTTGCGAAATTTGCAACGGTTTGACAAGCTTTTGGATTTCTATGCTAAAACAGATGCGTAATAAAACTATCACTGTTTGCTGGAACCACACTATAAAAATGTGGCCTTGCTTTTCAGTTGGTGGAAAACTTATTCTAAATCATATTAACAATTAGATACAACATAACTTCTTATTGAATACTCGCAGACAACACTCAGTGAAGAGATGTACTTTTAGCAGTGAAATGTCAGATCTGACATATTTGGCCAAAAATCAATATATATCGTGTATTACCTTACAAGAAGCTACACGCCAAATTTGAAATTTATATATACATATGAGAGTTAAAACTATAAATATTTATATATTAGAGATAACTAGAACCTATAGAGCAAATTTTATAAAATATAGAGTGAATTATACGCGTTTAAACAATTAAAATCTGATATGGCCATATCAAGGCGAAAAGGTTCGAAGACACGGGACGAACGCTTGTTAAACGTCAGGAAGGTCTACGTGCCCCGTTTTTAAACGCGTTGTATACAATATTTTATCTCCAACGTAATGGCAGACGATACATTAACGTATATTGATGACCAAAATGAGCAATATGGCAAAGTATGAAAACGATCGGATAAGAGATAAAAGATTTAAAAAATGACTTCTTAAACGAAAACCTTGTGAACTGTATAAGAGATATGTATGTAAAAATAACTTTGAAAGATGGAAATATTTCAACGCCATACTTACGTACGTTTGAAATAGTGTTTTATTTTTCATAGCATACGACTATTTCTCATATGAAAGTGGTTCTAAAAAATACTTTTTTTATATATAAACCTAAACTCACAGTTGACCACACCTCTCAAGTCCACGAGCAAAGCATCTGCGGTCGGTATCCTCATCCCCATTTTCCGAGAGCCATCTGTTCGTGCCCCGCTGACAGTTTAATTCTGACGCCGCAAACATGTTTTGCCTTTCGCGATCCCGCAGAACAAAACATACAAATGGCGGCATATAGACAAACACCCCGGCAAAACACCGAAAAAATCAAGGAAATAGAACAAAAGCAATTGACGAGCGAGTGTGAAAACAACGACTGTCGACTTTCCCTCCCACCGACAGACATTCCCGGCGGAAAACTCGGTCGCTAATTTGCAACCGATCTGTCGATATCGCCATCGAACGAAAGTTCATTCATTTTTATAAAACATAATTTTACTTTTTATCGTAAAACCACGTCTAGTCGAGATACTTACATACATACGTCAAGAATAACCCGTTTTTTGAATAATAATTTTTTGATCTGGCGACTCATATACAACCGGTCAGCAATTTTGTGTGCATTTTTTAAATCGAAAAGTCATTATCTTTTCCAAAAAGCTTCAATTACTTAAATAACTTAAATCCCTTTCATGCAATATGATTATTTACTATAGTTATTAATAACCTCCCTAAAGTACTACGCAATGCTTCATGTCTCTTTTTGCAGACGACGTTAAATTATTCTTTGCTGTTAAGGATGAGAGGCAAGCCTCTCTCCTTCAAGCGGATATTAACGCTGTTTTATCATCTCGGCTATTCCCAAAATTTTCGATAATATCCTTCACCGTTTGATTCTTTTGCAGTTCAAAAGATTGTTGTGTGATGAGCAGCATGGTTTTTCACCATGTCGTTCCACTACCACTAATCTTGCCTGCTTTTCATATTATACCATGTCTAAAGTTGACCGTGGACAAAAAGTTGATGTAGCCTACTTTGACTTTCGAAAAGCATTTGATCTTGTCAATAATGACGCTCTTATGATCAGATTAGCTGAAGTGGGCTTTTCTCCACGTCTTCTTAAACTCTTTGCTTCTTATCTTAGTGATAGGAAGCAATTTGTTAGATATGGTATTTATGAATCTCCTTCATTTTTTACGCGATCTGGTGTAACTCAGGGGTCCACCTTAGGCCCTTTACTATTTACAATAGTCATTAATAACCTCCCTAAAGTACTACGCAATGCTTCATATCTCTTGTTTGCGGAGGACGTTAAATTATTATTTGCTGTTAAGGATGAGAGGCAAGCCTCTCTCCTTCAAGCGGATATTAACGCTGTTTTAGAGTTCAGTTCCTGTTTAGGGCTTGAACTTAATACTAGTAAATGTGCCATTATGAGTTATGGACGTGCGAATTCGCTCTATTGTCACGGATATTCCATTGGATCCGTATTGTTGATGCGTGTGGAATCTATGGTCGACTTGGGTATCACTTTTGATCCTCAATTCACCTTTCACAACCACATCAAGACAGTCGCTGACGTTTCCTTTCGTCGTCTTGAGATATGCTAGATTATTCTCCAAACCCTTGTCTTCTCGCTTGCTTTTCAACTCGCTTGTTAGAAGTAAGCTAGAGTATAATGCGATTGTGTGGAATCCGCATGAAGCAAACTACTCTCTAATTATCGTAAAAGTGCAAAAAGTATTTCTTCGTTTTCTTTATAAGAAAGAGTATGGGTACTACCCATATCTCTATCCTACTCCTTTCCTTTTGGGCATGCTTGGGTATAATTCCCTTAAACTTCGGAGAAACTTCTCGTTAATTCGTTTCGTTCTCCAGCTATTGCGTGGTAATACGTCATGCCCGTTGTTGCTGGAACAGTTGGGACTTTATGTCCCTAATAATTATGTGCGTGGTAGACATCATCATTTAATGGTTGTACCTGCTGCTCGCACAGTTCTTTTTCGAATGGTTCCTATTCCAAGAGCTATTCGACTTCTTAATGAAATCGTTGCTGCCGTCCCTGAATGTGATATTTTCTACCTTGGGGAGCGTAGATTATCGGATATTATTTTAACATATTTATCTGGTAACCTGCGCTCATCATTACTTTCTTAATTTGAATGTGATGTATGAGTGGAATCTTAATCTACTCTTTTCCATTTGGGCCTCGCTGTGATTTTATTTTTTATTCATATTTTGTTTTATTTTATTTTACTTTTTCTTTCTCCTTTGTACATTTTTATGTACTTTTTTTAATTTTGTTCAGTGTAAACAAAGAATGGGATTTATGGATTTTATTTTTGATTTTTACACTTTTGTTTATTTTTTTTTTCTCTGATGTATTATTTTCCTTTTGTTACTTTTTTATTATTTTATTTTACCATGTTTTCCGCTTTTGCTTTTTTCCTTTATTTATATTTTACTTTTTATATCTTTATCAAATGTATGCCATTGTGGCTTCCTGTAACGCCACATTAGGTTCTTCCTGTAACGCCACAATGGTCCAAAACTATTAATAAATAAATAAATAAATATATTGAAAAGAGTGAACCTTTTTGCTTTGGAGACGAGAAGAATGAGATTTTATAAGGTATTGTATATTTTATACCAACAATTAAAATTTTATTTATTTGACGTTTGTTAAGATTTGACTTTTCTAAGAGAAAAACATCCCATTTCTGGTTTATTAAATTTAAAGATTTTTTTTATCACATTGATACAAGAATTATAGTTGAATTTTCTCGTGAAGCGCACACATGTTTAAGAGGTCGAATTAAATTATGTGTGAACCAATTTTTAATTTTTATTTTGGACATGTCTCGTTTTGAGAATGGGGGGCCTCACATGTACATATTATATCTTAGGGCCTCACTTGATCTTAATCCAGACCTACGATAACATCGTGTCTCCGTGTGCGGCTCATACCTTCGTGAACACCTTGTGTCTTCGTGCGCACCTTACGTACATACATATGTATGTCTCCACAGCTTAATAGCACATACATATTGAAACGTATGCGAAAAAGGAGCGGTCGTTTTAATTGGTTTTGAGGATTAACTCCAGGCTTAATTTCAAGTTGGCTAACAATGGAGACCCCCGAATCGACTAAGTCGCTTCCCACTAGAGCTCTCAGAACTGAAAGTGCAAAAGCGTGGGACTTAGTGCCTTGGACCGTGAGACTGCATATCCTTGTACGTGCCTAAATAATAGGAAAGTAAAAGGACGTCAAAGATGCAGTGAGCGACCTGCCCTTTATAATCAGGTACTTAGGCCATATCAACACATTCTGAACGGAGCACTGGCAGTGCGTGGATCTCCGTAATCACCTAATAAATGCTGTGAAGCGACTTTGGCCTTTTATTTGGATCCTCCACCCACTCCTACGTAACAATATAATACAAAAACAGTCAAAATACCAACCCAACCGACTTAAACGGTTCACAGAGGCCCGATTGTTAATGAGACAATGAACCACCGAAAACAAACACCACAATCTTACACATTTATGACAAATTTCCCGCTATTCGTCTTCGTTTGTGACCGTTTGGAACATACCGCAACACTCGTGCAAATATTGGGTGTTTGTAATAAGCTTTGTCTTGTCGCCCCCGCCTAACAATGAACTCGACCCCGCACCGGGATTACGTATGCAAATCAAGATATTCGCGGCGAATTAATCTTTGATGTCTCAACGTATCCTTCCGGAACCCCGAAGGATTCGAAACGGGAATCAATTAGACTTACAGAGGATCGAAGCATCCTCTATCCCCCCCCCCCCGCTCCCTCTCCCTGCCCTCCCGGCTAATCTATCGCCATTAATCATGGCGGATTATTCCCCAAACAACGACCCGATACTGGATGGGGTAGGTTGTGTGTGTGTGTGTGTGCGATTCCTTGACCGGACTGATTCCCGGGAATCCGGGAATTATGTGCGGCCATTGTCGTCAACATAGTCTGTATGTGTGTTCCCGGGAAACTGGCTATCGGAGTTTGCCGATACCCGGAACCCGATCCGGAGTGTCGCCTCAATTGAGGTTTTAATTGCGGGCATTATGAGGGCAAAACGGCCAATAATGTCTCAAATATATATACAAGTTGCCCGAACAGAATGAATCATTAAAAAATATATAAAATTAGGTATGAGTGCTTATTCCAAAAACCATGTACGATCTTAATTAAAATATCTTGAGATCATATACAAATTTGATGAGTCTACATTGTCAACTGAAGAATAGTTTATTTATTTAAGTTTAAGTTTTGACCATTGCGGCATTACAGGAGTCCCTAATGCTCCACAATGGTTGAAAAAATTTAGAGATATGAGAAAAATAAAAATATATACATATATACACAGACAAAAAATACATTTATACATAATTATACAAAACGATAGCAATATAATAATAGCAGATAAAGTAAAAAAAAAATCAAATAATAAAATACAAAGCACGGGAATGTCGCACCTATTATAGCAAGTAACAATATATAAGAACGAGCCGCAAATACAAAACATCCCTGCGAGGCACAAATGGCAGAAAGTAAATAAAAAGTCCACTCATACATCACATTCAATTATGAAAATAATTATGAGCGCAGGCTACCAGATAACTAGGTTAAAATAATCTCTGATAACCTAAATAGAAAATCTATATATATAAAAATGAATTTCTGCCTGTCCATGTGTCTCGAATAAGCTCCTAAGCCACTTAACTGATTACTATGGAACTTTCAGGATTTGTTGTATGCATGTCCGGGAAGATTATTGTGAAAAAAAATCTCGGAAAAGGAACGGAAACGGAAAAAACGGGAATGAAACGGAAAAGTGTCATTACAACGCTATAGTTTCAAATTTTTTCGCGTCGCGACCAACGTGTTCGCTGACAAATGGGAACGAGAACGGGAACAGGAACGGGAACGAGAATGGGAACGGGAACGGGAACGGGAATTGTATGCGTTATTGTGGCATTGAAACGCATGCCGGGTTCAGCTAGTAATAATTAAAAGCAAAAAAAAAAGTTCAATTTTATATTAAACCAGTGGTTTTACCCGGCTTCACTCGGTATTTGTAATATAAATCGATTAAACATGGATAATCTAATGTAAACGTTTTATTAAATTTATTTGAATAGTTTTATTTTATTTAAATTCATTTGAATATATTCATTTGCTGTTTTATTAAAGTTAACAGCACGGATTCTACCACCCAAACCTTACATACATTAAACCTTACAAAGTGTCATTCGATATCAGAGACTTTGTAAAATTAAATTAGATTAACTATGTATATAGCTGAAAATTTCCGGACATCACCTTACGCTACTTAGGCGCAAAAAAGTTGAGGAAAAACCTTCAAAAAGTTCAGACTCTTTCAAAAAGACAATTTTTCAGCACTCGACTTGATTTTTTACTACTAAAATTATAATTCCCAACTTATGTACTCGGTGTTGCTCGGGCATTTTTCTATGAATCCCCTTCGACCCCATACTCTAAGACCTTTCAAAATATACATATCTACATATGTATGTACGATCTAAGCTAGAGGTATCGCAAGATAGTACATGCATATACCTACTATATTTGCAATACGAAAAGACACACTTTGAGCGTTTTTGTATGGAAACCCGTCTTTCCAAAAGATACCCAATAAAATTAACCCTTATTTGAAAACCGTGGACATGTAGACAAACAAGCATTCAAAAACTCATTTCTATATGCTTACATAAATGTATGATCTGGTTGTCAGGAGACATAGAAGGCAGAGTGAAATCAGACTCGTTGATTGGTTAAAAACATTGCTTACTAGGCGGAGCGCCGCAACGGTCTATCACATTACATGTTACCAACTTCATCATTCATTTTACTTATGCATACCAACCCAATCATTCATTCATCTAGATTATAAAAATAAATCGCATATATATTTACATACATAAAAGATACGTTAAAATAAATAATTAATATATAATAAATATTTTATTCTCCAAATTATCGAATAGATTTTTTTAAAGTTCATATATTCAACATAAATAAATGCTAATTTCATTTGCACTTCTTCAACAATCAAATTTGTAGTTAATAAAAAATCAAGTTTTACAAACATTTTTAGTGTAAATAAAATTTTCCAATGAAAAGTCAATTTGATATCAAACTTAAAATAGTTTTCTTTCTGAAAATTTGTCGACCTTTGTTCACGCATTTCGACAAATTACCATAGCGATTCCCAAGCTTATTCTCTGATGAATAAACTTTTCTCTATGGGACACATTGATGGACTTTTACTTTCATATCTACATACATAATTGATTTAAATAATTTGAAGCAAAACGAATAAAAGAAGAGGAAAATTTTATATGATTTGAATTGGAAACTTTATATCAAAAGATTTACATACATATGTAATTAAATTTACTGAGAATATTTGTTGGCTTTTTTTAAAGATTTTCTCAAGACCATCTCAGTTAGTATAATTTGTCAAAATAAATTTTGTTTAAAGTTTAATTCAATTATCACAAATTATTTTAATCCGACTGATTTATAATTAATTATTTACTACGAACAAATAACAATCATCAAGAGTGGTATATATGTACATATTTACACACTTTCGACACACATAACTGAACTTTCTTAGCACCACCGTGACCGTGGAAGTATATAATATTTACCCGCACATAAAACTACTACTTGCTCAAAGATTACAAAAATCTGATAGCAATTTAATTACAAAAATTACGACGCAAAGCCTCGTTCATACACACACGTCAAAGACTGCATTAAATTATTAACACATTTTATAATATACATTTAAATCAACCTCCATCCTAAAAATAAGAGTTACTTTCATCATCAAGCTTACATACATTTCAATCAAATTTACTTTTCAACGATGACTATCTCATTAATTTATGACTCCTTCCGATTGCAAAGGATATCAGATAAACAATAAAATCAGAAAATCTTAAGTAAAACTTCTTTTCAGAGCACAATAAGTGATTTTGAATTCTAAATGCTTTTTATTATTACTAAATTATGTTCACAATACATCTTATCTTAATATTAGTACAGCATAATAGGAAAAAGACCTCAAAAACCTATATACAATTCATATAAATGCTCATAATACAGTTTATACATAATATTAACTAAAGACTCTCTAAAGTCGATGATCTAAATCAGATTGTGTTTAGTAAATCTGTGTTTATACCTGAAGGTTAAAGACATTTTGTTGTAATTATCGAGACTCTTCACAAGTGTATTAGTATGATTATTAGTGATTCTGTCATAGAATCTACTGGTTAGTTTGTTAGTAATGTTTGTAACTAACGGAATATTATTTATAGCATGTAGATTTTTCAGATTAGTATACATGAGTGTGTTATAATTTATTGTTAGGAATTTATTTTATATAATTTGAAGTTTGGAAAGGTTAGTATTGGAGGCGTTATTCCATAAAAATGCAGCATAGATATAGTTAATATTATTTTATTTTATTTTGAGTTTATAAAGAACTATGGCAATCAAATATTGGGTATATTGGAGACATACCACGTGTCGCCTTGTATTTCGCTGCCTCAATGTAAGGGACCCATCTTATTCTTTGATCGAACGTTACTCCTAAATATTTTATTACCGATTGCCATTTCAGACTTCCTCCAAAGAGGATTTTCAGATCTGAACTTGGCATATGCTTTCTAATACTAAATAAGATCGCGTCTGTAATGGTTAGATTAATTTAAATTTCCCACTTAGTGAAGTGTTGCAAGTTAGAGGTTTTTACGAATAGTGTATGGTTTGGTGCTACTTGTAAATTAAGCGATATCATCTGCATATAGAGCTATGTTACAGTTTTTATGAAAATAAGAGTGGGCCAAGCAAGCTTCCTTGCGGAACGCCAGCCATTATTTTCGGAGATGATAATTCATTATTTACATTAAGTGTCTACGATTTAGGTATGATCTGATTATGAGAATTACATAGATAGTTTGGTATTTTGTTAATAATGAGCATATAAATGAGTCCATCCGAATGAGTCTTTGTGAATATATCGAGACATACCATTCCGCTACTTCTCTTTATATTAAAGTGTTTCGTCACGTGTTCGGTTACATAGTCTTATTAGTTGTTGGGTCATGGAATGTCCAATGCGAAATCCAAATTGTATATTAATGAATTTCTTAACTATGTACAATAATTAAATTGGATTCATAGAACTGTTCACGTAACGATGCGTTGCAAAATAAATGTACCTATACTTTTTTACTATCTGACTATACATTCAATCAGGAAGCTTAGTCTCAACATTCAACCCCTTAAACATTTCCACGAAACTTCAAATCGCCTATAACTTATTCTTAGTCGAATGAGTATTGTTGCGTTGGCGTGGATTCAGGATCAAAATGAAAGGCCAAAGTTGCTTCACAGCACTTATTCCAAGATTCAAGAGTTCCACACGTAACTATCACTCACTCAAAAATAATCAGATCTACCGTATATATGTACCTCCTTACAAAGGACAAGTTGCCCAACACAGCTTCCCCGATCCATTTATGTGCCTATTGTCTAGGCACGTAAGGTCTACCATGGTGAGCCTATTGTTCTGTGAGACCTCCAGCGTATCCTTTGTTCGGGCACTTATTCGCCTAATCCGGGGTCTCTATTGTTCACCCATGAATGCACTTAGACAGTGGATACCATCTCTCTCATGTTCCTACGTTACAGTATTTATAAAAATTTCTATAGAAAATGCTACATCATGAAATAGCCGTAGCGATTCATCACTAATCTTTTTTCTAATGACTTTACGTTCATTTTCAAATATGAATCGACAGTATGTACGTACGTATGTATATTGTAGAATATAAATGCATATTATTCTACAGTACAAATCAATGTCCAGGTGTATAATATAGCAATGCGCATTGCGGAGAAAATTCGCGCGTTTTGTTTTGCACCGCGGCACATGTGCTGATTTGGTGCATTTTCAGCACACAGAAACGAGGCCGAAACGAACGATTTTTTCCCAGAAAACAATATCTTATACACGGCACACAAAGTTACGTCGAACGGTGAGTGTAGAGCTAATAAATCACAAGCGCCTGTCGCTCCCGACTCGAAAAATAAAATTAAAACCAAAGTAAATTCGCCATCATTACTATTTGAGCTCGCTTATCTCTCTTTGATATTTGTTTGCTCGTGTCAAGCCTCTGGTCTAGAGACGTGTCTCTGAAATTAATTTAGTCTCGAGGTGGTCCTGGAAGATTTAGCACAGCCCGCCGAGCCGTCGTTTCAGATGTGAAAATTTCGTCAAATTACTCTCTAGTAATAATAATTGGAGCGATAAAAGCGAACCCGTCTTAATGGCAGCTCGTTAAGCAATACACGATTTCGGTACGGCGAACATGCTCGCATTCCAAATTTAATAGTTTTCGTTCATTTTTTCACTGTTTGGCCACTGGGTGAGTGCTGCAGCAATGTCGCTTGATGATATTTTAATTTTTTTAAATTTTTCACTTTGAGGTTTTTGCGTTCGTTCGGCGCGAAAAACAAAGTATGCCCGAGAGCTCTTTTCGACCGCTCCGTGAAAAATACGAGAATTTTTAACTAGATTTCATTAAAAATTTATTCCAAGCTCTTCAAGCGTTTCGAATTACTTAAATTCCACGTGTACCTCAGTGGACAAGTAATATAAAACAGTATCTGTTTTTTAATCGCTTTTTTTTTCACCTACATATAATGGAAACGCAATAAAGCAAACTCGCATTGATTTGATGCTCATTTCATTAATTTCAGATACAACTTTTTAATAATCGAATTTCTGATACTTATTTTTGCCCGTCAATAAATCATTTTAAATTTACCCGTTTAAAAAAAAAGTTTGAAAATTCATGAAAAAATCATTATAACATAAAGTTCCATAGATTTTTTTTCATATTTTTCATACTTTTGATATTTTTAAACAGCTCAAATTTCCTACTGATCGCGATATCAAATTTTCAAAAAGAAATCTTTTTATAAAAAGTTATTTTTGTTTTTAATGAATATAAAAAAAACGAAATAATTTATATATAAATTAAACGAACTATGTAGATCGAATAATAATATACATAAATTAAATAAAAAGCTCAATTTTGCATAGAAATAATTTACATACATATGAGCCGTTATATTTGAAAGTACCGTAAGTCCACTTTTCTTCATTTCGACAAACATTTCGCAAAACATTAAATATAATGTTTTGCGTTTAACAATATTTAAAAATACTGGTGGCCTGTAATACGTTTATTCTGCTTTCCAAATATTCTGGACATATCGAATTAAAATAACTGATGACAAGAATAGTGTTTTTGGAACTGAAAATAGGACTTCCGCCACATTCAAATATTACGGCTCATAAATATAAAGGTTTTTCAAAAGTTTACCCTTCCTAGAATTATGTAAGTAATTATAAATTGTTATTGAATTAAAAGTTAAAAAACAAATTTATAAAGTAATGAACAACCTAAAAATCATCGCTAAGATGATTTTTTTCATATTATATAACCCAATATTTGAAAAGTTACAGTCAACTATTGATACATTTACGCTGAAACAAAAACTATCAAAATATAAATAGGAAAATATGAAAATAATCATCAAACAGAAACACCTACATATATTTAAAGTAAATTTAATGGCTGAGAAAACATTTTCAATACCGTTTTATCGATAAATGGTTTATAAGGTATCATCAGCCATTCGCCATCCACTGCTGGATGAAGGCCTCTCCAAAACGCCTTCATTCGTCTCTTTTTTGAGCAACTCTCATTCATCTCATTCACATTTTTTTCTGATTTCATCCACACATCTCCCCTATGCCTTTCTTCGCACCTTTTCACATTCTCTCGGGTACTATTCGAGCACTTCTTGTGTCCATTTATCGTTTGTTCCACTAGCTACGACCCACCCATTGCCATTTCAAATTCTTTATTATCAGTAATACTATTTCTTATTGTTATTTCCGTTCAATTGCATAATTGATAGCCTCATTTAGATAAGCCTGAATTTTGAAATAAAATAAAATATTTCATCAGAAATTACGTAACTTTAAAAAAAACCTTAATTTTTATCTACGCCTCCATTGCTAGCTACTATCTTTCTAATTACGATAAGTCATTTTACGACTAATGCCCAAATTTTTAAATCTTATTCAAACACACTATTCATGCAACGGAATGAAATAACAATTTTACCAGTCTTATTGTCGTTCGTTTTACCACACAGATTATAACCATCGAAATGAACGAGACAAACATGGAGAACGTCACCGAAGGAATCACCGAAAAAGTGGTCGAATTCGACTTATCCGACTACGTTGTATTCGCCATGATGATTATGATCTCCACACTGGTCGGAATATATTTCGGATGCTTTGGAAGCAAACAGAAAACAGCCAAAGAATACCTTCTGGGAGGGAAAACAATGAAAGTACTACCTGTCGGATTTTCCTTGGTTGCTAGGTATAACAAAATTATACACCCATATATTTTCCCCAAAATCTTTATATGAAAATCGGTAAATTACCTTCGTGGGTTAAATATAGGTACAACCCCCTACCTTCACTAGTATTATTAAAAGTTGCATATCATTATAAAACATTGTGACAATGTACCTGTTGAATGTGGTCTCCGTAGTGATTGTTTAAGCGCCTTTGTCAATCATCTTCTTCAATATATGTATGAACATTTAGAAATAATGCACATTTTACATGGTACTGTCTTTTCAAAACGAAAAATTCGAGCTGTTTCGTTGAAATTTTATAGTCACAGTCAGACAGTTATATATACCAAAATGACCCTTTGGATCATTTTCGGTAAAATCTTATCCTTGCTTGACAGTGATCGATAGCTGTGTATCAACAAGTTCTCCTATATGTTTTCAAATATGGGAGAACTTGTCAAGCAAGGATAAACACTACTATACAATTTCAACGAAACAGCTCGAATGCTTCGTTTTGAAAAGACGGTAACATGTACGCCACATTTTTTCTATATGTTTAAAACTATCTAAAAAAACCACGTCCCACATCCCACGCTGTGCGATTTCGTCCTTAGTGTCCGGAGTTTGTGAAGAGACATCGTAGGGGGTCGACCGGGTATACATTAAGCACGTAGAGAAGGTCACATAACCATCAGAAAATTTTTGTATTAAGATTGGGAGAAAAAAATTATCCTATCGATGGGGTACTTCAAAATTCCAGCAGCATAGCTCGGTCGTTAAGCTTCCGCTAAGGGCCAGGCCGCACCGTGCGACTTGCGAGCGACTTGGTTGAGGGCGACCAGACCAATGCATGTAGGTAGATGGGACATGCCACACCCGTCAACTTGTTTGTCGCACACATTTCCATACATTTTTTCGTGTCGCGCAACTAGTCGGCCGACAAAGTTGCACGGTGTGGCCCGGCCCTAAGCGTCGAGAGGCACCGGGTTCGATCCCATGAGCTTACCTCGATTGAAAAGAATATCTGTATTGCTGCTGGTCAGACCTGGATGTTTGTGGTCGATCGTTTCCTATCAGAGTTTGCCCATTTTCTCTGATTTCATTGTTGAAACGGTTTCCGATTAATTAAGCTTATTGTAAAAAACTAAATGTATGTAAGCTTATTGTAAATCATATTAACAATTAGATACAACATAAATTCTTATTGAATACTTATCTCACAGATAAAACCGACTGAGGAGATATACATTGAAATGTCAGATTTGACATATTTGGCCAAAAATCAATATATATCGTGTATTATATTACATGAAGCTATACGCCAAATTTGAAATTTATATATATACATATGAGAGTTAAAACTATAAATATTTAAATGTTAGAGATAACGAGAACCTATAGAGCAAATTTTATAAAATATAGGCGTTTAATCAATTAAAATCTTATATGGCCATATCAAGGCGAACAGGTTGGAAGACACGGGACGAACGCTTATTAAACGTCAGGAAGGTTTACGGGCCCCGTTTTTAAAACGCGTTGTATACGATATTTTATCTCCAACGTAATGGCGGACGATACATTAACGTGTATTGATGACCAAAATGAGCAATTTGGCAAAGTATGAAAACGATCGGATAAGATATAAAAATGACCACTAACACGAAAGCCATGTGAAACGTAAAGGAGGTATGTAAAAATTGGCTAAAAATCCTTCCTACCTACTATGTCACCACTATTTGAGTACGATTAATGTACAATAAAATTTATGTACAATTCATAGATGTCTCGTTAATTTGCGAGTTTTCAGTGTCTCGTAATTCAGCGACTTGTAAATTAAAAATGCTGTATTGTTTGTAATTGGCCAGAAAGGCGCATTGGGACTTACCTGTAAGGCCTTCCTGGTATATAAAATTTAATAAAAAAAAATGTCTCGGCAAACAAAGAGTGTATATTTTAATAATATTTAAATTTGCAGTAGTATATCAGGAATTACCTTGATCGGTGTGCCGTCTGAAGTATACACTGACACGGCTATATACAGTTTGATGATTCCATCTTTGCTCATCGCTTGCGGTTTGGTCAGCCTCCTGTTCCTGCCCGTCTTGTACAATTTGAATATCACCAGTGTCTATGAGGTATTTTCAATATTATTAATATTTATTCTAACCGGCTTTCGAATCTACTTCGAATAATATTACCCACGCGTCGCGGTATGTTATTGTGAAACCCAATTTTAATCACTTGAATCAACATTGCAGTATTTGGAGATGAGATACAGCAGAACCACGAGGTCTATAGCCTCTTGTCTTTATACGATACAGTGTTTGATGTTTCTACCTGCTGTGATATACATACCGTCAATCTCGTTGAGTCAAGGTAATTAACGTATACCAGTTTTTATTTACGAAATATAGATAAAAATACTACGTGTAGATGTGCTATTTTTACGATGTTGATTTGTATTGCAGTTACTGGAATCAATTTGCATGTGATAACGACTGGAATCACTTCTGTATGCGTTTTCTACACGATGATTGTAAGTGTTTATTTATTAAACACCTCTTTATATTTACATATTGATATTATACAGTTCTAAAAGATCTAATCAAATTAATAGTTTTGTATCGAGAAAAATATACTTAAGCGGTTATATTTGAAAGTAGCCGATGCCCAATTTCCAGTTTCAAAAACACTATTTCTGTTTGAATTAATTTACAAATTGTTATCACTTATTTTTATTCGACATGTCCAGAATCTCGGAAAAGCAGAATAAACGTATTACGGGCCACTAGTATTTTTAAATATTGTCAAACGCAAAAGATTATATTTATTGCTTAGCAAGATATGTCTTTAACCTATCCACCGCGTACGACTACTATACATGTCCTAGCGAACATGCCCTCAGCGCGTGAGACACGCATAGATATCTTGGAAGTTCCAACTTGGTTGAAAATATTACTAAATGTATACTTTACCAAATTCAATAGATGGCAGTAGTCAAAAAAAATTCAATATAGGCTAAAATAATTTATAAAATATTACAACCTATATTTATAGTCGAAAATGCGATAACAAAATCCGCAAAAAAGCAGCCGCGTACAGGGCATGTTCGCTAAAATTGGTGACGCGGGCAAAGGGTTAAGAAAAGTGGATTTATGCCGCTTTCAATTATAACGGCTCACTTCCGGCTTTTCCGACTTTTCCGATGTATGTATGTTCTACTTAAATCATACATGTAAAGTTTTTTTTAAATATCATGCCTGAATGACCAAGCTTTCATTTATTCACTGAGTTATAAATGATATTGAAATTTAACCATTCCGTAAACTTTCTGAGATAAGAGCTTTGTATTATGCAAATTTAACGTTTTTCTTAGAATGATATGATTTTTAGCTCAAAACTTCGTAAGTTTACAAACAAAATAAGTATTTAAATATAAACTTAAAAGATTTTCTAAAAAAAAATTGCCTTTTACGTATTTAAAATATACATAATTACTACCCAAAATCACTTAGAAGTTTATAAATTAGTACTTTCGTTTTAGTTTTTTTTTTTGTCATATTAAGTCATTTTTTTCATTTGTTTTAATCCTAAATTATTAATATGCATTGTTTTCATAACGTACTATTTTTTATTTATATATAAAAGCAAAAATGTATCGTTAAATACGTTACAAAGTCGAAAAATATATCAAAAACACGATGCATGACACTCCGTTTTATGAATGCTAATTTTTTTTAAAACTAATGCAAACACAATTATAATTTAATACAATTTAAAAAGACAACAGTTTTAAAGTATGTATAAACAAAATATTAATAAAATATAAAACCGCCTGTTTTATTATTCCAAACTTGAAAGCGCCTATGTACTTGAACAGCTTAGTATAAAACTTTTCGCATTTGCACATGACACGTGGCCTTAAATATAATCCAATTTAATTACAGGGAGGATTGAAAGCCGTAGTTTGGACCGATTTCATTCAAACTGTGATTACAATATCGGCATGCATAGCAATAGTCGTAATTGGCACTCACAACATCGGCGGATTTTCCCACGTCATGAAAACAGCTTACGACGCCGGAAAATTGGATATTTTCAAGTAAGTCAAACTAATTTGTATTTAATCCATTTATAAACGGTTTCATTTTGTTGTATTTTGGGTTTAATTTTGCAGCATGGATCCTAATCCATTTCAAAGGAATACATTCTGGACTGTGACTATCGGTATTCTATTCTCTTGGGGTTCCAGCTTGAGCTGTGCACAGTGGTCAGTTCAAAGATTCATGTCGGTGCCGACGATTAGAGATGCTCAAAAGTGAGTAAATAACATGTTATGTTTGTATCTTTCAGACTGGAGCTTCTTAAAGCTTATTACGGTTTATTTATTTAGGAAATTCAACGAAACATGAAGTACTTCTGTTTACAAATATAAATATATCAAGGAACCCATAGACCGTTCAGTGGTTCTTTTAAAAGAATGATATGTTTAAAATACGTGTCTTACATACTTTCCATATGTTTGTTTTTAGTTGACATGTGACAAATGATAGGTTGATTTGTAGCCTTTTTAATATAAAAATCATCCTTAACAATACAACCTTATTGTTTAACTTATATACACAATCAAATAATACCTGCTTTAACAGCCCAAGGATCGGTTAACTTTTTTTATTAGGCTCGAAATGTAAATTTCAACATTTGCGTGGGCCCTTTTGCCGGGCCCATTTCTAACCTAAATATTATGTACATCTATACCAATACCTATGAAACAACTACCTACTGAAATAAAAATGGGAATAAACAAATTTCCGTGAATAATATAAACTGAATTGCTTAAAACAATTTTGATAGGAAGATTCATCATCAACCAGCGATCTAAATTTACTTCATACTTTCAAAATAACATTTGAATATACTTCGACGATATAGTAAGATTTAAATACACAATTTTAAACAGTTTCAGAATATAAAATCTATTCCTAATCTAGACACATCCATGTATATAGAAATATAGGATAGGGGCCCTATATTTCGGGCCCCAAAATCCCGATTTTCGATTAACATTAATTGAAAATATTATGCATTGATAGAGGGGGGGAGCATAGGGGGGCACACAGAAACACACACTCAGACACACAGAGCCGCACAAATTTTTCTATATTATGTAAACGTGACCAGTGATCGATTCTGAGTTCGAATTTTCGCATGATCACAAAACTTTATCTATTGTTATTACTAAAGCCCGGACCCAGAAGGTGCCGCGTATTGTTCAAATGTTGAAAATGCATTGTTAAAGGTTTGCCGAACCTTTTTTACAAAGGATTTACAACAATGGAACAATGAGCGGCCCATTGGCTATCCTACCTCTAGTTATTACGTACATATGTATGTACATAGATAAAGTGAAAAGACAGTCGGTAGAAATTAAGTTAATTGATAGTTTTTTAGTGACTCAGTTTGATGCTCGATTTTTGTTGACCATGTGGATTTTTGGAAAAAATTTTTCGGCTGCGGCGCTTTTTTCGCTTTCTACATAATTTTTTTTTCAAAAATAAGCTTTTTTTTCATATTTTATAACTCAATAAGGTGTATGCAAAGAATATTTTCCAGTTTTATTCCGACATAAAAAAGATTTAAAAAAAAATATATTCAATTTTGCACTCTTACCTAGGACAAGGGTTAAAACGAAATATACAATGTAATTTATGGATCTATTTTTCTTGTACCTAAATTTGTTTATTCCCATTTTTAAAAATTTTATTTATTTTTTACCGTTGATTTTTAGCGTGATGGAAAGAAGAAAATGTTATATGGGGGGGGGGGGGAGAGGGACAATTTTTTTTAACCCTGGGTGGGCCCCCTATGACTCCTGGCATGCACTGATTTCAGTCCCAGTCCGCCACTGCATACATGTATGTTTACTTGAGGTGTGCGTGCATTCGCACGGCACATTTCAGGTATTGTTTCCTAACGCATGCGCGCTTTATGTGTCCATGCGTTGTTGTTTATTTTGTACTTCGTTATTTGCAGTGTGGTTTTTTTTATTAGAACAGTGATGTGCGGTTGTTCTTGTGCGATATTCATGAACAACCGTCTCGTCCTCCAACGAAAGGGTCTTTTAGACTGTATTCATTGGGGGGTTGGTGGCCTCATGTTGAGGGCTTTAAGGGTCAAATTCCTTGGCTTAGTATGTACGATCTTGATTTTTTCCAGGATTCTGATCATATACTGGCTTGGAATATCATTTTTGACCGGAATAAGCGTATATGGAGGCCTACTAGCTTACGCCACGTACTACGGATGCGATCCCATCGAAAGAAAGGTACCAAGTACAACATACTATAAAAGTGATTATTTTTATTTTATTCTCAAAAAAATACCCTACAGGACGTCGGTCCTGCAATTTCGTATATTTACGAGGATATCTAATATTTTGTTGAGCGAAAATTTTCCTTTTTGTACGACTTCCCCGTCTGGCTGAATCACTACGAGCCACATCCCCTTCCCAATCCGCCATTTTGGCTCGTTTCGTATTTCTCATTTCGTGCAATATGTTTTCAGCTGGTTTCGCGCGCAGATCAAATATTCCCGTATTACGTGCTGGATAAGACAGGATATATTCCCGCTTTGCCAGGACTCTTCGTCGCCGGCGTCTTCAGTGCCGCACTCAGGTTATTATTCATTTACATGTCATACATACATAATAACGCGAAAGTTTAAAAAAAATCACAAACCTTAACCCTTTGAATGCTGACCAACACCGATCGGCATTTTGCCAACAAGTTCACGGAACTGAAAAACGCTGACGGGCGTTGTTTTTTCAGTATGTAAAAAATAAACAAGAATACTACCCGCTAAGCCTTTCCAGGTAGCATTGAAAAAAAATGCATTGAACATGGGTCGTGTAATCCGTGTCAATGTTTATAAAGACTGGTTTACACCGGAATTTCTGAATTTATAACCATAGCAGATTTTTTTCGATGGAAATCCCTATAGCTGCTGAGTATTTTAGATTGTAGCTTGGCATTTAGATTGTGAGCATTACATTTTAACAACAATGAAGAAGATGGAACTAGTTTTGGAAAAATTCATTCATTAATAGACTTATTTTGTTTATTTTATATTGTTGCAAGATATATTAGAGAGTCTAAACACACCTTCACAAAACTCGAAATCCTCGGCGGTAGTTATCTAGGGTTTGTTTGGGTTAGCTACAATTTTTAAACCTGCTGTCTATTGAATTTCTAAATACTTCTAGGTGGAAATGTTGGCGAAATTTTCAGCGTGGCGGGCTTTCGACAGAAAAGACGTCAGCACTCAAAGGGTTAATCCTCAACGTACACTTTTGAAATAATTTTAAATAAAAGTCGGAAATAGTCCTTCAATTCGAAAATTAGTCTACGTTCCAAATTAGAATGAACAACTGAAGAACTTCATGGAACGGTTTGTGTGTCCATGTTCGTCCGTGCGCGCCTTGTGTGTTCGTGTTCGTCCGTGCGTGCCTAATCTAAACGCGGCTTTAGGTACATGTTCAGGGCCTAGAAAAAAAAAAAACATAGTCTCGCATAGTTAATTGTAACATTTTTACATTTTCAGCACTCTGTCGACGACTTTGAACACTTTAGCCGGCACATTGTACGAAGATTACATCAAAAGGAGAGGTGTTACCGAAGAGAAGGCGCACATTATAATGAAAGTTATCGTTGTAGCGATAGGCACTTTCTCCGTCGTCATGGTACTTGCCATAGAAAGATTAGGAAAAATCCTTTCTGTAAGTTTGAATTTTCACATTGCCTATATGTACATACGTAGGTACTCGTTTCATTTTCCAACGACACTTTGGAGATTTGTACATAAGCATTCGTATTTCGCATTCCGCATTTTGCATTCTAAAATTTCTTACATGAAATATAATTAGTGTATTCGTTGAGGTGGTGGTGGCCTCATGTTGAGGGCTTTAGGGGTCGAATTCTTTGGCTTTAATATGTAATATATTGTTGCGTAGGGGTGGGTGGAGGATCCAAGTAAAAGGCCAAAGTCGTTTCGCAGCATTTATTGGTGATTAAGGAGATACACGCACTGCCAGTGCTCCGTCCAGAATGTCTCGATATCGCCTAAGTACCGCCTTATAAAGGATAGGTCGCTCAGGGCATCTTCGACGTCCGGTTACTTCCCTATTGTTTAGACATGTACCCGGATATGTATTCCCACGACACTCAGTTCCACGCTATCGGTCACTTCTGAGAAGGTACCAATAGCGGCCAATTCAGTGGCCATTGTTTAGCCTACTTGCACTTAGTCTGGAGATAATCCTTGAAACCAATTATAACGGTCACACAGTCTCTGGGATGCTACTTCGCCTAATCCGATTGCATTTACTCGGCGGTGTACGTAACAATATGAAATTTAATGGTTCTCATTACATAACACTCAGAATACAGAAGAATCCAAATTATCCTTAATCAACATAGTGCAAGGCCTTAAGTAGCAGACTTAACTATGTATATATGAACTTAAACTTAAATCAATATGAACATATTTTATTTATTTATTTCAATTTGGGAAGGGCGGCATAGCCGATGGACCCAATTTTACATTTTTACAAAATACCACTATCGGGTTGCTCCTGAGGGACATACATACATATGTACTTACTATATATGGTATTAAACTTCTACGTACATACATTTATAGATTTTAAATTTCGATATCATGTTCAAATAATGGTGACATGTGAGTAGAATGGATTTTGCCAATTTGATGACGAGCCAGCCGTTTCAACAATTATCATCAGGGCCGCGGCTACCACATGTACAAGTATGAGCAACGCACACAGGCGGCCGAAATATAAAGGCGCCGAAAGAAATGAGAGTCGAAAAATATATATATTCTGTGTCAGCTAAAAAACAAGTCTTGAGAAAAATAACTATAATAATAATGAATATTGGCGACTGATTGCTAGCCTAAAAACAGTCAATTTTAGGATTCAAACGAAATTTTCACCCCGAATTCATATGATTTATACAAATGCTGATAAAATTGAAGAGCGGCCGATTTAAGTTTGCACACAGGTGGCAGAACTCCTAGGCGCGGCCCCGATCATCATCCTCATCATCTACAGCCACTCATCATCCACTGCTGGATGAAGGCCTCTCCTACACGCTTCCACTCGTCTCTGTTTTGTGCAACTATCATCCATCTCACCCCACACACTTTCCTAATTTCTTCTACCCATCTTCCCTGCGGTCTTCCTTTTACCCTTTTGCATTCTCTCGGGTACCATTCTAGCACTTATTTTGTCCACCTTTCGTCCATTCTTCTAGCCATGTGGCCCGACTATTGCCATTTTAATCTCTTCACTATACCTACTACTCTTGTCATACTTCTCACCCACATATTCCGTTTCCTGTCTTTCCTCGTTATGCCGAATATATGTACAACGTTCCATACTTTTTTCAGTACATTGGACTTTGTGTAGCGACTTGAAGTTCAATGTCCAAGTCTCACATCCATACGTCATCACTGGCAAAACACATTGACCGAAGATCTTTTTATTCAGGCAAAGAAATCAGATAAATTGGCAAACTCTGCTAGAAAGCGAACTCACAAATATCCAAATCTGAAGCGCTACAGATAATACTCCCAATAAATTATTTTCAATCTAGATCAACTCACCCGGCAACCTCTCGTATGGTGACTTGAATATTCTTGAGCTTTAGGGAAATGTGGGTAGATCGCTTTTGATCGATTCAATGGAACTCAAAACACCATGTTTTCCAACTGTGATAGATCTAGAAACCACCCTTATCTAATTGTTATTGCATCTTCAGGCGCTTTCGTGCAGCCTCGAGATTAAAGTTTTCGTACAATTGTCAATTTGATAACTTCAATATTGTATTTATTTGCTGCCCAAATCTTCAACTAGCATATGTACATATATGCAAAATATATTAATTAATGTCGTGCATACAATCAAAGCTTACTCGTGTTTTTGTTTCTCACATCATTTATCATATTTTTGGCTTTACCAAACTATGTAGGTTCAGTGTACATAATTCAAATTTCAATCAGCTGTTCCAATACACAAAATATCATAAATAATGGACATTACTTAGCCACATTCTTACATTGATTCAACGGGTTTGGTGCAAACGATCGACAAGCGCCAGACAGACTGAACCACAGATTAACTGGATGACTGCTTTAAACGCAATTCTCGACTTCACGAATGATAGATTGCACATCAGATGACGAGTAACCTTTCGATGTGCACAGATGCAATTATTAAAATGGTAATTATTAAAATTGAGTTGGATTTTTCTGGCGAGTTTAATAAGACAAAATTCAGAACTAAAGTATCAGAAGCACAGAACGTATACAGGGTAGGTATGTCAGGACTTCGGGTAGATTTCGCTTAGTGTAAGTGTGAGCAGTGCGCATGCATAAGGTACACGTGTCGTTAATCTGTGGTTCAGTCTGTCTGGCGCTTGTCGATCGTTTGCACCGCATCGTGATTCAACCTACCTATCTTCATTACTTTCAGTTCTTTCCACTATGGATTAGAACCACCGGATGAATACCCTTCCCAAAACACCATACATAACAGACAAGAAATGTTTCCATAGTGTAATAACTACGTACATATGTACATAGATATGTCCATTCGAAATCATGTATATACTCAGTACCAAAATATAAATTGTTTCAGGCTAGTTATGTAATATCTGGTGTAACCGGAGCACCAGTTTTTGCCCTATTCTTCATGGGTATGTTAATACCCAAGACAAATGCCAAGGGCGCACTAACGGGGGCTTTCACGGGCATGATATTGCTGTTGTGGATAGCCATCGGCTCCAGCTTAACAGACATCAACCACAAACACCACGACATATACCCGGTGAACACTTGCTCTGACACCAAATTATTCCGAAAGTTTACCAACTCGTCAATGGAGTTAGTACAATTCAACATCATACAAAATATAAGTATATATTATATTAAGAGTTAATAATAAATTGATTTTAAATTATTGCAGAGATGAAGAGATGGCTGGAGTGAATGAAGAGGATGTATTCTTTCTATACAAATTGTCTTATTTGTTGTATATAGCCTTGGGTACCTCGGTGGCTGTAGTCGTAGGCGTCGTCGTCAGTTACATCACGGGTCCTACGGATCTCTTAACTTTAGATCCCAATTTGATCTCGCCACCGATAAGGAGATTCTTGCCGAAGAAAATCGTCGAAGAGTGTCAGAAAGCTCAAGAAGAAAAGCTCGTAGTGAAAAAAAGTGGTTATATTTAGATTACGATCTTAACAGAAAGACTACTCACACAGTTCAGTTCAATGAACTACTTCTTTATACTTTTTTTAATGTGTTATTTTGACTGTATATACATACATAATGTAAATAAGTGTAAATTAACTTATTATTAATTAGTTATTGTATGTACATACGTACACATGAGCAGTATGTATGTACTTTCAATTAAAGGCATTTGAGTCTAATATATAACTCACAACATGTACATTTTTTATTGATTTATTTTAATTCATTTTATTGAAGTAAATCCAAATAAACTCCAATTTTATTCAAGTAAATCCGATTATAGTCGACTAAAACGCGATTAAAACCGACTAAATCCGATTATAGTCGATTAAAACCGACTAAATCCGATTATAGTCGACTAAAACCCGATTAAAACCGGTTGTTTCCTCCATCTCATACTTTCTTATCAAATTGATTTTTTTGTGTATGTAATTAATACACATACACTATGCAAATACTTACTTATTTATTTATTACTATTTATTATTCAATAATTGAATCAATGATTTATCGAATATCTAATCGGTATCTGGCAATCTTAACAGTAGCCAAAAGCAATAGCAGATAAAGCTGGACGTGGCAGGGAACTGGTGAACAATGAAGATCGATCAAATATGCAAAAGGGGACTATCCAAGTCCGTCAGAGTGCATGTACGCAAAATATGACTAGTGTCTCACCAACATGATTCATTCGTTGAAGATTGATAGAATCCAAAAACAGTTTCTCAGGTATCTTTATATGAAATTGTATGGTCATTATCCTTGGCCATAATATCCTAGTGCTTTCCTATTAGAGGCATTAGGCTTCAACTCATTAGAGTCACGCCGTGTTTTGTTTCTGGGAAAGCATTTTTCAAGCTATTAAAAGGGTTAGTACACAATCCCCATGTTCTTAAAGAATTTCAGTTTTATACACCTAGTAAGTTCAGGGACCTGATGAACGTGTTTTGTTTTCTCCTCCTGTGGCTCGCACAAATATGTTGGCAACGTCTCCAATATCTAGAGCGACATATCTGATCAACCAGGTTGCTGGTGAAATTGACCTGTTTAATGTAAGCTGCGCTGAACTGGTTGAGTATTTGTGGAGCAACGCCCGTAGTTGATTTTATCAATTATAAATATCATCGAGCACGGATGTTTTATATACCTTTATTTGTGTTATGATTGTGTGCCTGGTCACAGTGACGCGTTAGAGTACTGTGTAATGTAACTGTGACTAATATGTTAAAAATAAAAATAAATTAGTCATCTCCCTATCAACACGACCGTAAAATATCACGTTAAGTTAGGAGGAAACGCATCGGAAGGTCGCGGGCTCACTTAAGATATATTCATACTATAAGACAGAAATAAAACCATTATTTATATAATATTTTGTGTATTATTTTTTAAATCTAACATTATAAAATGAAAATTGTGTGGTTATCTAAAATAACCTGAAACCGAAAAGTAAAAATCGTTTATGACTGGTGGTTGAAAACTGCACATAGCAGTATATTATATTTATATTATAGAATGCCAGATATCGGTTATGAATGCCTCCAAACGCTTGTATATAATCTTTAACCGTTTGCCCGCGACCGTCTTCTATGGAAGCTTTGCGCGACAAGTTTGTAGCGCGGCTGTCTTCCATAGAATTTCTGAACTTTGCACGGGATTTTGAGCCTTATGTGCGCCTATTTCAACTGTTTTAAGGTTCAAAATTGGTTGAATATATTACTGAGATGAATGCCATCTATTCAATTTGCTTAAAATGAATATATACCAGTCAAAAATTAGTTTTTTGTGGATCCATTATGAAACCTCGTTTATGTGACGTCACGTCTTCATACATTTATGAAGAATGATTATTTGACAATTAATCCAAAACTACGAGATATATTATGTATTTTATTGTTTACAATAATACTTTATGTGTTAATTAACATATCTGGTTACTTGAGTAAATATTAAAATCTGTATTTAAGGTCGAAAACTCGATTGCCAAATTCGCGAAAAAGGTGCCGCCGCGTTCAGGGCTTGTTCGCTATATTTATTGCCGCGGGCAAAGGGTTAAAAAGCAGCTTTAAAAGGAATCTGAAAATACATATATATATTATAATAATAGTTTAATGATGTAGCGAAAAACAAAGCCGACAAAAAATAAAAATAAAATAAATAAATAAGCATAGAGTACATTTATTGCAGTGCTATTTATTTATCTTCATTACATATTTCAAGTTCCAAAAAACACTTTTCAAGAAACCAAAGCGGAAGCGACACCAAATACACTATAAAAGTACAAAAAGATCATTCTTTTTTTCATATTACTCTATTTAATTACAAATATCAAAGATAATACTCTACATACATAGTTTTTGTTTGTTTTGTGTTTAAGTATCGTAGCCTCTGGATTTGTAACACTTACACAAGAGTCTATCGTGAAGAATAATACACTCGGGGAAGATATAAATATAACACGCATCGACTAATCCATTCCCTGATATGATGATATACGGCCGCACACGTTTTAACCCTCTTATACCCTACTCAATATACAAAAGGAAAAATCATACGCTACGTGGAAGATTCAATATGTACACCATAATATAATAAGATAAATTGAACAATACAGACAATGATTGGAGAATTATGTGTAATTATACCGTACGTGCACACACACACACACACACACACACACATAAACACACATCTCGTATCGGAATGTTCGTTTTAAAAACTTCACACTATACAAAAATGGCAATATTGGTGATAAAAAGCGTACAGATCGTTCAAAATATCTTTTGATTTTTATTTCGTTCATATTTCAATGGTTTTTCGATACACACCCGAGACTAGAAAACGTGTACAATCGACGCCGTCGCGATGACCTGACAATTTGGACTCGTCAAATCAAGACGGTCTCGATCGGACACATAAAAAATCAAATCCAAACAAACATCAGCACAGAGAACAGATTAATTCTTATTGTTATCGTAATCAAATGCGGCTGTGCAACATTTGTGCAAGTAAAAAAACTATTTTTGTAAATTTGTCACCATTATTTTGGACCACATTGGTTTGAGCGTCTTTGTGTTTCGATGAAAAACAAATAAAGTGTAATTAATAAATTGAATAATAATAATTAAAAAAAAAAAAACAAAGCAACGAATGATAGGAAAAGCTAACATACTTATATAGCAATGGCACAAGCAAAATCATGACGATTAGAGATACGTGTAAAAAATTAACACATTCACGCTTTTATTATTTTTAATACTCATTTGAAGCTGTATTCTCCGAATAGACACCCGTTTGATGCATAAAATTAAATAAATAAATGCAAAAAACTGACCAAAAACATACATATAATAAAACCACGTATCCCCAACGATAATATACGTACGTATGTATTTATATATATATATATATAAATATTTATTCATAAGAGTATTTTTATCGTATCAAAAAAACATAAATATACGTGTGATAAACTTATTTTGAGCAATGGGATGTATACTGATTGTTTTCAAAATTGATATATATATATATATATATATATATATGATAATATAATGTTACAAAATATTTTACTATATTATTATTAGTAGTATAATAATTATCAATAACTACACAAGTGAAATTTTATTTTATTCTACATCAGTATTAATTTACCACAAAAAAAAATAAAAAAAAACAAGATTAATAATACAGACACTCATATATTTCTAAACACATATTTCGTGTCATATCGCTTTCAAGTTTGAGATATGTTCATTATTTATTGAGTTGCATATCTCATTGTATAGAAAAACAATAAAAAAAAAATTGTTCAAGACTTGTATAATATATTGCAATAAAATTTTACATTATGCTCGCTTTAAATAGACGTTCAAAAATAATAAAATCGTTTAATTATGTATATAAAAAAATATTAATATTCACACAAAAAAAAAAACCTATCGAATTATCACCAGAAAATAATAATAATAAATGGTTAATTTATTTATGTATTTATTTAAAATGATAATCACTGCTTCGTATGTATGTATGTTTAATATTGCAATAGCATTTAGTAAAAAAATTATCACAATAATCTCACTCTTGGTATTTTTCGTGAGGCGTTGATGTTTAATAATATAATGGTTGTGGCTATTTGCAGGTACTATATCTGCGACAGGCGCAAAGCCTTCTGCGCATGCGTGTAAACTGTCACTGTCAGCGTGTTTACTGATAAAATTTTGTTTTAAACCTCTTAAAATTTAGTTCGAACTCGTAAAGTGACGTAGTATGAACGATTGATTAAATATATAAGATTAAAATAATGAACGATTGATTAAACAAGTCTAGCATACATTAAATGTAAGAAATTATAATCGGATTATAAATTCACACGCATGCGCAGAAGGCTTTGCACCTGTCGCAGATATAGTACCTACAAATAGCCACAACCTAATATAATACGTATATATAATAATGATATACGAGAATGCGTATGAAAAAATAGTCATGGCAATAGTAATCCTAAAAAATATATATAAATATGTATATATACGTTTAATATCAATAGCTTACACCTATAAAGGCATTTAGTAAGCTGATTGGAATAAGACTAGAGATCAAGTAATTTAAATATAAATTTATACATTTCCCTCTATCTCTTTCTCTCACTCGGCTGTTTTGTATTTTTTTTTTTTTGTATTTACTTAAATAGCGCAGATTTTGTGTTAACATTGAAATAGACTAACAACTCCTTATTTAAACAACAGTGGTTTCTGGAAGTAAACTGATAATAAAGACGTACCGATGAGTCGAAAGACAAAAACATCACTTCACAGAACTGAATATAAATAAATGTGAGACTAAAATATTGTCATGTGACACAATCACCAGTAAAATAAATAAAAATGTAAAATGTAAAAATTTATATAAATAAGAATATATTGCACAAAAGTATTAAACAGTACAAATTAAAAAAAAAAAAGTATACTTAGTAAAAAAATTCATACGTGGAATGATGTAAATTTTAGGTAAAATCAAAAAACTCAAAAAAGAGGTTTGTAAAAAGGAACTATCGGCAAAGTATGCCGATATTTTCACCGCGACGTACATATGAAAAATTCAACGTGATTCAAGTTTAATTTTGGTCAATGCATTGAGCAGTCGTCAATATGTACTATTATATAAAATACATAATCTAATTTGTAAAAATACTTGATTATTTAAAATTGCATCCACGATCGATCGGTATAAAAAAAGTCTTTCATAATAAATAATTAAAATAAATTTATAATATATAAATATCGACGTACAAATGCGTGTAAAAAATACTACACAAAACCAACTACGATTTTGGCAATTAATTATCACAATTCGGTCATGACATGAAAATCAGAAAACATTAAAAACTACAACCTAAGTAAATTTAGAAAACCATAGGAATGAATACACGTAATAAAACGAAAAAAAAAAAATGGCATACTGCGAGACTTGATGTAAAGTTGATGATTATCTAAATCTACATACATACATATATATATACCTTACGATATAAAATATTAGTTAGATGTCCACTACCAAAGAAGATTAGCATATTTTGGTAGCCGTATATATATATATATAAAACTTATATAGTATATAAAAAGGGTTCTAAAGCTGTATCTGCATATATTATTATTATTGTTATTGATAAGGGGTTCCTAAAATGTGTATATATCGTGAGCGTTCATTGATCCCATTCAGACTCGTCGACCCCCTCCATATTATCCTGCTCCAGCTTCAGGTTGATCTCCATTCTGGATGTGAGTGATCGTTGAATCTAAAACGAAAAATATAACATTGTAAACCAACGCGAATGCTGTATCAAATCAAGACCATTTTATATATGCAATAACCTCGTCTTGTTTAGTCTTGGTGATTCCAGCGATGTCCGGATTCCAGCCCAGCCTGTTATAAGGCTGATTACCGGAGACGGCCGGAGTTATCGCTTTAACGGGAGGCGTATTAGTAGCCGGAGATTGCAAACTTGGATTCGTCGACGCCGATACTACAAACAAAATAAATTTCAATACATAAAAAAAAATCGGATGTGACCAACCCATGTATTTGAGGAATATAAGGTCACAAAACAAAATTCGATAATTAAACATACATAACCGTTAACACATATCGGTTATGAGAGCGTTTTCGATACAAATTGAGCGCAAATGTAAGGAAACTTACACAAGACAAAAGTTCAACGTCCGGTTGTCGGATTTTGTTCGAAATTTTTTTATTACTTAAAATCACTATAATTATTATACACATTAAATATCAAGAAAATGAAAATAATTTAAAAGGTCAAAATAAAATAATGAAATATTGTTTTAAAAAAAAATACTACTTCCGGTTCACGAATTCTGACCAAAACCTTATCAGCTCTAAGTTACTACATAAAGAATACAAATATAAATTTTCAGCTTGATACGTTCAGGGGTGTGGACAGAATCGTGGTCACAATATTTTTGACCTTTATAAGAGGAAAAAATCCCACTTCCGGTTTATTAAATTTAGTGGTTTATTTTTATTTTCATCACGTCGATACAAGAATTATACTTGAATTTTTTCGTGAAGAACACACATGTTTAAGGGGTCGAAAAAAATAATGGAAGAAAAATCGAACAAGAGTTAACTACCACTTCCAGTTGAGGGATGATTACCAAATTTTATATATAACTTGTTATTACGCTTAAACTTCTAGATATGAAATTTCAGTTCAATAAACTAAAAGGTTTCTGGGAAAAACATAAAAAAACCTCGATTCTCTAGAGTAAAAGTACTACTTCCGGTTCAGGTAAAAATATTAGGGTATAAAATTTATAATTTCTATTACATATAAAAAAAATTCAGTCTGATTCGGTTAGCGTCTTGGGAGATAATTAAATTCAAAAACTTAAAAAAAAGAGGACCTTATAAGGGGAGGTACTATTTCCGGTCAACTAAAAAATTTACGTCATATTGATAAGAATTTCAGTAACCGATACTAAGTTTCAGTTCGATAGGACTATCGGTGCTCAAAATATCACCAAAATACACACACACATTTTTTCCAGACCATGAAAACGTGATCAGTGATCGATTCTGAGTACAAATCAGTCAAAATCTCGAGTTCGAATTTTCGCATGATCACAAAACCTCCTCTATTGTTACTACGTACATAGATAAAAATAAAAATCGAATAAATTACACTTACGAGTATCCATTCCTGGCGGTCGAAGCGACAGTAATTTCGGGGTACGGTCTATTCCTTTGAACCATTCCGTCGAGGTCACAGCAGGCTCCCAGTTGACTAGAGTAGGTGGGAAAAGATCGTCTTGGAAGAGTTCGCTCTGAAATTATTTTAAATTATTGCATTCATTGTACAAAAAGAAATACCACGTATTGCAAATATTATGCCTACTTTAATCCTAGGCACTGTGAAACTTAATGGTTCTATCGTTGTATTGGTGAGTCGTAAGGCTTTGGCGAATTCAACTTTGTCGACGGCACACTGATTCTTCGGCAGGAAAGACAATCCTTGATGCAGCGACGAGCTGCGATGATGAGACAGAGGGCAAAGATGCGGAGCTTCGTTTGTCACTTCGAAACAATATATCGTAGAATCACCCTGCACGAAATCAACAAACTTTAGCAAAACAAAAACCAATCCTTATCCAACGGAATACTAAAAAACAACGGAGACGCATACTCTTCCAGTGAGGAACAACGTCGAACTATCCTCATCGTAATACGGGATCAAAATTGCCGGGGAAACATCTAGGCCGACTGTGTTAAGTGGGGCAGACAAGTCGGTAGCACTGAAGACCATCAATTGCCTTTCCGATACTCTGAAATAAACGATGAAAATATTATCTTAACAAAAGTGACATTTATATATTAATTTTGATTTTTAAATGCTTTTTATTACGACTAAACTATGTTCACAATACATCTTATATCTATTTTATAATAGCTACTGATCTACTGATCATTTTCTATTTTACAATTTTAATTTAATTTTGTTAGTAATCATATAGTATTATATTATTATAATGTTAATGTACAGCATAATAGGACAAAGAGCTCAAAAACCTATTTACAATTCTTATAAATGCTCATAATACATCTAATACATAACATTAACCCTTTGCCCACGGCAATTAATATAGCGAACAAGCCCTGTACGCGGCACCTTTTTCGCGAATTTGGCAATCGAGTTTTCGACCTTAAATACAGATTTTAATATTTACTCAAGTAACCAGATATGTTAATTAACACATAAAGTATTATTTTAAACAATAAAATACATAATATATCTCGTAGTCTTGGCTTAATTGTCAAATAATCATTCTTCATACAATTGAGACGTATCGTCGCCATTGTTCAACAGACGTGACATAAACGAGGTTTCAGTATGGTTCCACAAAAAATTAATTTTGACTGGTATATATTCATTTTAAGCAAATTGAATAGATGGCATTCAACTCTCAGTAATATATTCAACCAATTTTGAACCTTAAAACAGTTGAAATAGGCGCATATAAGGCTCAAAATCCCGTGCAAAGTTCAGAAATTCTATGGAAGACAGCCGCGCTACAGACTTGTCGCGCAAAGCTTCCATAGGAGACGGCCGCGGGCAAACGGTTAATTAAAGACTGTGTTTTATATATTAATTAAGTTTTATATATTAATTAAGTTTTATATATTAATTAAGTTTTATATATTAATTAAGTTTTATATATTAATCTGTGTTTTATATATTAATTAAATGGCAACTTACTTATCAAATCCAGTGACAACTATATGAGATCCGTTTAAAGCCCAAACAATACGAGCTCCTCTACTTCCGACAGGTCCTTTGCCTTCACGTATAGGAACATCAGACGACCTCGGTTTATACACCTACAAAAAATCCACCGTAAAATATATCGATAGTTTCAAAAGCAGCAGTCAACACCGAAAGCATCGACTTACCCTAATCAATCCATCCTTGCTGACTGTGGCCAATAATACACCGCACGGCGACCATGCCAATGCGAATATCTGATCCTTGTGACCAGTCAACAAAATCTTCTCCTTGCAATCATCGTCGATGGTCACCAAATCCCAGATCTTAACGGTGAGATCGTGCGCAGCGGTGACGAGCACATCGGAAGCCCGCGGATGAAACTTCAGCAGGTAGATCTTATCGGAGTGTGCGGCCAGCATACGCGCCGGCGAATTCGTCGGCTCCGACAGACCTGCCACAAAACAATCACAAACATGAGAATAGCCACTACTAAAATTACAATTATACAAGTGCATTTATATTCAAACCTTCTTCGGGTATGATCCACTCTCGTACGATACCGTCGTCGCACGCTACCATCAGTCGTGCATCGTTGAAGGGATCCCATTGCCAATCGCACAAAGCGTTCGGATGCAACAGAGACGGTGTGACTCCGTCGGGAAGACGACCGCAAGTCTTCAGCTCGAGGACAGCGACGCGTCCACCACCACCACCAAGCGGGACGGCCATTCGATGAGGATTAGCTGAATATTACATACACTCTTCAATTATGACTGACTGTCCCGAATACCTCAATAGTGAAAATCAACTGTGAAATTACCGTGAAAACCGTCACATTCTCCAGATATTTGACGGCTGACATTCTTGATGTTTTCGACATGTGTAGACTTGTGACCGGGTGTGCCTTTCAAATGCCGGAACTTCGAAACACGACCTGATGAAAGCATTATATGTAATACATAGGCGAGAATTAGGATCGAAATACCAATATATCAGATAGATATATTGGTATTTCGATCATATTGTTACGTACACCGCCGAGTAAGTGCAATCGGATTAGGCCGAATAGCATCCCAGAGACTGTTTGACCGTTATAATTGGTTTCAAGGATTGTCTCCAGACTAAGTGCAAGTAGGCTAAACAATGGCCACCGAATTGGCGTAGTAAGCGGCACCCGGTCCCTTCTCAGAAGTGATCGATGGCGTGGGACTGAGTGTAATGGGAATACATATCCGGGTAAATGCCTAAACAATGGGGAAGTAACCGGACGTCGCAGATGCCCTGAGCGACCTGTCCGTTATAAGGCGGTACTTAGGCGATATCGAGACATTCTGGACAGAGCACTGGCAGTGCATGTATCTCCTTAATCACCAATAAATGCTGTGAAACGACTTTGACCTTTTACTTGGATCCTCCACCCACCCCTACGCAACAATATCATATATATAATATCGCTATTCTGTCTGTATAAGTGTCTGTCTGTCATATATTAACCAGCAGCGTGGTCTAGTGGTGAATGTTGAATCATTTCGTACTTGATGTTACGAGTTCGATTCACCGCTAAGTCTCGCTGTGGGCCAGACCTTGATTTGTCTAGGTCGATCGTTTCTTATCAGAATTTGCCAATTTTTCTGATTTTCATTGAAACGATTCCTGTAAAATTGGCGTTTCCTTCCCAATTTTCTGTTGCGAACCTTTAGTTATTGTTATATCTTAGGTTTCGCCATATTGCTCACCATAGATGTCTCTGCGATTGTTTATCGAATATAAAAATTCGTATTGTTACATGAAAGTTATTCATCGTTATTTATCCTATGAATACGATGTTTGTAATATATGTATACTGACCATAGATGTCAGATATTTAGATTTACATGTATCTATGTAATAATTATGTGGACCAGGAAGGCGCATTTGGGGTTTACCTGTTAAGCCTTCCTGGTATATTTGTATATATGTATGTGAAAATATGTATGTAAATAAAATAAATAAAATATATGCCAGCCACTAGTCTACCCTCCTGGCTTATAGAACATTCTACATATATAGTACTTCCACCCCTTTTTTCTGGCTTAAATTAAAAATAGTAAATTTTAAGCGTTGGAAAAATTTATAACTTTTAATCATATCATCATCTATATAATATCGCTATTCTGTCTGTCTGTCTGAGATAACGCTCGCCGTACTATACTGAGATTTCGATTCCACATACATGCATATGTATGTCACAGCTAAACCACTGCCAAAACGTATATACGAATACAATAACAAAATAAAAAAAAACTTCTATGTATACTAATGGCTACGAATGTTTCCTCTTAAAGCATCGTAGAAGTCTCAGTCGGAGTGCTATACTGAGATCACGTGTGGTTAGGTCTTTTTTCAATTTCAAGAATGTAACTCTTGCTTGCTCCACTCTAACGCGAATTTCCTTTCCACTTTCACACGTTTCACTCAGATAGCACCCAAGATATCTAAAACCATCCACTCTCTCCACGACGCTGCTATTGATCTGTAAATGAGAACTGACCGTATTGTGCGCCGACTTGCTGAATATCATCCATTTGGTCTTTTTTGTATTCAGCTTCAACCCCGCCCTATAGCTATGCACAACAACTGCGTCCAGTGTTGCCTGTAAGTCGTTGAAGTTCGTGGTCAGTAGTACTGTATCATCCGCGTACCGAATGTTATTAATTACTGTGCCATTTGACATAAATATTAGTACCGTTTATTACCTATTTAATAATTAAGCAATTACTAAAGAAAAACAAGGTAAGCAAGTGCTATCAAACAAAATATATATTCGGAATTTGAATTTTAAAAAAAGGCTTTAATTAAATCTATTAAAACAAAATATAATTTTTATAATGTATATTCAACCATTTTTTCGACAAACTTTCAACACAGCATACTATGTAATATAATAAATATTTGGGACGTTTTTTGAAATAGAACTGAAGATAATTCGGATATGACGGTAAAAAATTGAGACACATATCTATCATATATGTATATTATAATATATTCATGTTTATGTATATATCGTGCAGACCAATGCTGAGAAGACAGATAAACCTTCCAGAAAGAGGACTCTCAATGATATGGAAACCAATGATGAACCCAAAAAATCATATTTGAAAAAATTACTAGCCAGAAAATATAAAAAATTAATGGAATCGGAATTGACGTGTCCGATTTGCACAGAAATTTATATGCAATGCACCACTCTATACTGTGGCCATTCGTTTTGCCATTACTGTTTAGAAAAGTGGAAGAAACACAAGCTACAATGTCCAACGTGCAGGTAAAATTAATCGTAAATTTTCATATGTGATTAAATGTAATATGTAAAAGAAAGAGGACTAAACCGAAGCCCGACACTTTATATACGTGCAACTTTTATTGCAGGACGAATATAACTTCACAGCGTTCAAATTATGCAATAAATTCTTTAATAACAAAAATGATTTCAAAATTAGACCGAGACACGAGAAGAGATAGAACCTTCGAGTATCAACGACGCAGTGAGTTTTGAACACTTATAATCGCAGATGCCATATTACTCGACTTTTTAGTACATATGTGGAGGTAATTTGAGGCAATTTGCAAGACTAGCTTTCCACTCAAACAATAAATCCTTATCCGAGCAGGTACTCGTACTACCCGAATACTTAAAAAGTCGAGTAATTTGACATCCCTATTTATGAATAATTATATTATCGTATATGTATGTAATGGGTTTGGTGCAAACGATCAACAAGCGCCAGATAGACTGAACCACAAAATAACTGGATGGCTGCTTTAAACGCAATTCTCGACTTCACAAATGATAGATTGCACATCAGATGACGAGTAACCTTTCGATGTGCACAGATGCAATTATTAAATTGGTAATTATTAAAATTGAGTTGGATCTTTCTGGCGAGTTTAATAAGACAAAATTCGGAACTAAAGTATCAGAAGCACAGAACGTATACAGGGTAAGTGTATGTCGGGACTTTGGGTAGATTTCGCTTAGTGTAAGTGCGAGCAGTGCGCACGCATAAGGTACACGTGTCGTTATCTGTGGTTCTGTCTGTCTGGCGCTTGTCGATCGTTTGCACCGCATCGCTATATAATATCGCTATTCTGTGTCCGTGTGTCTGTCTGAGATAACACTCGCTGTACTATCAGTGCCGGTTTTTTACCTTTTTTTACATACCGCCTTTACGTTTCACTTACGATTACAATTCAGGAAAAAGTTTGCCTCTTATCCGATCGTTTTCGTACTTTGCCATATTGCTCAGTTTGGTCATCAATATAAGTTAATGGACCCTCTGCAATTACGATAGAGATAAAATATCGTATAAGAAGCATTTCAGGTCCGAAGATTTTTAATCTCGGTGACAGTTGGTAGTCATGAATTTCATATTAAAAAATTAAATATAAATATATTTTAAAGGTATATGCAAAAAAATTCGACGGCTTGCGGATTGAACACAGGACCGACACATTTCTTTTAATTTTGTTTTATTTAATAACCCATGCAATGATATTTATAGTATAAATCTAATACTAAGAAATAAATTTTATTATTTGAGCTCCGTAATAAAATTCAAATAATATAACCCTTGCAATATTTTGTACATACATACATACTATTTTTTTATTTATTTGATGGTCTAAATAGAGAATATTTGAGATAAAATTTTCAATTGATGTTGTTTTGAAATTGATTATAGATGAACTGCTACAAAAGAAAAGAAAAAGAACGAACCCTCAATAAACACATGAAACGATGATCAAAGTGAAGCTTGCATTCATAAATTTTTTGTTAAATTTGTATTATATATATATATATTTGTAACGAGTGTTATTATTAGTATTTGAACATAATCATTTAATAAAATAATTTAATTTATTGACAATATCAACTTAGCAACGTATTTGAATTTAGACAATTTCATGGTAGTGGCCTATGTCCGAATACGGATTATAAGAAGAATGATTTTAAAAAAGATTGAATACAAATAAAGTAAATAGAATCACATTGTGTGTAATAGAGTTAACAATTGATCGCTGAAATGTAGCGGTAATCACTAGCTTTCCAGATTAATTAGAAATTTGTAGTTAGACTACACTTCTTAGCAAAAAGACATTGAACAAATAATAAATAGGTGCCGAGTGGAAACAAAGTATACATATATGAATACTACATAATTCTTACAACCATTATATCTACATATACATATATTTATATTAATAAAAACAAACTATTGCACATAAAAATCAAACAATAATATGTACATACCAAACACAGTCGAAGTCCTTTTAGTAGAAGGATTCGGAATAGAAGTCCTCTTTTCTTCTGGCTCTGGACTTCTTCGAGACTTCAACGAATCACGACGTCTACAATACAATCAATCATTCAAAACACATTCCAATAATAAATGATTAATTTATATATTATACATTTGCCGAGAAAAAATACCTGATTGGTGTCGGCGACGATTGATTGGCTTCGACAGCTGCGGCCGTAGCCGCTATCATACCAGTGGACGCTGTCTCTTGAACGCTGACACTGCGTCCTTCATACATTCGCCTACGTTCTGCTATACTGCTACGTTGATTACCAGCTCGTTCAAATTTTCCAATGGCATCGTCGAAAGTGTCATCGGTGACACACGTATCAGCACCTTCTTTGGAATTTGGCCTACGAATTTTAAATGATTAACACAAACTCTTTACACAATTTGACATTACAATAATACACAAGATATATACAAAATAGCATACTTGACTTCGAATAATCGCCTCCTTTCAGCTGTGCTCGGCGTCTTTGGTTTGTAGCCCGAATCGGAAGAATTTGGTTCTTCTTCAATGCTTGAATCCGACTTGCCGTTTTGATAGTCGTTTTCTATATTGACAATATTCAATTAACGTAAAATTTAGTAATGTCTAATCAATCAAATTCAACTAAAAAGTTGATTTTAAATGATTTCATTAAATTATATGACGTGTATTTATACCTTTCAATGGATTTGCTTCAACGTCACTCGTAGGAGACTTGTCATCATTGAAATTTTCAATGTTTGACATTTCTTTTTGGGAGTTATCGTCAGAATTACCTAAAAATTGAAATGTTAAAATATAACATACATATGTATGATTCAATTTGAAAAAATAATTGGACATGTTTCACAATACCTTTGGAAGGACTAGATTTCTGCTTCACTGGAGACATATTTTCTTTGTCGGGAGAACCTCCATTGTTGTATTGCAAAGGCGGACTCTGACTCTCTTGAGATCCATTACCAGATTGAGTGACAGGCGCAGACGGTACGCTGAACACCTTATCGAATGAAAACTCTTGACTGTTCTGCGATGAAGAGAAAGGCTTCGGCCCGAGACGAGGCTAAAATCACATACAAATACGATAAAAATGCCATTTCGCAAACAGTAACCACACACAGACAAAACAAAATCAATCAAAACAATAAATAAATAAAACCAAGGAAATCATAAAAATATATTTGTGCCTAATACAAAAAAAAAAAAAAAATACAAAAAATAATGTGCAAATAATACACAGCAAACGTTTCAATCTTCGATACCTTGTATCCCGTAGGATTAGTCTGAGCGGTAGTTCTTGGTCTGGCAACAGGACGCGGTACTCCATTCACAACATTCACATTCGAATACGACTCTTCGCCGCTGCCGGCTTCGGAGATCGAAGACCGAGGCATCGGTTTGGGGACGGCGACAGACGAGTTGCCGTTCAACGATACAGATTCGGAAGCATTGTCATCGGCAGCAGTGGTAAAACCATTAGTTTTGTGATTCGAATCATTTTCGTTTACATCATCGGCGATTGTTTGGCCCCCTTGATCGCTCTCGGGCAAGTCATTGCTGCAGTCCATCTGATCGAGAGTTTCATCGACTTGATTGTTTTGATTTTTTTCGTGATTGTCAACGATTTTAGGTTTGTCTTCTTTCTTTGGCTTTTCAATGCCTTTGACTAGATCTTTAACGTTGACAAACTCTATACGGGACAACTGTTCCGAGTCTTTAACAATGTCTGGTTGCTCGACAGGGGGTACTATTTTAGGTTGTGGCTTTATTAAGGCCGTCGGAGGTGAATTGATGGGTTTTGCGGACTTCGGAGTTGGATCTACCATCGCTTCGAGAATTTTTACATATTCCGATAGCGACCCTCGATGAACCTAAAATTTTAATCGCAATGAAAAATCCGCTCTTCTGATATTTTTTGGAATATTTTAAGACATTTTATGATTTTAATGTGAAATAATTTAGCAATATACCCTAATAAGCATTTTGCAAGACAAAATTCTCACTATTGAGTGTGGAGTTATTTATTTTTTAGGCATCCCTTATACATTATTTCTAATTTGACAATATCTTTTAACACACCAAACCAACCCATGCCAAATCGTACTAGAATTTATCATACAGATATACATATTATGAAAAATAAGTGAAATAATAAGTATAATACATAACATAATACTAAACACCTACCGTCTGGACAAACGCCAAAATTACACACACCGATTAATGACATCAAAACACAAAATCCAAACACACAGAAACAAAAATCTTCAATATGCAACAAAAAGAAGCTGAAAAAAAATCGGCATGTTAAATAAAATAATGAAATAAGGTGAAAAAATTAACTACACATGCATTCGAATATCGTATGTATCGGATGTAAAAAAAAGCTTCGGAAATATTGATCTTTTTAAGTACCGATAATAATACTAAGCAACAAAATTCACATTCTTTACTTACCGAAGCGGAGACTAATCTCAATCTTTACCAAGTTTGACTCACTAAATTCGAATATGACAATGATTTCGTTGTTGTTTATACAAAGTAACTCAAAATTTAGGCGTGCTGTGTTTGTATTTAGAATCAATCAGTCAGATGTTTTTCTATTGATTGTGATTTTTATAACATTAAAATACGTATAATTTATTATCTAGCGAGTCAAAAATAGTTTTTAGTAGAATCTATTGGGCCAGTTTTACATTCCACTACATTTACAAGGTTTGTTTTTCAATCTCAATATTTTTTATCTGAATGTACTAATTCGAGCGAGTAGGAATCTCAATTCTTCATCTCGCTGTTGCATCATGCATACAGTCATCAACAATGGCATTTTTTAACTCAATTTAGAATCATTTACTCCTCAAATTAGTACATTTAGATAATATATTGATAATGAAAACGTATTGAAATATAAAACTGGCCCAATAGACACATAACCAGCAGAATAGACTAGTGGTTAGCATATAATGCTTTGAACAAAGTGGTCACGGGTTCAAATCCCACTGTTTTCTGCTAGCCAGGTTGGTTTGTGACTCCAAGTCGAGCGTTTCCTATCAAAGTTTGCCAATTTATCTGATTTTCATTGAAACGGTTCCAACAAATTGGCTACCTTACCCATTTTCTCGCAAATCTCGGGTTTTCAGCAATCTCGAATTTCACAAAATGCTGCAAATTTACAAATTCAACCATAGATGTCTCTGTGGGTGTTAATTGATTTGTATTTACTTTGTATGATACTAACATTACTTGTATCAAGAGTACAATGTTTCTGACCAGGAAGGCGCATTGGGGATACCTGTTAAGCCTTCCGTGTATAAATTAAAAATAAAATAAAAAATTGATAGTTTGAGAAAAAAATTTCAAAAGCCAAATTATATTTCATAAACGAGGGGAAAACAATAAAAAATCATAGCCATATTAGAACTCGATGGGTCAAACTTAGTAATGATTGATTAGTCTCTGCTCTGGTCATTTTTTTTTTTGTTGCTCAGTGTAATTAACACGTTCAAACCGGCGGCGTGTACCACCGGTGGCCACGCGGATAGTGCTATAGCAGACTATAATTTTACGGTTCCACTTCATTGAGCACCCCAACACTAAAATTCCTATAAAATTCTAAAGATTTAGGGACAACTCATTATATAAAGTGATTTAATGCCGTCACGCGTAATTGGGTGCCGATATGCGTGACAGTGCCGCCACATGGGCAAATGTATGAAATCATGCGCCAGGCTGAATGTGTTAAATCAATAATTTAATGTCCTTTAAAATTTTGTGTCAGTTTCATTGCAAAGGTAATGAACTTTTTTATTATAAATAAATTTTAGTTTATATAAAAATATTAAAAAAAAAAAAACCTTAAACTGTAGTCTGATATAAAATACGCAAAAGAACTTTCAGTAATCGACATTTTAAAAATTCCGCTTTTTTTTTTTACACCTGCTATATTCCGTCAAACTAAACAACAAATTGCACAACTCCAAAATTAAAATGATATGAAACAATTTGCGATTTAGATTGAAGATTTTGAATCATACAAGGGTTTGTCAGTACGTATATTATAATATATATATATATATTTATAATAGAAATCCACCACAATGGGAAAACAAAACCGGTGAATAAAATACAATACATATATACACACGTGACAACCTAACGACTCGTCAACAACACATTTTCAAACTCACCTTCTCGCTGCTCTCCGGACCACGCTTGGATGGATCGAGCGACATCTTGGGCACGGGATGATCCACACCCTTGACCCACATTGTCGAATTCAAGTGCGTTACAAAGCCGGGAGTATCAGGATAGAGATCGGCATGATAGTCTCTATACGTCTGTTGAACACGTGGAATATATTATCACATATGCCGCATGATTGAAAACACATGTTGCCAATCAAACTGACCTTTCTCGGAACTTGATACATTATAGGAACAACCATGCTTGAAGTCAATTGGAGAACTCTGTTGACTTCGCCTTCCATGACTCTGAGAGCTCGTTTCGGCACCAAGCATGCTCCTTTAGTTTGTTCACCTGGTTTAACAAAGATAGTACAAAATATGAAATGTTTGAAAAGAAGCATGATTAAAGATTGACATAAACAGTACTGGGCATTGAAATCGCATCACCTATAAATATTTTGAATTCTCGTTAGAAGGTCCCCTACTTTCTAAAATACTCTTTTTTTTTTTAATCAAAAGGGTAGTATTTCGAATGTTTTAAGGTATTCTATTAAGTTCTTGTGCGGATTTTAATTGAGTAACTACGATTTTCATTAACGTGGCGAATCGTGCGAAACTTGACGTGGCGAAAAAATGGCAAATAATTTCGCTATCTTCAACAGGATTGTCCACACGAAAAATTACGTTGCAGTTGAGTTGTCACCAGACAATTCTAGCACATTTCCTCAAAAATTATCGAGAAACGGGATCCATAAGGTAGTTGTGGCGTAAAAAAAACAACCCGCCAAGAAGATCGGACGATAAAACGTTCGTGTTTAAGCGTTAGATTCAAAACTGCCCAGGATATTAGAGGAGAATTCAGACAAACGACTGGAAAAAACATCAGCGCCGAAACTATAAGGAGACGACCGACAAGTAGGACTTTGTGCATGGCAGTTATGCGGAAAAAAACGGTTTGATTGGGAAAAATTCCGCAAAATTTGGACCAAAGATGATTGAGAGAATGTAATATTTACCGAAGAGAGCAAGTTTAATCTTTGGGACTCCGGTGGAATAAACTGGGTGAGGAGAATGACGAACGAACAGTGTTTTACGCGAATATGTAGTTAAAAACCGGGCGGCCAAATGATATGGGGATGTTTTTCGTATTACGGCATGAGGGCGCTACATTTTGTCAATGGCATAGTGAAGACTACAGACTATGAAAAATTTTTAGAAACATTTGTGCTGCCTTCTATTGAGCAACATCATTCGGAGTCAACTGACTTTATATTCCAGGGCGATTTTACACCTTGTCATCGGGCAAAAATTGTATTTGTTATATTTAAAATAAGTGATTGATATCATCAAACAAGTTTAATAACATTTTATTAAGTTTGCACCGCTATTTTTTTTACACATTGCCACTACAATGGCCAGGCAATAGTCCTGACTTACACACTATCGCAAATTTATAGCCCATCATAAAGCAAAGGGTACAAAAACAACACCCTGGAACAGATGATGAGTTTAATAAACTATGATGTGAAGAAATGCTAAAAAAATCGAAAAAAAGTATCAATGCCTTCATAAAAGCAAAATGAGGGTCTACTAAATATTAGATTGTTATTTATTATTGTCTTATGTCAATTGCCTTTGAATTTGAATTCATGGAAAAATATATACTATAATATTACTTTACTTAGAGACATTTGAAATAAATAAAAAAATTACCCTATTGTACATGTTTTTTAACAAAATTCTTATCTCGTCTTAATTTAAAATTATAAATAATCTTTTTTAATCGCAAAATATTGTTACGTACGCCGCGGATTAAGCGAATAGAATCCCAGAGACTGTGTGACCGTACCTATGGGACAGGATTATCTGTAACGGATATCTGTTAACGGATTAACTAAATGCATACCGTGCGACTGGTATAAGTGGTTTTAAGGATTAGCGACAAGCTAAGTGCATGAAGGCTAAACAATGACCGTTATTAGTTATTTCTCAGAATCGGTACGGGGAGACCCAATGTCGTGGAAATACATATCCGAATACATGACTATACAACAGGTAAACAGATTAGGCGTCCTGAGAGATCTACCCTTTATAAGGCGGTAGGTAGGGGATATCAGGGCATTCTGGACTGAACACTGGCAATACGTGTATCTCCTTAATCATCAATAAATGCTGTGAGACGACTTTTGGCCTTTTCCTTGGATCCTCCACCCACCCGTACACAACAATATGTTAAATAGTTGAAATCAAATAAATAAACCAAAATAACTCATATAATAGCTACATGTAATTAAAAAAAAAAACGAAAACATCAAACAATTGAAAGTGATGCGATTTCAATGCCCGTTAGTATTCAAATAAAAATGTACCTGAATGTCTTATGCCTTCGATCAAATACGGATCTCTATCGGAGACTTCCATGTAAGCGATGGTGGTATCGCCTTTTCCGGCCAAGAACAGCATACACGTGTCGGCATCGTACAAAGGCATCAGTATACCGGTGGAGCAATCCAACTCCAAAGTCTTCTCAGGCGTCGAAAGATTACGTATATCCCGTATTATCACTTGCCGTAGACGAGCAGAATCAAATCCTGAAGATATAATCCCCAATATATACAATATGCACAACCAATTCAAAAGTCAAAATTTTAAGTGATGAATGTGTTACCTGTTGTCAGAATCCTATCTTGTTCGCCGAGCCACACGACCCTACTATCCTTGATACTTTGATGACTCGTAGCCGTAGACACCAATGGGGTGGGTGACCTCGGATCGACGATTCGTACGCTCTTATCCTTGCAAGAGGTGGCGAGGAGTTTGCCGTCCCTCTTCCAAGACAGTGATTGAATCACATCACCGTGATCGTTATTGCCTATTTGACATAAACAGATGATTCTATGAGTAACGATTTCATTAGAATAAACATCAATAGCACTGAGCAACAAAAAAAATTACCAGAGCGGAAACTAACCAATCTTTACTAAATTTGACCCACTGAATTCGAATATGATAATGATTTTTGTTGTTTTGGGTCTCCTTTACGAGATATGAGGGTTTAAAAAAATGCGCAGTTTTTACAGTTTTTTGTCTTTGATTCAAAATCTAGTATTGCTGTGCTCAAAGTGAGTATTGGAATTAATAATCAGATGTTTTTCTATTGATTGTGATTTTTTATTGTTTTAAAATACTTATAATTAATTTTCTAGCGAATTTTAAAAGTCAAAAATATATATTTTTTTACGGATTTTTTACCTGTGCTATTTTGCATTTGTTTGGTCAGTTTTTTATTTCACCGCGTTCATAAGGATTGGTTTTCTATCTCCATATTTTTTATTTTTATCTAAACGTACTAACTCGAGCGGTAATTGCTAAGAAAGACTTTCGTTCAGTTTCCGTGAGCGTACACCAGAAACGTTGGTGCAAGCGGGATAGCAAGCGAGAGTCCGCCACTTAGGCGCGTAAGTGGCGGACTCCAACGCACAATCAATAGAAAAAACATCCGACTATTAATTCCAATACTCACTTTGAGCACAACAATACTAGATTTTGAATTAAAGACCGCAAAAGCCAAAAAACTGTAAAAAGTGCGCATTTTTTTAAACACTCATATCTCGTAAAGAAGTCCTAAACAACAAAAATCATTATCATATTCGAATTCAGTGGGTCAAACTTAGTAAAGATTGGTTAGTCTCTGCTCTGGTAACTCAAAAACGTGATTTTTTGTTGCTCAGTGTAATTAGCAGAATATTTACAAAATATTTCTTGTTGAGTGATGAGATCCCACAACGAAAGAACAGTCGCCGAAGTGACGTGAAGGAGACCGTCGGCGACTGGATTGAAACCGAGGGTTTCCACTCTTCGCTGCCGCTGGGAAAGAGTACACTCTGGATTCGTGAGAGACTCGGATAGGCCGTTCAATGGAATGTTCCAAATTTTCACCTGAACAAAATAGAACATTAAAGAAACGATCACATCAAGTCGGGTGATGTTGAGAGATGAATATAGTCACCAAGCAGTCTTGAGATCCGGTCGCCAGGAGACCGTCATGAAACGGCGAAAATTCCATGTCGGTGATGGTGTCGGAATGGGCGTGCAGCAAGGGCATGGTTTTGCTTTTCCGGCCGCAATCGTCCAGCGGCAAGACGGCCAGACTGGAGCCGACGTGCTCCCAGTTGAAAGCCATCACCGATGCAGACGCGCAAATATTATTGCCGTACGTTTGGTACGAGCCGACGCAGATGTCCCGTATGCAAGCCTCGGGCTTCGGGACGATCGGCGCCGCATTTTTATACTTGGACGCTTTGAACCGCCAAGCCATGATTGCTCCTCGTTATCGATCGCGTATTATTACTATTGTGTAAATCAGTCTGTCGATCAATCTCGGAATGTGTTGCTCGGAATGCCTAAAATGCAAAAAAAGAAAAAATGTCACAGCATTTAAACAGATTGGGAATCAAATTAATTTCAATGGTTCATAAATTAAATGCTCATTTAACCCTTTGCCCGCGGCAATAAATATAGCGAACAAGCCCTGTACGCGGCACCATTTTCGCGAATTTGGCAATCGAGTTTTCGACCTTAAATACAGATTTTAATATTTACTCAAGCAACCAGATATGTTAAGTAACACATAAAGTATTATTTTAAACAATAAAATACATAATATATCTCGTAGTTTTGGATTAATTGTCAAATAATCATTCTTCATAATTGTATGAAGACGTGACGTCACATAAACGAGGTTTCAGTATGGTTCCACAAAAAACTAATTTTTGACTGGTATATATTCATTTTAAGCAAATTGAATAGATGGCATTCAACTCTCAGTAATATATTCAACCAATATTGACCTTAAAACAGTTGAAATCGGCGCATATAAGGCTCAAAATCCCGTGCAAAGTTCAGAAATTCTATGGAAGACAGACGCGCTACAAACTTATCGCGCAAAGCTTCCATAGAAGACGGCCGCGGGCAAACGGTTAATAAGTAAGGTAATAAGGTGAAAATATCTTGAATTTTTTATCATGTGTGCATGTATATCTTTTCAGATCTGATTACTCTCTCATAGCTATCTGATTAATAAAAAAAAGTTTTTTAAAAACATACCTCTTCTATAATTTGTATATAAAATTATTATTTTGAATACAAACAATAATTTTATTTTACTACCGCCATCTATAATTAAAACTAATAAACAAACGATGGATAAACGTCAACGACTATCTCGCCGGGCAGATATCAAACGCGTCTTACACGATATTTTTGCACCATCGTAATGGCGGAGGATCCATTTACTTATATTGATGACCAAAATGAGTAATATGGCAAAGTATGAAAACGATCAGATACGAGGCAAACTTTTTCCTGAATTGTAATCGTAAGTGAAACGTAAAGGAGGAATGTAAAAAGGGCAGATTATGTCCGGATTGATAAATATGAACGATTGTGTTATCTCGTCTTACAAACAGGCGCTTAGTTCACTGTCAAATGCGAATGAGACTCAATGATATAATAATGGATTAAATATGAAAATTATTCAAGTTCAATACGATTAACAATTTTACATTCTTCTAAAATTGCAGAAATCATTGATCAACTTCTTTCATATACATATATAAGCACATACATATCCACCAGCCAGTAACATGGTTCGGTGGTTGCGTTGATACTTAGCACCGAGAGGTCACCAGGTTCGATCCGGTGACCTGACCGCAATTGAAAAGAATTTATTCCGAGTATAATCTTTAATGCTGCTGGTCACACTTGGATATTTGTGACTCCAAGTCGATCATTTCCTATCGGATTTTTCCAAGTTATCTGATTTCATTGTTGAAGCGGTTCCTCCGTCAAATTGACAAACACCATCCTACCCACTGTGTCATCACTATTTGAATATGATTTCAAAAATTTACTATCTATAACATAGATGTCGCGCAAATTTTCTTATATATAGTATTTGTATTTTGCTTATGTCTGGTCGTAGTGACGCGTTAGAGTATTCTGTAATGTCACTGTAGCTAATATGTAAATAAATAAATAAATAATAATATCGGATTTGCAAAAACTATAAATCGGTTAATTTTTCTACATATTATAACACAAAGGAAAACTATATAAAACATTATTATTTTATATACGTATTATATTGCTAAATATAATCTAACTATTCAACCTCAACTATATCATTATCATAATTCCGAGTTAAACTGCAATATTTAATGTGTATGTATATAAATATTACTTGCTGATAATTTGTTATCAATGCAAATGCAATGTAAGCACATATATATCATCATCCACAACTGTTCACTATCGACTGCTGGGTGAAGGTCTCTCCAACACGCTTCCACTCCGTCTTTTCCGCGCAAATCTCGTCCATCCCACCTCACAAATTTTCTTAATTAACCCATCTTACAATTCCAGCACTTCTTTTGTCCATTCTTCTAGCCACGAGACCCGCCCATTGTCATTTCAATCTCTTCACTCCATCCACTATATCCACTACCCTTGTCATACTTCTCACACATGTATCCCGTTTCTTGTCTTTTCTCGTTATGAGTACATTAGACTTTGTGTAGCAACTTGGCGTTCAATGTTCAAGTTTCACATCCATACATCATCACTAGCGAAACACAATGATCGAAGATCTTTTTCTTATGGCAAAGTGGGATTTTTGATTTGAAATCCACATTCACTCGACCAAATGCATTCCATCCTAGTTTCATATGTACATCTCTTTATTTAATTTTCTTTGATTAGAAAATATTCAAAAATCCAGGCAATTTGCATTTTATTTTAGCATTCCCAAGTAATTAACTTTATTTTGCATTTAGCAATGCAATGTTCTGCATTATATTAGCAATTTGCTACTAAATAAATAAATAAATTTCCATAGAAATTGGATATCATATATGCTATTATCTATTATTATCATCATAAAGATAAAATTTTAATGACCTGAAATAAACGGCGATTTGATTCAAGTGATGAAAAATCTGGCTATATTGTATGATGAAACACGAAAAAATGATTGAAATATTACTTTTTCACACAATGATGAACCAAATAAATGCTACATATTTCATGATTTTTTCAATATTTTAAAGCGAACGACAAATTTGTATAAATATTATTTTAGGGTGATAAAATGATTCGATTTATAACATTTGGATGAACCAGTATTTATAACATTTGTTTTGAAAGAATGTAATAATAAAAACATATAAAAACATAAAAACGCCAGCAGCATAGCTCGTTCGTTAAGCTTCTGCTTAGTGTCGTCAGGTGCCGGGTTCGATCCCATGAGCTGACCTCGAGTGAAAAATGAATTTTTCAGAGTATGCTGCTGGTCAGACCTGGATTTGTGACTCCAGGTTGATCGTTTCCTATCAGAGTTTGCCAATTTTCTCTGATTTCATTGTTGAAACGGTTCCCGGTAAAAATTGGCTAAAAATCCTTCCTATATATGTACAATATGTCACCATTATTTGTGTTTGAATAATGTGCAATAAATAAGTTTGTGTACAATTTCATCGATGTCTCAATGATTTGCGAGTTTTTCAGTGACTTGTATAATGAATAAAAAATGCTGCAATATTTGTAATTGGCCAGGAAGGCGCATCGGGGTTGCCTGTAAGGCCTTCCTGGTATGTGTGTGAAAAGAATAAATAAAATAAATAAATAAAAGCCTTGTAAACAAAAAAGGGCGTATGTTTTCTATTTGCTGGTGACTAATACAGTTCAACGCACACGCATCGTTGGCAAAAAACGAAATGCCTTTGTGAGATTAAAAAACCGTATGAAATAAATAAAATAATATAAAAAATGAAACACAGTAAAGAGAAGAAGAAGAAGAAGAAGAAGAAGAAGAAGAAGAAGAAGAAGAAGAAGAAGAAGAAGAAGTAGAAGAAGAAGAAGAAGACGAAGAAAGCTCGACAAGGGGGGGAACGGGGGGGGGGGCGATTAAAATCAATGAATTGTAAACAAAATCAATTCGACCAATCAATGAAGCGTGAGTAGATTTGAATGAAATGATGAATGAAATAGTGAATGAATTGGTACGAGTGGAATTGTTTGAGAAAGTGGGCGTGTGACACAGCGACCGCGACCGCGACCGCCACCGAGACCGAGACATCGAAACCGCGTACAGGAAGTGGGCGGGAGGGGCAGGTGGGGCGAGGGCGAGTCCGCGAGGGGTGGGGTGGGGTGAGGGGGGTACGAGGAGTCTCCGTGAGAGGAGGTGCTCCGGCAGGGCGCGGTGGGGCGGTGGGGCGGTGGGGCGGGGTCCTTACCGGCGTCGCTCCCGGCACTCGGCGCTCGCCAATCGCCAATCGCCACTCGCCAATCGGCTCTCGGCTGTCGTCGCCCGAACGCCGGCAACTACGGCTTAATGCACGGCCGATGCGCTCTTTCGACCAATACGCGACGTTTGCGCGACGCGCATGCGTCACCACAACAAAGGCTTTTCTCTTTCCACGTTCATGCTCTTCGTCTTTCAGCCAAATTTCAAAGCAAACAAACGCCGTTCTATTTAAAACGCATCACTTTCGGCTCGTACCTTTTTCAACAACCGGATTTACTATTTATTTATTTGTTTAACATACTTGGGGGAGAGAGGCATGCGTAGAGCACTGGATGGTTGGATGGGTGGTATCCGAGCCAAAAACCCTCATGGCCGTTGGTTGTCCTCTTACGGCTTCGGCTTTTGTTTTCTCTCTTTTACTCTGATCATCTGTCAGTCGTGCTAGATTCTCCCGTGGGTCCGGCGCCCGGTGATCCCGGCGCGAACCGCCAGATGCAGCGTCCCTCGTAAAAGCCGGCCTCGAACTAAGGCAGGCTGGCCCCGTGATCCACCCAAGCGATCACGGCGAGCGCTCATTGGCATTGTAGGCGGGGTAGGTATATGTTGACCGTATCCCAGCCTAACGAAACACTGTTGTGCTAGTTTTATAAAGTTTTATTGTTTGCCTATGGTTGTACAAAGGTATGGTATTTGTGGGCAAAAGTATGTCGTTCAGCGGTCTCTGGATATGGTAGAGTGTTGCTGGCTCGGCATTCAGCTATGTTCAGAAGGTCTCTGGATGCGGCAGTGTGTTGCTGGCTCGTCCGGCTGGTTGATCTTCCAAGTCCGCGTAGTGTAGTGGTGGCTGGTCAGGAGCTGTATGTCGACGCTTGCTGCTGTGGGTCGACTGGCGTTGTTTGGGTTGTACCTCCTTTTATAGTGTTTCTGGAATCGCCTGACCGATGGTGGTGGTTTGTTGATGCGTAAGAAAGGAATGCACTTTTGTCGAGGCGTAGAATTTTCTGGAACGCTTGATGGAAGTGGTTATTGATGCGTGCAAGCATTTAGTTGTTGATGCGTACGAAAGGAATTTGCTTTCGTCGAGGCGTAGAATTTTCTGGAATGCTTGATGCTGTTCCGCTCGATGTATTTTGTTGTTGCGGAATATTCTCGAAGGTTTCGATGACGATGACGACGACGAGATTCCTACAGCATCATAGAAGCCCTCCATAATAGAAGGAGTATGGCTTCTTCCATAGTCGTGCCTCACCGACTATGTCTACCGACTATACTCGAACACGGCGAGCTCTCAGACGCTCGTGAGACTCCGACCGAGAAGGTCTTGGCGTGGCTGGTCTACCCTTCCTGACCAGCCACAGCCTACTCGATCCACAGCCTCCGCCATAAAGGGGCACAGGCGCCGAGAAACTCCCCGGCGCGCCATCTACTCATCAATAAAAACGAGATCATAACCGTTCCTCTTTTGTATAATTCCCCCACCCCGCACCGTTCCAGAGCAAGCTGATCGAAACGACGACACACACAGACAGCCATTGGTCACCCATACATATACACACATTACAGCTGCTGAAGCTATCGTTCAGGTGGAGTGTCCATTGGTGGAAAAAAACTATCCAATCTTCGGTATGCGGATGACACAACGCTCATAACTAATAATCATGAAGAAATGGCCGAACTGATCCGTCGTGTTGAGACAGAGAGTAATGTGCTTGGCCTCCAGATAAAACGCCCCAAAACAAAAATTATGATAATTGACCGTCACCAACAGCTGCAAAACAACAACTCAGCTTTAAACGGTATAGATGTGGTTGATAATTTTGTCTATCTGGGGTCACTCATATCTAACAACGGCGGCAGCGAATTGGAAATACGGCGCCGGATTACATTAGCAAAATCGGCAATGTCACAACTAACGAAGATTTGGAAGAATAGAGCCATTACAACTGCTGTCAAAATCCGTTTCGTTTATTCTGTCTGCCTTTATGGTGTCGAGACGTGAACCATGAAGGCGGCGGATAGACGGAGAATCGATGCCTTCGAGATGTGGTCCTGGAGACGGCTACTGCGCGTGCCTTGGACCGACAAACGCACGAATGTGTCTATTCTTGAAGAATTAAAAATCAAGGATAGACTGTCAACAATATGCCTGAAACTTATATTGCAGTTCTTCGGCCACATTGCACGAAGAGGTGAGGAGCGCCTGTAGCGGTTGGTTGTGGTTGGTAGCGTCGAAGGCAGAAGAGCCAGAGGCAAATCCCCCGCACGCTGGACTGACCAAGTATTTGCAGCGACGGGCGCTTCCACGGTAGCGAGTCTTCGCCTGGCCGAATTTAGAACTGAATGGAGACAGCTGGTTGACCGGACATCATATTCACGATCCTCAGTGATGAGGGAACCGACAGCAATAACTTGGGGGAGGCGACAAAGCCGATAGACCCAAGGGGTTTGATTTAACACATTCAGCCCGGCGCATGACTTCATACATTTGCACTGTCACGCGTATTGGCACCCAATTAAGGTCTGTTCATACTGTGGCGGCTCGCTATACGACATGGTCGAGTTTGGTCACCTTCCTGCGAGTGGGGACCAACTCGACGTGTGTTCAGAGTAGCTACCTCACTCTGTCATAAATAAAGCACGTGCATCAACATGCCAGTCGTCTCATTCGTTCATCCCCCATAACTGGTGACCCCCGATATCGAGCCACGCAGCCTCGATTAACTCAGCATGCCGCCCATCCCAGCCTCGCCGAACCAGGCGGGTAAGCTATCCGCCGCCTTTGTCGCAACACAACAACAACAACCGAGCGGACAATGGCTACCTACCTACCTACAACTAGCGAGTCCAGCCACGACGTCAACGTCAGCGCCGCAGTGTATATGAACGAACCGCCATTCATCATCATCAACATTCATCACGACACACACCACCTCAGCACCATCATCGAGGCCCCGTCCGTCTCCACGAGCGTCGTCACGCCGAGACGGGTGGCAGTTGCCACAACACCTCCACGAGCCACAACGACCCACGGTCCAGCTCGGAGTACCATCATCAACCATATCGATGCTCCTGCCGCCCCACAAACCGACAGTCACGGACGAGCGGCGCAGGCGCGCAGCATCACATCGCCACCACCGATGACCACCGGACGACCCATCGTCCTGCTCGCGACGTCACCGCCCTCGAATGTACCGACCATCCAGGGCGGTACACTCGTTAACAATTTTTTTCTCTTTCTTTGTGTAACAATAATTTTTTCCTTTTGTAAAATTTGTGTTTTTTTTTGTAATTTTTGTATCGCTGATGCTGGGGGGGAGTGATGTGGCGGCTCGCTATACGATATGGTCGAGTTTGGTCACCTTCCTGCGAGTGGAGACCAACTCGACGTGTGTTCAGAGTAGCTACCTCACCCTGTCTTCAGCTGTCATAAATAAAGCACGTGCATCAACATGCCAGTCGTCTCATTCGTTCATCCCCCATAATACCTATCCAGCAGAACCCGTATCCTGCAGGTGTCATGCAAGTGTGGATAGTATTCTTTGGTACATTATATGGACGTATTCATACTCCATTCGCGCATGCGCATTTACGCATTCATGCGCGTCCATATAGAATGTACTGTAACGTAGAGATTAGATGAGAGGCGCTCGTGGAACGATGGTTTACTAGCGCAGATCACCTGATCTCTCGTTCCCGCCAAAATGGCCTCCACGAATGAATCAGCCGTATGCAACGGCCAAAGGGATCATCTGACTCATTGACCAATGATTGTTGAGATATGTATGTATGTGTATTGTGCCCAACGGGTATAAATATTGGGCGTTCTCGGCCTGGCATTCATTCCAGCCTGCAGCATCGCCGAGAGCACACGAATAAAGGTCAGTTCATACTTAACAGCACTGCACGGCTTCAGCACTGCACGACTCCGTTTCAAATATGTCATTTTATTACATTTCTATTCATATCTACCTACACGTCGTGGTCACGTCACGTTCACAGCACTTTGGCCGAGTGCAAGGCAAAATCGGCTTACTTATACATTACAGGCCATGACGATACGGCGCAATATTGCTTACGTCGTATTGTCGAGTACTTACAATATTTTATTTTATTTATTTTTATTTTACATATATACCAGGAAGGCCTTACAGGTAAATCCCAATGCGCCTTCCTGGCCAATTACAAATACAAATACAGCATTTTTATTATAAGTCGTTGAATTGCGAGACACTGAAAAAACTCGCAAATTAACGAGACATCTATGAATTGTACATAAATTTTTATTGTACATCAATCAAATTTTTCAAATAGTGGTGACATAGTAGGTAGGAAGGATTTTTAGCCAATTTTTTTTTCCGGGAACCGTTTCAACAATGAAATCAGAGAAAATTGGCAAACTCTGATAGGAAACGATCAACCTGGAGTCACAAATCCAGGTCTGACCAACAGCATACTCTGAAAAATTCATTTTCATTCAGGGATAGAACCCGGCACCTTCTTGACGGTAAGCAGAAGCTTAACGTCCGAGCTATGCTGCTGGCTATATGAATGCATACACGTGCATTCGTAGCAACGCGTCAGAATACAAGTCAGCAAAAATTGTTCGACGTTTATCGAACGAAAAATTATGCAAAATCGCGTTGTTGTTGGAAGAAGAAGCTCAAGAAGGCAATAAAAAAGCACGAACGCGTTTTGATGTGCATCCCATGTTAAAAAATAGAAAAACCGAAGAAGAGTTTTGGACACTGTATAACGAGCTTGTGGATGATGGACAAATTTTTTTTAAATATTTCCGTAAAAAATTTAAATTTTTTTTAAATATTTTTGCGCCAAAACCATGTCGAAAGATTGAACAGCTGTCAACTGTCACTATCGATAATTGGTCCAAAATAGCAAAACGGCAGACTCATGGCACGTAATTCTCGTGTATATTTCCACGATGGCCAAAAAAATGGATACGATACGTTGACGGATGTTGCTGTAAGGTATGAACAGGAAATGTCGGGTACTGCTGTAAGCCTGCCGTGGCGTAAACGTGACGGTTGGTATGAATATACCTATACAAAATGTACCAAAGAATACTTTTCGTACGGCCGGATACCTGCTGAAGTCGGTACGTGCTGACTAGGCATGAACAGACCTTAAACCGCCACTATAACCGTCCTGTGTCTTTCACTCCGATTCTGGAAGCCCCCTCTTCACGTCCACGCAACAGTACTAAAGAATTCTGTCCGTACTTGCAGGATTTGGGTCGTGCTGGATAGATATGAGCAGACCTATACCCGCGTAAACACGTTCGTTACAATATAAATTATTAATTTTATACCGTGATATTTTTTAAATATTTTTTCCTCAACTGAAAGTAGTAATTTTACTGTAGAAGATCAAGGTTGTTTTTATGTTTTTCTCGAAAACGTTTCAGCGTATTGGATTGACATTTCATATCTGCATCGAGACGCATCGCATTCCGATTTCGTCAGGGTGCTTATGCGTTAAGTTGGTATGGACGGTGTATTCATCCCCACCACCATTATTTTTCTGCACGACACTACTATGCAGTTTGACATCTGTCATAAAGGAATATATTCGAAATTAAGACTATAATACGGTCGAAATCTGTTTTATATCAAAGAAAATTGATGCCAACTTATCCTTGTTCGTGTTTTTTGATTCATCTTCTTCTTTTTGACATTTGCGAATCTCAAAAAGAAGGTTAGTCTTGTTTAATCTTAACACGATTATTAGTCTTGTTGTCGTGTTTCTGTCGAGTGGTGTTTTGCACAATGGAGTGCAGACTTTGCCTTTGTACTGTTTCTGCAGAGTCTTCCGTCTCCATCCATAACGACCCTCATCCACTTGTGCAACGCATTTGGACCTGCTGTCACCTGCAGGTCAGTGACAGTTACTTTTAACCTTACGCTGTATCATTGTTCTCGGATATCATTACAACCTACCTTTTTCATTTGCAGGTTATGAAAGGTGACAGCTTACCAGATGTTATGTGTCTTTCGTGTGTCAAAAGTTTGGAATCGTTGAGCAGTTTTCGAGACATCTGTCTTAAAAGTGACGAAATATCGAAACTGAGATTAAATGATTGTCCGAATATCAAGCCAGAAGAAGTCATACTGGAAGATTTTATATGGGAGGATGCTGCTTCGTGTGATAACAAAACAAAAATGGTAGATGATATTGGAACTCCACTGACAGAATCTCTGTTACCGAAAACTGCAGATGAAATATGCTCCACACATTCTGAATCTAGTCATGAAATTAATTCCCTAGATTCATCTCTCCATGTGCTTGGATTACAGTTGACACAACAAAATCGCACAGCCTTTGAATGTGGCGTTTGTTTAAAATCGTATAGATTAAAATCTAGCCTTGTGAGACATTCCAAAACTCACATCGAAGAAAAGCCATTTAAATGTGACATTTGTTCAAAATCTTTTACTCGTCAATATAGCCTTGGGGTACATTTGAAAACGCACACTACAGAAAAACTGTACTATTGTGATATTTGTTTAAAATCATATACACGGAAGGGTAATTTACCAAGATATCATATGTGTACCAACACATATGAAGTTTCACACTGAGCCATACAAATTTGGCTTACGCTACCATTAAGCCAGCAGTTTGGCTTAATGGTAGCGTATATATTTAGCACCACTTAGCACAATCGATGGTTCGATTCACCAAAAAAACTGCTGGTTAGATTTGGGGGTTTGTGACTCCAAATCGATCGTTTCTCTATCAGAGTTTGCCAATTTTATCTGATCATTGTTGAAACGATTCTTGAAAATTTCCTGTGATCATTTCCTGTTTTCACAAAAATCTTGTATAATTTGTAAAAATTATGCACAAATCTGAAATCTATAGATGTCTCTATAATTTCGTGTTTATTATGTGTATAAAAATAGTAATAATAATTGTGCACAAAATCTAAAAATAATCCATAGATGTCTCTATGATTATTATTTCTGTACTTGATTAATTATTGTTTAAAAATACATGAAAAAACTGATTGTCATTGTGAAATTTCATAATATATAATTTTGTAATTAAAAATATTTTATGTAATAAATATGTTTATATATTTTTTATAATTCCTGTTCCCTTGATTCAAAAGTCACCGAAAGTTATATACCGAAAATAAAATGCTGGTCATTTAATTTGTTGGCAAATTCAAATAACCTTTGTATAAATGTACATTGTAATCAGGTAATATAAAATAATAATAATAAAAATAAAGGTGCAGCAAACTAGGCACATGCCTAGGGCCCCCATTTTTCTTTTTTATTTTATATTGAAAAAATAAAAAAATAAATTTGGCTTTCTTTGAACTTACAAAATATTCCATATTCAACTAATGGAAGTAACAATACTGATTGCAAAATATTATATTTTACGAGGCACGCAGGAAGTTGACTGTCAAATATCAACGAATCACGAATACAACTTGTAAAACAGCAAACTGTAATTTGGAATTGTATTTTATATAAAACTAGCTGAGCCCGGCATGCGTTGCAACGCCACAATAACGAATGCAATTCCCGTTCCCGTTCCCATTTGTCGGAACAACGCAGGCAGCGAACACCTTGGTCGCGACGCGAAAACATTTGAAATTATAGCGTTGCAATGACACCCATTCCCGTTTTTTTTCATAGAAATCTTCCCGGACATGCATACAACAAATCCTGAAAGTTCCATCGTAATCGGTTCAGTGGTTTAGGAGCCTATTCGAGACAAGCACACACAGACATTCATTTATATATATAGATACTGCAGAAACACATGTATGAATGTCAACCAGCAGCGTGGACTAGTGGTTAGCATATATGCTTTCGAAAATAGTGGTCACGGGTTCGAGTATCATGGGTTGCTGCTGGCCACGAAAAAACTGGACCAGTTTTTTCGTGACCAATTTTCGGGTGTGACCAGTTTTATCGTAACCAGTTTTAGTGTGACGTGTGATCACGCGTGACCGATCTAGAGCGACCGGTTGTCCTGTGACCGATTTACATTTGACTAGTAACACCGAACCGCAAAATACTATGGTTACCTGACAACTCGTTCACAGATTTTCCGTAAACCGATGATGCGCTCCAGGCATTACGTATACGGCCATCTCTTTCTCACCCCGTCTGTTCACCATGATCTTATTTACTATCCCATTACGTATGCAGCCATCTCTTTCACAGACCGTCTGTTATCGGTGAAAAAATGGTCTGTGAAAGAGATGGCTGCATACGTAATGGCAGAGTAAACGAGATCATGGTGAACAGACGGGGTGAGAAAGATTATGCAAAATCGCGTTGTTGTTGGAAGAAGAAGCTCAAGAAGGCAATAAAAAAGCACGAACGCGTTTTGATGTGCATCCCATGTTAAAAAATAGAAAAACCGAAGAAGAGTTTTGGACACTGTATAACGAGCTTGTGGATGATGGACAAATTTTTTTTAAATATTTCCGTAAAAAATTTAAATTTTTTTTAAATATTTTTGCGCCAAAACCATGTCGAAAGATTGAACAGCTGTCAACTGTCACTATCGATAATTGGTCCAAAATAGCAAAACGGCAGACTCATGGCACGTAATTCTCGTGTATATTTCCACGATGGCCAAAAAAATGGATACGATACGTTGACGGATGTTGCTGTAAGGTATGAACAGGAAATGTCGGGTACTGCTGTAAGCCTGCCGTGGCGTAAACGTGACGGTTGGTATGAATATACCTATACAAAATGTACCAAAGAATACTTTTCGTACGGCCGGATACCTGCTGAAGTCGGTACGTGCTGACTAGGCATGAACAGACCTTAAACCGCCACTATAACCGTCCTGTGTCTTTCACTCCGATTCTGGAAGCCCCCTCTTCACGTCCACGCAACAGTACTAAAGAATTCTGTCCGTACTTGCAGGATTTGGGTCGTGCTGGATAGATATGAGCAGACCTATACCCGCGTAAACACGTTCGTTACAATATAAATTATTAATTTTATACCGTGATATTTTTTAAATATTTTTTCCTCAACTGAAAGTAGTAATTTTACTGTAGAAGATCAAGGTTGTTTTTATGTTTTTCTCGAAAACGTTTCAGCGTATTGGATTGACATTTCATATCTGCATCGAGACGCATCGCATTCCGATTTCGTCAGGGTGCTTATGCGTTAAGTTGGTATGGACGGTGTATTCATCCCCACCACCATTATTTTTCTGCACGACACTACTATGCAGTTTGACATCTGTCATAAAGGAATATATTCGAAATTAAGACTATAATACGGTCGAAATCTGTTTTATATCAAAGAAAATTGATGCCAACTTATCCTTGTTCGTGTTTTTTGATTCATCTTCTTCTTTTTGACATTTGCGAATCTCAAAAAGAAGGTTAGTCTTGTTTAATCTTAACACGATTATTAGTCTTGTTGTCGTGTTTCTGTCGAGTGGTGTTTTGCACAATGGAGTGCAGACTTTGCCTTTGTACTGTTTCTGCAGAGTCTTCCGTCTCCATCCATAACGACCCTCATCCACTTGTGCAACGCATTTGGACCTGCTGTCACCTGCAGGTCAGTGACAGTTACTTTTAACCTTACGCTGTATCATTGTTCTCGGATATCATTACAACCTACCTTTTTCATTTGCAGGTTATGAAAGGTGACAGCTTACCAGATGTTATGTGTCTTTCGTGTGTCAAAAGTTTGGAATCGTTGAGCAGTTTTCGAGACATCTGTCTTAAAAGTGACGAAATATCGAAACTGAGATTAAATGATTGTCCGAATATCAAGCCAGAAGAAGTCATACTGGAAGATTTTATATGGGAGGATGCTGCTTCGTGTGATAACAAAACAAAAATGGTAGATGATATTGGAACTCCACTGACAGAATCTCTGTTACCGAAAACTGCAGATGAAATATGCTCCACACATTCTGAATCTAGTCATGAAATTAATTCCCTAGATTCATCTCTCCATGTGCTTGGATTACAGTTGACACAACAAAATCGCACAGCCTTTGAATGTGGCGTTTGTTTAAAATCGTATAGATTAAAATCTAGCCTTGTGAGACATTCCAAAACTCACATCGAAGAAAAGCCATTTAAATGTGACATTTGTTCAAAATCTTTTACTCGTCAATATAGCCTTGGGGTACATTTGAAAACGCACACTACAGAAAAACTGTACTATTGTGATATTTGTTTAAAATCATATACACGGAAGGGTAATTTACCAAGATATCATATGTGTACCAACACATATGAAGTTTCACACTGAGCCATACAAATTTGGCTTACGCTACCATTAAGCCAGCAGTTTGGCTTAATGGTAGCGTATATATTTAGCACCACTTAGCACAATCGATGGTTCGATTCACCAAAAAAACTGCTGGTTAGATTTGGGGGTTTGTGACTCCAAATCGATCGTTTCTCTATCAGAGTTTGCCAATTTTATCTGATCATTGTTGAAACGATTCTTGAAAATTTCCTGTGATCATTTCCTGTTTTCACAAAAATCTTGTATAATTTGTAAAAATTATGCACAAATCTGAAATCTATAGATGTCTCTATAATTTCGTGTTTATTATGTGTATAAAAATAGTAATAATAATTGTGCACAAAATCTAAAAATAATCCATAGATGTCTCTATGATTATTATTTCTGTACTTGATTAATTATTGTATTCGATGTTTATTGAACGTACTGTATACGTTGTCTGACCGTTCTCGTACACTCGTCGCATTGGAGCGATCTGTAATGACGAGTGTACATTGATTGTAATAAAATAAATATGACATTTGTTTAAAGTCATTTCTTCGTAAATGGATTCTCGTTGAATATGAGAAATCTCATGCTTGGATTAATTCATGCAAGTGTTTCATTTGTTTAAAATTATTTACTCAAAAAGTCATATTGATACACACATGAAGGCTCATACTACATATATTAAAACCACACAGATGCAATATTTTTTACAACCATTCGTTCTAAAAAGTCGTTATATTTATTATTGTAATATCTGTAAAATATTTAAATAAATAAATATTATCAAAAACCAAACATGCAAACCGATTTCAACAAAACAAATTTAGGTGATAATTGAAAAAAAAAACACATGGATAAGCCTTGTAAAGAGGACACCTATGTATAAGGGAGGTACCACTTCTGGTCAACTTGAAAATTTGAAAAAAAAATCGATAAGCATTTCAGTAACCGATACTAAGTTTCAATTCCATAGGACTAACGGTGTTCAAAAAATACACAGACACGCACACCCATTTTTTCTAGATCATGAAAAGGTAATCAGTAGTCACCGGAGCCTGAGGGGGCCGTGTATTGTTCAAAGGTTGTAAATGCATTGTTAAAGGTTTGCCGAACAATGGATAGCACTGTGACTATCCTACCTCTAGTAATCAGTGATCGATTCTGAGTTTTAATTTTCTCGTGATCACAAAACTTCATATATTGTTACTACATATATAGATAAAGTAAATATCCGAAATCTCGAATAGCACACCTGTAACCTAGCACTGCAGGCACGACAGATAAAGGCGAAAATAAAGATAGCGGTGCGAATTTTAGGCAAGAAAATGACACGTCCTAATGTAACAACTATCGACTGTCGTTTCGACAGCCAATGGTCAACTAAAATTGCCGATAGCCGGAAACAGTGAGGGTACATTAATAAAGGAAGGGCAGGTAGTTGCATTCTTCTCCGAGTACTGTGAATGCTATCGTTTTTTATTTCGTTCTCTACTTATTTTCAAACATGTTTCGAAAATGTGAAACTATTTTTTTAAGAGTCATAATAGAAATATAATACAAAGGCAATGCGTCTTCGCCTGATGAGTAAAATTTGTCGAGCATAGAAAGTAATCTAAAATTTTGTAGCAAGCACCTTTGGCGTTCTAATTTAAAATTAAAATAATTTAAAAAATGGCAAAATCTAATTTAAAAACATCAAACCGCACCCTAATTTACTTGCCCGACGGTGGTGTCCCCCCCCCCCCCTAAAAGCAGCGCTGCCTCTGATGAAGAAACTTTAATTTGACGATACTTGGAGACCAGCTCCAGTATTCTTCCGGGGTGGAGTGAGGAAGCCTGGCCTGTCTTCGTCCCGAAGGCAGAAAACGTAGCCACGCGGGTTTGGTATCATAACCTCAAGCACACGTGCTACCATTGTATACGAACTCCCCCCTGCTTGCTCTCTGTACATTTAACCTAAAAATACGGTTGATCACATACAGATTTACAACCTGTTTTTCATTATATACAATCTCCCTCCATTTTCCATCTAGCAACATCACGCTTACATACGCACACGGTACGAGAGAGGGAGACAGAGCAGAGCCATCATCAGCAGAGACCAGACCACAGACGACGAAGGAAGACACCGTGAGGAAAGCCACTCCACCCTTACCGCTGAGCAACTCTACAAACATCATGACATCAGGTGGCATCTCGATTGAGAACCCCTGGCGTCCGTACAACATATTTAGGGAGTTGCAGGAAGCTCACCTCTCTTTACAATTGAAAACTGTTGTAAAGGTTTTCACAACGCTTTAAACTTAAAGTTTCATTGTAGAGATCCAAGCATTTGGAATCTGTCTACATTTTTTGGAAATGTGGAAATGTGTATGAGGTTGAGTTAAACAATTTTTTTTAATTCACCGTATAATTTTATTTTTTTGCCATATTTTGTATGAAATGTTTTTATAAAAATAAGAGAGGGGGCTGTGCAAAATTATTTGCACGCAGGTGAATAACCATAGAAAACATGGAAATTTCACAATAATGTAGCATCTGGTTGTTAGGGGACAAAGGCGATATAGTGAAATGCAACTCACTGAACCACAGGGAACTAATGGCTTCCGCGTCACATGACAAGATGACAACTCTACCATTCTTCGACTCATGCATGCCATACTAATCATTCATACATGGATTCTTCTAGGCTACAAAGCTAATTCCCATACGAATACCATTATTACTAAAAGTCAGAATTCAATCAAATCAAAAATTTACGGAAAAATTCTAATGAAATTCTAAGGCTTGTGTTTTACTGGTAAGTATTTTTGTCAGTATTTAAATATGAAAAGTCAGTATTTATAAAACGCCAGTATTCATCGTTCAGTTTACAAGTAATCAGTATAAATAATAAAATGTAAATATTTATATTAAATGGTCAGTATTTAGGTTAAATGATAAGTTTAATTTTGCCGAATGCTCGGTATTACTTTTTTTGGTTGGGATTAAGGTTGATACGATCTTAATAGACAATTAATTCCCTGCAACACGCATTGCTATTTGTTCTGATAAATGAAGGGCTGAAAACCAGACTTGTACAAGTGACATTTTTAAAAAAATCTGGTTTAAGTGCTAAAATAATAGCATATATGTCATTTGTACCAGTCTGGTTTTCAGCCCGTCAAATGTGATTTTTATACTGTCCATTTGTTATTTATACCATTTGACATATAATAATAAAATACTGACCATTTTGTAATAAAATACTGGTAGAAAACTGATTTGTATACTTACCGAAATTGATTAAAATACTGGCCATTTAATTTGTTGCCAAAGAAAATTGACAACAATTGATTCACCTTCTTTTTGACATTTGCAAATGTCAAAAAGAAGTTGAAGTCAAACGTTTATTAGACTTGTTTTGTCGTTTTTCTGTCGAGTGGTGTTCTACACAATGGAGTGCAGACTTTGCCTTTGTTCTGTTTCTGCCGAGTCTTCCGTCTCCATCCATGACGACCCTGATCCACTGGTGCAACGCATTTGGACCTGCTGTCACCTGCAGGTCAGTGACAGTTACTTTTTTTTAACCCTATGCTGTATCATTGTTCTCAGGTATCATTACAACCTACCTTTTTCATTTGCAGGTTATGAAAGGTGACAGCTTACCAGATGTTATGTGTCTTTCGTGTGTCAAAAGTCTGGTATCGTTGAGCAGTTTTCGAGACATCTGTCTTAAAAGTGACGAAATGTCGAAACTGAGATTAAACGATTGTCCGAAAATCAAGCCGGAAGAAGTCATATTGGAAGATTTAATATGGGAGGATGTTACTTCGTCTGGTAACAGAACAAAAACGGTACATGATATTGAAACTCCACCGACAGAATCTCTATTACCAAAAGCTGCAGATGAAATATGCTCCACACATTCTGAATCAAGTCATGAAATTAATTCCCTAGATCCGTCTGTCCCTATGTTTGGATTACAGTTAACACAACAAAATCGTACACCTTTTGAATGTGGCGTTTGTTTGAAGTCGTTTACTTTAAAACCCAGCCTTGTGAGACATTCCAGAACTCATATGGGGGAAAAGCCATTTAAATGCGACATTTGTTCAAAATCTTTTACTCGTCAATATAGCCTTGCAGTACATTTGAAATCTCACACTGAAAAAAACCCGCATAAATGTAACATTTGTTTAAAAATATTTACACAAAAAGACGATCTTGTTATGCATCGGAAATCTCACCCTATCGTCCAACCGTTCAAATGCGACATCTGTTCAAAATCTTTTACTCGTAAATACGGCCTTACAATACATTCGAAATCTCACACTGGAAACAACCCGTATACATGTAACGTTTGTTTAAAAACATTTCCCGTAAAAAATTATCTTAGACGACATTTGGAATCTCACTCTGGTGACAAGCCGTATAAATGTGACATTTGTTTAAAAACATTTGCTGCAGAAACTTACCTTAAACAACATTCGAAATCTCACTCTAAAGATAAACTGTATCAATGTGATATTTGTTTAAAATCATATACACGAAGAGGTAATCTACCAAGATATCATGTATGTACCAACACGTATGAAGTTTCACACTGAGCCATACAAATGTAACATTTGTTCAAAACCATTTCTTCATAAGTGGATTCTTGGTGAATACATGAAATCTTATGCTTGAATTAAATTGCACAAGTTTTTCATTTGCTTAACCGTTTGCCCGCGGTCGTCTTCTATGGTAGCTTTGCGCGACAAGTCTGTAGCGCGGCTGTTGATTTCATATTTCAATTTTCTAAATTCAAGACAATTTCTTTCTGCCAATCCATTTTCTACCTTCTATTTTTCCCATGGTTATCAAACGGAGACATTCGTATTTTGGACCCCGTATCATGTGTGTGAGTAACAAGTTGCCTAGCTCTCCCTATCATGTCGAGGACAGCTTCATTTGATACTGTTTTGGTCCACGGCATCTTCAGCATACGCCTGTAGACCCAAACAAATTTTAAAAATACATGAAAAAACTGATTGTCATTGTGAAATTTCATAATATATAATTTTGTAATTAAAAATATTTTATGTAATAAATATGTTTATATATTTTTTATAATTCCTGTTCCCTTGATTCAAAAGTCACCGAAAGTTATATACCGAAAATAAAATGCTGGTCATTTAATTTGTTGGCAAATTCAAATAACCTTTGTATAAATGTACATTGTAATCAGGTAATATAAAATAATAATAATAAAAATAAAGGTGCAGCAAACTAGGCACATGCCTAGGGCCCCCATTTTTCTTTTTTATTTTATATTGAAAAAATAAAAAAATAAATTTGGCTTTCTTTGAACTTACAAAATATTCCATATTCAACTAATGGAAGTAACAATACTGATTGCAAAATATTATATTTTACGAGGCACGCAGGAAGTTGACTGTCAAATATCAACGAATCACGAATACAACTTGTAAAACAGCAAACTGTAATTTGGAATTGTATTTTATATAAAACTAGCTGAGCCCGGCATGCGTTGCAACGCCACAATAACGAATGCAATTCCCGTTCCCGTTCCCATTTGTCGGAACAACGCAGGCAGCGAACACCTTGGTCGCGACGCGAAAACATTTGAAATTATAGCGTTGCAATGACACCCATTCCCGTTTTTTTTCATAGAAATCTTCCCGGACATGCATACAACAAATCCTGAAAGTTCCATCGTAATCGGTTCAGTGGTTTAGGAGCCTATTCGAGACAAGCACACACAGACATTCATTTATATATATAGATACTGCAGAAACACATGTATGAATGTCAACCAGCAGCGTGGACTAGTGGTTAGCATATATGCTTTCGAAAATAGTGGTCACGGGTTCGAGTATCATGGGTTGCTGCTGGCCACGAAAAAACTGGACCAGTTTTTTCGTGACCAATTTTCGGGTGTGACCAGTTTTATCGTAACCAGTTTTAGTGTGACGTGTGATCACGCGTGACCGATCTAGAGCGACCGGTTGTCCTGTGACCGATTTACATTTGACTAGTAACACCGAACCGCAAAATACTATGGTTACCTGACAACTCGTTCACAGATTTTCCGTAAACCGATGATGCGCTCCAGGCATTACGTATACGGCCATCTCTTTCTCACCCCGTCTGTTCACCATGATCTTATTTACTATCCCATTACGTATGCAGCCATCTCTTTCACAGACCGTCTGTTATCGGTGAAAAAATGGTCTGTGAAAGAGATGGCTGCATACGTAATGGCAGAGTAAACGAGATCATGGTGAACAGACGGGGTGAGAAAGAGATGACCGTATACGTAATGCCTGGAGCGCATCATCGGTTTACGGAAAATCTGTGAACGAGTTGTCGTGTCACCAAATACTATACATGCAAGGAATTGACAACCCTGTCGTGTTGCCATTCTGATTTAAAGCAAATGTCAAAAAGAAGGTGAAGTCATACATTCATTAGTCTTGTCATTTTTCTTTCTAGTAGTGCTTTGCACAATGGAGTGCAGACTTTGCCTTTGTTCTGTTTCTGCCGAGTCTTCCGTCTCCATCCATGACGACCCTCATCCACTGGTGCAACGCATTTGGACCTGCTGTCACCTGCAGGTCAGTGACAGTTACTTTTTTTTAACCTTATGCTGTATCATTGTTCTCAGGTATCGTTACTACCCACCTTTTAAATTTGCAGATTTCGAAAGATGACAGCTTACCGGATATTATGTGTCTTTCGTGCGTCAACAGTCTGGAGTCATTGAGCGCTTTTCGAGATGTCTGTCTTCAAAGTAACGAAATATCAAAACTAAGGTTAAGCGAGCGTTCTAAAATCAAGCCAGAAGAAGTCATACTGGAAGATTTAATATGGGAGGATGGCACTTCGTGTGATAACAAAACAAAAATAGTAGATGATATTGGAACTACACTGGCAGGACCTCCGTTAACGAAAACTCCAGATAAAATATGCTCCACACATTCTGAATCAAGCCATGAAATTCATTCTCCAGACCCGTCTTTACAATTGCAACAAAAAAATCGTACAACATTTGAATGTGGCGTTTGTTTAAAATCGTTTTGTTCAAAGCCTAGCCTTGTGAGACATTCGAGAACTCATACAGGGGAAAAGCCATATAAATGTGAAACTTGTTCAAAATCTTTCACTCGTCAATATAACCTTGCTTTACATTTGAAATCTCACACTAGGGAAGAGTCATATGAATGTGACATTTGTTTAAAAACATTCACACATAAAGGTAATCTCGGCACACATAGGAAATCTCACACTGTAGTCCAACCGTTCAAATGTACCGTTTGCTTAAAATCTTTCACTCGTCAATATGGCCTCACGGTACATTTGAAGTCTCACACTGGAGACAACCCGTATAGATGTGACATTTGTTTAAGAACATTTGCTATAAAAAATTATCTTAGACGACATTTGAAATCTCACTCTACTGAAAAACTGTATAAATGTGATATTTGTTTAAAATCATATACACGAAGAGGTCATCTACCAAGATATCATGTGTGTACCAACACATATGAAGACTCACAATGAACCATACAAATACGACATTTGTTTAAGATCATTTCTTCATAAATGGATTCTTGACGAACACTTGCAATCTCATACTTGAATTAAAACACAAATGTTCTATTTTTTAAACATAGTTTACTCAAAAGAGTCATGCTGGAATAAAACCACACAAATGTGATATTTATTTACAATCGTTTACTCTAAAGTTATCGAGTCGAATCTTAAGATAAAGATAAGTGACTTAAAAGCCCTGGTTTAATTAGAACTTCTATGTTTTGAAATATTGATAAGTAACTCCATATTTCCTAATAATTTTGTATATATGTACATATTTACATACAATGTAAATTGATTTTGATAAACTAGCATTATTATTTAAGTTTTGTGAATATATGTATATGTACATATATTATATGTGTTATATATTTTTTATTTCTACCTTACCTTTATTGTAATATCTATAAATAAATATATAATCTGGCATCTGAGTCTGATGCTCTGGATTATATGTATATTGACTTAGTGATGTCATCCTGATTTCGGGAGGTCGGGGTTATTCTTTGTCTCCGAGTGACGAGATCATCTATGTGGAAGCTTCTACCGGCTCTAACCTAATTATAGAGCGAGTTGAATTGGGTCGTTTCCCTTGAGTAGCGAAGATAATTTCAGGCGAGGTTGACTCTGCATGTTTTTACAAAAGCGCGATGATGCCGAAATGTAACGAAAATAAAAAAAATCGCTAAATTTAATAAACTGGGAGTGGGAATTTTCCTCATAGAAAGGTCAAAAACGTTGTGAGCACGATTCTGTCCAAAACCCTGAACGTATCGAGCTGAAAATTTATATTTGGATTTTATATGTACCAACTTAGAGCTAATTAGATTTTGGTCAAAATTCGTAAACCGGAAGTAGTATTTTTTTTTAAAACAATATTTCATTATTTTATTTTGACCTTTTAAATTATTTTTATTTTCTTGATATTTAATGCGTATATACATTATGGTGATTTTAAGTAATAAAAAAGATTCGAACAAGAGCCGACAACCGACTCCCTACATTGCGTTCAATTTTCATGTTCACAATTGGCATGTGTGAACGTGTATGTACATATGTTTAATTATCAAATTTTGTTTTATGACCTTCAAATACATACATAGATAAAGTCATGGGTTGGTCACATCCGAATTTTTACTTTATCTATGTACGTGGTAACAAAAGATGAAGTTTTGTTTTCATGCGAAAATTCGAACTCGAGATTTTGACTGATTCGAACTCAGAATCGATCACTGATCACGTTTTCATGGTCTGGAAAAAATGTGTGTGTGTATTTTGGTGATTTTTTGAGCACCGTTAGTCCTATCGAACTGAAACTTAGTATTGGTTACTGAAATTCTTATGGACACAACATAAATTAAGTTGACCGGAAATGGTACCTCCCCTTATAGATATACCCTTTTATTAAGTTTTTGAATTCAATTATCTCCCAAACCACTAACTGAATTTTTTTCACATGTATTAGAAATTATAAATTTTATAACCTAATATTTTCTAAATATTTTAATCTGAACCGGAAGTAATATTTTTACTCCAGTTAATTTTATAACTTCATATACCACAACCCATGTGATGATATTTCATCGGTTATGTATTATATACTAGTTGTTTTACCCGGCTTCGGGTAAAACAACATTAAATTTATAGAAAATCCCTTTACTGTAATAATCACGACTACGCTAATGAAGAGAGACCAAACCATATAATATATATATATATATATATATATATATATATATATATATATATATATATATATATATATATATATATATATATATTATATGGTTTGGTATCTCTTCATTAGCGTAGTCGTGATTATTAACGGATTCGGTGTAACATATATATATATATTTATATATATATATATATATATATATATATATATATATATATATATATATATATATATATATATATATATATATATATATATATATATATATATATATATATATATATATATATATATATATATATATATATATATATATATATATATATATATATATATATATATATATATATATATATATATATATATATATATATATATATATATATATAAATATATATATGTTACACCGAATCCGTGAAATTGTCTATGACAAGAGAATTGCCGAATGCGTGAAAAATGCAAGCACGTTGCCCAGTTCACGGATTCGGCAAATTCTTTGCCGAATGTCGATTACAAGCCACTATTCCCTTCAACTGTTTGTTGACGGCAGATGTCAACAAACTGGAAAAAAATCTAATTGGAAACTAGTCGAGTATAATTGGAAACTAGTTAACCACCTGTTATGTCACAGGTGTCGTCTCGCAAAGAGTCGGAAAGTAAACGGATTGAAATGGAATTCAATCGGAATCATGCAACGGCAGAGAGGCACATTTATCAGATTACATAAATGTTGGTTGGTCAGTCGGCGGAGTCAATCAAGTCACTTTTGGGAGGATAGAGGCACCGCTTCAGAGGGAATGGCAACGGAAGCACGTTCTGGGTGGAACGTTGGTCTGCAGCAGGATGCTGGGCCACATGACAGGAAGACGCAACAAATTTGGACGTTGGGGAAACGAGCGACTTGGATCAACCACGTGAGAAAATTTTGGACCGAAGAGCTAACAAATAATGATTTCCAAATGTAGAACATCGGATGACTAATTTTAGGGGATTAGAAATATAACTGTAATTGTTTCCATTGCAAAGGTGTCGTAAATTGAAGGGTAACGAAAGTTTAATGTAATTGTTTCCATTGTAAAGGTGACGTAAATTGAAGTGTAACGAAAGTTTACTGTAATTGTTTCCATTGTAAAGGTGACGTAAAGTGAAGTGTAATGAAAGTTTTATGTAATTGTCTCCATTGTAAAGGTGACGTTAATTGAAGTGTAACGAAAGTTTAATGCAATTGTTTCCATTGTAAAGGTGACGTTAATCTAACTGTAACAGAATTTAAATTGTAAAGGTAACGTTAATGTAACGGTAATAAAATTTAAATGTCATTGTTTCCATTGTAACTGTAAAGATAACGACTATAATTGTAAATGTAACTGTGACTGATATCAGAGATAAATGTAACTACTGTAGATTTATCAGTTCGGATTTGTTGGTCAATCGGGACGATTTGACCTAAGAGGGAGGCAATGTTACGCCGCGGATTAAGCGAATAGAATCCCAGAGACTGTGTGACCGTTCAAGGATTATCTGTAACGGATATCTGTTAACGGATTAACTAAATGCATACCGTGAGATCGGTGTAAGTGGTTTTAGGGATTAGCGACAAGCTAAGTGCATGAAAGCTAAACAATGATTGCACTTCTCATACCGTGGGAATACATATCCGAATACGTGACTATACAGTAGGTAAACAGATTAGACGTCCTGAGAGATCTACCCCTTATAAGGCGGTACGTAGGCGATATCAGATCATTCTGGACTGAGCGGTGACAGTGCGTGTAACTCCTGAATCATCAATAAATGCTGTGAAACGACTGTTGGCCTTTTACTTGGATCCTCCACCCACCCCTACGCAACAATATGACTACATACATATGTTTCGATCATCTCATATGACTTATACATAAATTAATGTTATTTTTAAACATTTTGATCAATATTTTAACAGTCGGAATTTTATACTTTGTGAAGAATCAGTATTATATTATAAATATTTAATTTCATTACACATGTCCCAGAACATAGTTCTAGGCTTCACCGACCAGACCAATTGTACATATGAAAATGTGAGCGACTAAGAAATCACCCGGGGTGAAACGCTGTATCTAACTGCATACGTTTCTCCGGAGTCCGGAGATGTATTTGTCCCGAGGACCAAAACAGCCCTGCGTGACCTGGGCTTTGGAACACTTTGTATTTTAACTATCTCGTAGTCACCTCTCACTCATTGGCTTAATCTAAAATACAAAAATTGTTTTGACAGGGGACTATTACAGACAAGTCTTTGAGAATATGTATAATATGACTACATACATATGTTTCGATCATCTCATATGACTTATACATAAATTAATGTTATTTTTAAACATTTTGATCAATATTTTAACAGTTTTTTATACCTTGTGAAGAAATCAGTATTATATTATAAATATTTAATTTCATTACACATTAAACAATTTTTTCAACTTTTCCCACCGTCACAGATAGAATTTGCTCAAATTTATGTTTGGCGTATTTCACAGGAGTTGTTACAGTGTAAAGAATTAATGATAAAAAGTAAAGGTCACTAGAAATTATGTACTATCAATTATAATTGTAATGCATATAGCTTGTGGATATAAAGGGGAAAAGAAAACCTAAAACAAAATTTCAGAACACTTGAATTGTATTGATTGTTATTGTGAAAATGATTATTGAACAGTGTGAGAGGTCCACGGAGAAAGAATGACATGTGGCCTTTTACAGTATCTATGTATAAGTACTAAAGTATCTATCTACAGTACTAAAGAGGACAAACACTTGGTGGATTTCCAAAGTTTATCTATTTCTAATTCATTAACCAAATTTAGTTTTTTGAGGCCACTTCAAAAAGAGCGATAGAAGTGGCAAACGAGTTATTTAACATTAAAATTAACTTAACAGCCCTACAAATTTGACTACATACATTTAAAACATGTAGTTGATAATTTCACAAAAATATAATGGAATTGACCGTGTATTCATACACAGTTCCAATGTAGTTCATTTGTAGTTTGATCAATATTTTAACAGTGGGAATTTTATACCTTGTGAAGAATCAGTATTATATTATAAATATTTAATTTCATTGCACACGTCCCAGGACATATGTAGCTCCAGGCCACACCGACCAGACCAGATGTATGAAATGTTTATCCCAGAATCCAAACATTATTTGGAGATGGGACTACCATGGGTATTTAATTTATAATTCCAGCCATTATTGATACCGATTATCTCAACATTATATATATTAGAGTATTGTAATTTAAATTAAAACATTTTTTGAAAAAATATGATTTATTAAAAATTCTTCATATTTATATACCATACATACTTATAACTAATTGTTATATTCAAGAATTAGTATAATAATATATAATATTCATATCACATAAATTTTTTGGCCGAAATACAAAACAAATTAACATATTCAAAGATAACTTAAAAATGTAGGGAAAATGACAACATGCTCATTGTATGAAACATAATATTTATATAACAAATTGGTTTGACCCAAAATTAAATAAATGATGTATTCAATAATTACTTAAAAATACAAGGGAATGATTTAATACATATTAAATAAATTAGCAATTTTTGCAACTTCTGCCACCGTGACAGGCAGAATTGCAGACAAATTGACTGCAATTCCGGACTGGCATCCTTTAACACAGTGACACCTTTTATAACCCTGGCCAGTACCCACAGAACTGAGACGTACCAGTTTCTTGATGGAAGCCTCTACATTGGGCACATCACTAACTTTTAATTGTTTATATTGGGTTTTATGGAGGCTATTTCGCTCCAATTTTTGTTCAATTACTCCCCATTTAGTTCCCACTTTGCATCTCCCATTTTCTGTCTCCATTACTACCCCAATTAAATTGGCGGGGTCTCCCCTGCCCTTATCAAATGGACTTACGCCAACCACAACATTTTCACCATTTTTCACAGGTGACAATATTTTGTTGGATCTAGCCAGCATCCTATCGGCTTGATGCAACAAATTTTCTTTGGCTACTTTTCTGTATTTTACCGCTGAATGTTCATCATCTTCTAGTTCAGTTTTGTCAAAATGTGGTAAAATATCATTCGAAGAATTTTCATATTTTGCTTCAGGTATTGGGTCTTGAACTTCAATTGTGAAAGAATCAATTGAAAACCTCCCGTTATCTATATTTACAAAATAATTATCCATACTATCTATATTATTCTCTATGTTATTGTCTGTATTATTTTCTACGTTATTTTCTATATTATTATTATACCTTAAAAATTCCATTTCTTCTCTTGTGTTACTAAGGGGATCCTTTATTTATGTTCACTTGTTACAATAGTAATTATATGTAAAAAAGAAGGTCGTTTTCGTTTCTCAGCTTCGGAACCAATGGGACGTTGCCAGAGATTCATTCTGAATGTTTGCACAAGAGCGATGAATATGCCATCGTCTTCATCTTTAATATGGAATTCGTCATTTTATAATGAACTTCTACATAAATAAATCTCATCTACATAAATAAATCGTCGGTAACATTATTTTTTTATCTTTGTTACATTGTAAAACATTTTCTATATGTCATCAATATATTATAATATATATTCAATTGTAAATAGGTTTTTGAGCTCTTTCTCCTATTATGCTGTGCATTAACATTAGAATAATATAATACTATGATTACTAACCAAATAAAATAAAATTGCAAAATAGAAAATGATCAGTAGATCAGTAGCTATTAAAATATGTAGATATAAGATGTATTGTGAACATAATTTCGTAATAATAAAAAGTATTTAAAAATCAAAACAAATAATATATATTCAAGAATATGTTTATGTATAATGTGTTGAAAACATAATAAATCATTGTATTTACTGTGCATAAAAGGTTTTTTTTTAATTTTGTCCCTGTAATTTAACTAATGGCCACTAGAAATTATGTACTATCAATTATAATTGAAATGCATATAGCCTGTGGGTATAAAGGGGAAAAGAAAACCTACATATTTTATATGTAGCAAAATTTGTAGGGCTGTTAAGTTAATGTTAATGTTAAATAACTCGTTTGCCACTTCTATCACTTTGTCCTCTTTAGTTAAGGTCTGATACTGTGAAAGCCCACATGACATTCTTTCTCAGGGGACCTCTCACACTGTTCAATAATCATTTTCACAATAACAATCAGTACAATTGCAGTGTTGTTTTACTTTTTATCATAAATTATTTACACTGTAACAACTCCTGTGAAATGCGCCAAATTTAAATTTGAGCAAATTCTATCTGTGAAGGTGGGAAAAGTTGAAAAAATTGTTAAAATTTTTAATGTTAATTTATATCATGCAAAAATTATGTACTATGTATAAACACAGTCAGTTCGATTGTATTTTTGTGCAAAATAAATATTAATAACAATTTTTTTTATATTCATCCCAGTATGCATTTTATTGTGACCAGAGGGTAGATTTTAGAGTAAATGATTTTAAACAAATTAGGCTTTTACCCAGTGTGAGTTCTTAAATGTCGCACAAGTGCATTTTTTCGAATAAATGATTTTAGACAGATTTCACACCTGTAAGGCTTTTCCCCCATGTGAGTTAACAAATGTGACACAAGTTGATCTTTACGAACATATGATTTTAAACAAATGTCACATTTATGTGGTTTTATCCCAGAATGTAATTTTTCATGTGACACAAGGTAAGATTTTAGAGAAAATGATTTTAGACAAATTTCACACTTGTAAGGCTTTTCCCCCGTGTGAGTTCTCAAATGATAAAAAAGTGAATTTTTTCGAAATGGTTTTAAACAAATTTTACATTTGTGTGGTTTTATCCCAGCATGCATTTTTTTATGTTTCTCGAGGCTAGATTTGTCAGTAAATGATTTTAGACAAATCTCACACTTGTAAGGCTTTTCCCCCGTGTGAGATCTTAAATGTCTGACAAGTTGATCTTTACGAATAAATGATTTTAAACAAATGTCACATTTGTGTAGTTTTAGCCCAGCATGTAATTTTTTATGTTTCTCGAGGTAAGATTTTTGAGTAAATAGTTTTAAACAAATTTCACACATGTAAGGCGTTTCCCCCGTGTGAGTTCTTAAATGTATCACAAGTTCTCTTTTACGAACATATGATTTTAAACAAATTTTACATTTGTGTGGTTTTATCCCAGCATGCATTTTTTTATGTTTCTCGAGGCTAGATTTGTCAGTAAATGATTTTAGACAAATTTCACACTTGTAAGGCTTTTCCCCAGTGTGAGATCTTAAATGTATCAAAAGTGTATTTTTTTGAGTAAATGATTTTAGACAAACTTCACACTTGTAAGGCTTTTCCCCCGTGTGAGTTCTTAAATGTATCACAAGTTGATCTTTACGAAAAAATGATTTTAAACAAATGTCACATTTGTGTAGTTTTAGCCGAGCATGCAATTTTTTATGTTTCTCGAGGTAAGATTTTTCAATAAATGATTTTAGACAAATCTCACACTTGTAAGGCTTTTCCCCAGTGTGAGATCTTAAATGTATCAAAAGTGTATTTTTTTGAGTAAATAATTTTAGACAAACTTCACACTTGTAAGGCTTTTCCCCCGTGTGAGTTCTTAAATGTATCACAAGTTGATCTTTACGAAAAAATGATTTTAAACAAATGTCACATTTGTGTAGTTTTAGCCCAGCATGCAATATTTTATGTTTCTCGAGGTAAGATTTTTCAATAAATGATTTTAGACAGATTTCACACCTGTAAGGCTTTTCCCCCGTGTGAGTTCTCAAATGTGACACAAGTTGATCTTTACGAACATATGATTTTAAACAAATGTCACATTTATGTGGTTTTATCCCAGAATGTAATTTTTCATGTGACACGAGGTGAGATTTTCGAGAAAATGATTTTAGACAAATTTCACACTTGTATGGCTTTTCCCCCGTATGAGATCTCGTATGTCTCACAAGTATATCTTTATTAATAAATGATTTTAAACAAATGTCACATTTGTATGGCTTTTCCCCCGTGTGGGATCTCAAATGTATCACAAGAGTATTTTTTCGAATATATGATTTTAAACAAATGTTACATTTGTATGGCTTTTCCCCCGTGTGAGTTCTTAAATGTCCCACAAGTATATTTTTATAACTAAATGATTTTAAACAATAGTCACATTGAAACCGCTTTTCTCCAGGATGAGATATTTTGTGTAAAATAAGTTCAGATTCACTGGGAAATGGCTTCAAGCAAATGTCACTATCCTTTCGGTGAATTGTCGATTGTGAAGGCTCCTCGTCCCATATTAGATCTTCCAAGAAAACTTCTTCAGTCTTGATGTTCAAGCAATCAGCTAACCTCAGTTGAGACGTTTCGTGGCTTCGAAAACAAGCCTTTCGAAAGCTGATCAACGATTCGAGATTGGTGTTACACGAAAGACACACCGTGTCTGGCAACCCATCGCCTCTTTTAACCTGCAGATCAAATGAAAAAAACAATAGGATTGAGCGGTGAGAAGAGTCAGGAGAACCAATTGGGTCCACAACAGTATTGTAACCAGTAACGTACATAAATCTGACAGCCGGTCCGAATGCGTTGCTCCAGACGCTCTGGATGAGGACCTGGTCTCTGGAAGATGGAGACGGAAGACTCGGCCGGAGCTGATCCAAGACAAAGCCTGCACTCCATCGTCCCTTTATTTTACTCTGACACCAACCAGACGACTCACCTTCGCTTTGCTATTTTTTTGTTGTGTTACATATTTGGTCTAAATTTGGTACTAGTTATACCAGAGAACAAATTATTTGGTTAGAAAAAAAATGAAAAATTTATCAGTAATTAATTATAAACTTGATCAGTAGACGACTTGCCTTCGCCTTGCTATTTTTGTTTAGTGACACCTTTGGTCTAAATTTGGTACTAGTTAACCCATTTGAACCCACGCGGTCAGTTATGAACCCGATGTATGCCAGCGCGGTCATTCACGGCATTTTACAATTTTGCGTCGTAAAATAAAGGGATCACTCAGGCCGGCCGTAAAACCATTCGTTACGCTTGGTTAGATGTTGGTGATGAATTGTAAGAAAGTCACACGAAATTAAATCAGTTCCTTTTGGAGTTTTGAGGGAATAACATCGAGCGCTTTTCGACTTGCAGATATGTCGAAGAGAAAACATACGTAAGTTTTTTATTTTTACATATTTTTTATTTATCTTTATGTTTCTAATACAGTAGGACTTATTGTATAATATGCATAAGAGAAATTGCGTTTATATATCTCATATTCCTGAAAAAAAAAAATCAAAATTCGACGGAGTCGTATATGACTCCTTGGGATAATGACACATATTTTTTTCCAGAGAATGCAATTTTACTACTGCAGAGATACGGGAAGAAATTGATAATTGGGACGTCTCAACTTCCGGATTCCACATACATACATATTACCACCCCTGGAAACTGATATTCGGTTAAAGAAAAAAGTAGGGTGGAAATCAATCAACCATTTAGTATAAATATGTATAATAAATATATGGGTGGGGTTGATCAAATGGATAACCATATTTCTAACTATAATATAAGTATTAGAGAGAAAAAATGGTACATGCCTATTCTGTTTTGGAACATCGATGTAGCTGTGAATAACGCTTGGATTCTAAGCAAAAGTTTTGGTTGTAAATTTGATAAATTAGGATTTATCAGACAGGTAACAGAGACGTTGTGCAAGTGTTGTGGTCAAAAACGAAAACAATTGGTCCCATTCAGACCCGGCAAAGTTAATCAAAATCAAAAGGAAGTTGGAAGACATTTGATATTGGTCAAACAGAAAAGGAGAAATTGTGGACACTGTAAAAATAAAACGTTTTCCGCTAGTGATAACTGTGAAATTCCATTGCATGACAAATGTTTTGTACCGTATCATAATAATTAATTATTTTGTCTTCATGTATTTTGTTTTTACGACTTTTGAACCCAAAATCTCGTTTATGACATTTCTTCTTTTAAAAGGGTGCACCCATTTTTTTGTTGACGATGTGTATATGTCACAATATATGTACCTACGTGTGTTATGTTATGCAATTTGAAAGTATCATTTTATCGAAGAGATGCGTGTTTGTTATTTTTAAAATTAATTTTATAAATTTCTTAACAATAAAATTACAAATAACCAGTGAGAAAGTATTATAACTGATTATGTGACTCCATTGTGATTTTTGTTTTATTTTAAAAAACATGTTTCATTAGCCCCAAAGGTCATTCACGGCACCACCTTGAAAAAAATTAAAAATGTTGAAAAATCAATTAATTATCCATCCCTATCTTATAAAAAATATTTCCCATGAAATAACTCAAAGATTTTGGAAAATAAACGAAAAAATAGTCCTGGGCACATGGGACATGTGTTTTCACGCGAGCTCTGGGTTCAAATGGGTTAAGGTCTGTTTGGTAAACGGACTACTACTGCAGTGGCGGCTCGTCCATATGGGCTGCGGGGCTGCAGCCTCCTAATACAGTACAAATGCACGCTATTTTTGTTGTCCAAATGGGCTGCGGGGCTGCAGACCTCCCAGTATAGTACATATTCAAGCTATTTTTGTTTTCATTCGATCAACGGTTTGGTTAACGAGCTACTACAGCCGGAATAATCTCAGCAGCCCCCCCACTAAGAAATCTCGCGAGCCGGTACTGACTACTAGTCATATCATTTGACTAGTAGTCAGTAGCGGCTCGGTGACTGGTCACACCCGAAAATTGGTAACGAAGAAACTGGTCACACCCAAAAATTAAAAATTGCTCGAATTTTTAATTTTTGGGTGTGAAAAATTGCTCGAATTTTCGGGTGTGACCAGTTTTTTCGTGACCAATTTTCGGGTGTGACCAGTTTTCTCGTAACCAGTTTAAGGTTGTGACCAGTTTTCTCGTGACCAGTTTTAGTGTGACGGGTGATCACGTGTGACCGATCTAGAGCGACCGGTTGTCCTGTGACTGGTTCACATATGACTAGTAGTCCGTTTACCGAACAGACCTTAAGGAGCCTAACATTTCTCTGGTATAACTAGTATAACATTTAGACCAAATATGTCACACAAAAAAAAAAACAAGGCGAAGGCAATAGGCTTGGGCATAGTAGTTCGCAACTGAGATCGCTCAGTTTAGTTCGCCGCTCCTAAACGAACTAGTTCGCTCTTCTAGTTCGTCAGCTCCCAGCCCGAATCAGTGAAAGGCAGATCGTTCGCTCGTTCGTTCGCGTGATCGTTCACTCTTTCGTTCGCGTGATAGTTCGCTCGCAGATCATTCGCTCGTTCGTTCGCGTGATCGTTCGCTCGCAGATCGTTCGCTCGTTTTGGCCTTATGAAAGAATAACACATGACGCAAAAAAGAAAACAAAAATAATCAAATTTTTTATATTTTTTTAGAAATAATCAACAATTATATTACTATTAGGTACTGGTTAGTTCTTATAAAAAATATCACTTACACTTATAAAGTTGTTACCTAACAATTAAACATAATGACTTGTTTGAGTCAGATCGTATGTATAAAAAAAAATAAAATGGAAAAAAATATTACATATTACTGTGTAAAAATATCAATTTGGATAATTTAACCCTATACGTAAACTATTTTTAAAGTATATTAAAGAAATGAATTAATTGTTAATAGTAATTGTTATTATACTGTTACGTAGGGGTGGGTGGAGGATCCAAGTAAAAGCCAGCAGTCGTTTCACAGCATTTATTGATGATTCAGGAGATACACGCAGTGTCACGGCTAAGTCCAGAGTGAATTATATCGCCTACGTACCGCCTTATAAAGGGTAGATCTCTCAGGACGCCTAATCTGTTTACCTGTTGTATAGTCACGTATTCGGATATGTATTTCCAAGACATTGGGTCTTCCCGTATCGATTCTGAGAACTAACTAATAACGGTCATTGTTTAGCCTAAATGCACTTAGAGTCCAGATATAATCTTTGGAAGTGTGGCGGCTCGCTTATACGACATGGTCGAGTTTGGTTGCCTTCCTGCGAGTGGGGACCAACCCGGCTGGGTTCGGAGAGCTGCTACCCACTCCGTCTTCAGCTGTCATATAATAAACACGTGCATTAACATGCCAGTCGTCTCATTCGTTCATCCCCTATACTGGTGACCCCCGACATCGAGCCACGCAGCCTCGATCAATTTCAACATGCCGCTCATCCCTGCCTCGCCGAGCCAGGCGGGGAAGCTACCCGCCGCGCCCCCATCGCCATCAACACGCGTCGCGGCCCGCGGGTGACAATAAACGAGCAGACACGGCTACCTACCTATCTACCTATCGACTGGAGTCCAGCCACAACGTCGACGACAGGTGTTTTTAAAAAATGGGGGAGCGAATGAGACGACGATCTTGACAGCTGGATGTGGAGTCATGCGCGATCCACTACACATAGAACGGTCATCCAGCACCACAAGACATACACCACCTCAGCACCATCATCATCATCATCATCATCAAGGCCCCGTCCGTCCCCACGAGCGTCGTCACGCCGAGACGGGCGGTAGCGCTACAACACCTCCACGAGCCACAACGACTCACAGTCCAGCTCGGAGTATCATCAACCACATCGATGCCCCTGCCGCCCCCGCCGCCCCACCAACCGACATCAGCCTCGGAAGAGCGGCGCCGCCGCAGCATCGCATTGATCGGCGCGACCATCGGACCACCCACCGTCCTGCTCGCGACGTCACCGCCCTCGAATCTACCGACCATTCAGGGCGGTACACCTATGTACACAGCGGATGACCCACGTCAACAATTTTTTTTCTCCCCACGTAATAATTTTTTCTCTTTGTGTAACAATAATTTTTTTCTTTTGTAAAATTTGTTTCTTTGTAATTTTGGTATCGCTGATGCTGGGGGGGGAGTGATGTGGCGGCTCGCTTATACGACATGGTCGAGTTTGGTTGCCTTCCTGCGAGTGGGGACCAACCCGGCTGGGTTCGGAGAGCTGCTACCCACTCCGTCTTCAGCTGTCATATAATAAACACGTGCATTAACATGCCAGTCGTCTCATTCGTTCATCCCCTATAGAAGTAAGTGCATGCATTTAGTTAACCGATAACAGATATCCGTTGGTCTAAGTACAACTCGCTCAATCCACGGCGTACGTAACAATACATTAGAAGCATAAGCTACCTGATAACGACAGTGTCTTATTATTTTTAAATGTATTTAACGTTCGGTTAACGTCACTCTCATTCATTCGGTCACAAACTAATGAAATTCTTGTGTAGTTCGCGAACGAACTGTCTTGTGTAGTTCGCGAACGAACTAGATCGTAAGAGAGTGAACAAGTCGCGCGCGCATGCGCATGTGCAGTGAGCGAGCGGCAGTATTAGTGTATTAGTGTAGTGTGGTGTAGTGCCGTCCCACTCTCGCTCATTCGGTCACGAACAGTGAACTAGTGAACTAGTGAACTAGTGAACTATGGAACGAGGAGTGAGGGAACTAGTTCGACTAGTTCGACTAGTTCACCTGTGGGAGCGCTCTAGGAGCAACCTAGTTCGTTCGCGAACTACACAAGCCTAATCTGTTGGTGGCAGAGTTCAATACGGGGACGATGGAGTGCAGGCTTTGTCTCGGATGGAGTACTCCGGCCGACTCTTCCGTCTCCATCTTCCAGAGACCAGGTCCTCATCCAGAGCGTCTGGAGCAACGCATTCGGACCGGCTGTCAGATTTATGTAGGTTACTGGTTACTGTTGTGGACCCAATTGGTTCTCCCGACTCTTCTCACCGCTCAATCCTATTGTTTTTTTCATTTCATCTGCAGGTTAAAAGAGGCGATGGGTTGCCAGACACGGTGTGTCTTTCGTGTAACACCAATCTCGAATCGTTGATCAGCTTTCGAAAGGCTTGTTTTCGAAGCCACGAAACGTCTCAACTGAGGTTAGCTGATTGCTTGAACATCAAGACTGAAGAAGTTTTCTTAGAAGATCTAATATGGGACGACGAGCCTTCACAATCGACAATTCACCGAAAGGATAGTGACATTTGCTTGAAGCCATTTCCCAGTGAATCTGAACTTATTTTACACAAAAGATCTCATCCTGAAGAAAAGCGGTTTCAATGTGATATTTGTTTAAAATCATTTGGTTATAAAAATATACTTGTGGTACATTTAAAAACTCACACGGGGGAAAAGCCATACAAATGTGACATTTGTTTAAAATCTTTTACTTATAAATATAAACTTGTGATACATTTAAGAACTCACACGGGGGAAAAGCCATACCAGTGTGAAATTTGTCTAAAATCATTTACTCAAAAATCTAACCGCGAGACACATAAAAAAGTGCATGCTGGGTTAAAACCACACAAATGTGAGATTTGTTTAAAATCATATGTTCGTAAAAATGAACTTGTGTCACATTTGAGAACTCACACGGGGGAAAAGCCTTACAAGTGTGAAATTTGTCTAAAATCATTTATTGAAAAACGTAGGCTCAATAATCATAAAAAATTGCATGCGGGGATAAAACCACACAAATGTGACATTTGTTTAAAATCATATGTTCATAAAGATCAACTTGTGTCACATTTAAGAACTCACACAGGGGAAAAGCCTTACAAGTGTGAAATCTGTCTAAAATCATTTATTGAAAAACGTAGGCTCAATAATCATAAAAAATTGCATGCTGGGATAAAACCACACAAATGTGACATTTGTTTAAAATCATATGTTCATAAAGATCAACTTGTGTCACATTTAAGAACTCATACAGGGGAAAAGCCTTACAAGTGTGAAATCTGTCTAAAATCATTTATTGAAAAACGTAGGCTCAATAATCATAAAAAATTGCATGCTGGGATAAAACCACACAAATGTGACATTTGTTTAAAATCATATGTTCATAAAGATCAACTTGTGTCACATTTAAGAACTCACACAGGGGAAAAGCCTTACAAGTGTGAAATCTGTCTAAAATCATTTATTGAAAAACGTAGGCTCAATAATCATAAAAAATTGCATGCTGGGATAAAACCACACAAATGTGACATTTGTTTAAAATCAAATGTTCGTAAAGATCAACTTGTGTCACATTTAAGAACTCACACAGGGGAAAAGCCTTACAAGTGTGAAATCTGTCTAAAATCATTTACTCAAAAATCTGACCTCGAGAGACATAAACGATTACATGCTGAGATAAAACCACACAAATGTGACATTTGTTTAAATTCGTATGTTCGTAAAGATGGACTTGTGATACATTTAAGAACTCACACGGGGGAAAAGCCTTATAGGTGTGAAATCTGTCTAAAATCATTTACTCTAAAATCTAGCCTCGGAAGACATAAAAAATTGCATGCTGGGATAAAACCACACAAATGTGAAATTTGTTTAAAATCATATGTTCGAAAAATTGAACTTGTGACACATTTAATATCTCACACGGGGGTAAAGCTATACAAATGTGACATTTGTTTAAAATCATATGCTTGTAAAGATAAACTTGTTAAACATTTAAGAACTCACACGGGGGAAAAGCCTTACAAGTGTGAAATCTGTCTAAAATCATTTACTCAAAAATCTTACCTCGAGAAACATAAAAAATTGCATGCTAGAATGAAACTACACAAATGTGACATTTGTTTAAAATCATATGTTAGTAAAAAAGAACTTGTGTCACATTTGGGAACTCACACGGGGGAAAAGCCTTACAGGCGTGAAATCTGTCTAAAATCATTTTCTCAAAAATTTAACCTCAATAAGCATAAAAAATTGCATGCTCAGATAAAACCACACAAATGACGGCCTGAAAACCAGACTGGTACAATCGACAAAAAGATGAACGGGAGATAATCAAATATTTGTGTATATTTTTGAGGATTTGTATTATAAAATTACTAAAATAAATCTCAACATAGTCCTTACATAATAAAATACTTCTGACATGAAAAGTGCTAAATAAAATAATTATTTATCTCACGAAATTAAAAATAAAATCACTTTTACCACTATGACTCGCAAAAATCTAATAATATAAACCACGTGGTTCATAATAATTTAAGATTTTTGGGAATTATAATAAACTATTATATAATAACACTGTTCGACAAATGACGACTTTTTTTTGGTTCAGAGATGAGATATGACTTTTCTTATAGATTTATGCCCAGTGAACACGAATCTGGTAATAAAAAATGTTGATTGGCTCGAGATTCGGAGATATATGTGTTTTATAAATCGCGCGATTCTATTGATAACTGGCTTACCTCGATAAAATAAACGAATTTTTGTTATTAATCCACAAGAATGGTCGAAATATGATTTTTATAAGTGGAATTTTATTTAATTCTCATAAAGATAATTTAATATATTATCCCTATTAATTGAATTCAGATTCGTGTAAATACGAGTAAACACTAGTACGAGCTTTTTGCTCGCAATTTTACCGATTTAAAGTTCAGCACACTTCCAATTAACCTTTTTAAACGAAAACAAAAAATAGTGTGGTCAGAACATTTAATATCTCACACCGGGGAAAAGCCTTACAAGTGTGAAATTTGTCTAAAATCACTTACTCAAAAACCTAGCCTCGAGACACATAAAAAATTGCACGCTGGGATAAAACCATACAAATGTGACATTTGTTTATAATCATTTATCCGAAAAGATAAACTTGTGACACATTTAATATCTCACCCCGGTGAAAAGCCTTACAAGTGTGAAATTTGTTTAAAATTATTTACTCGAAAATCTATCCTCTGGTCACATAATAAATTATATACTGGGATGAATATAAAAAAAATTGTTATTATATAAATACTGTTATTATTCTTACATTTTGGCTGCATGCGTGCCATAATGTTTTTGGTGCCCCCTTCTCATGTCATTTCAGTTCATTTAAATAATTTTAAGAGAAATGATAATTGAAAATTAAATGCACAGATCTATTATTTGGCTTACTTGTTTTATTTATTGGATGAAATTGTGGTAATTATGATAAACATACTTCATCATCGTAAGCAATTTCAACAGACGGGGCGAAACGTATGACCGGCGTAAGAAAAGGGTTTGTTGCCATTTTGAAAGGAAAAATTAGTCATGAGGTAGTTGCTTACCATTGCGTAGTTCATCAAGAAGCGCTTTGTGTCCAGACATTTCCAGAAAAAAATTGCAAAGTTTCAGTCCCATTCGTACTTTACCAATGGCTGCTCGGAATAGTGCTCGGGTGCTGAGGCCGTACCACTGCTGAAGATTCTTTAGCCATGATGTTTTCCGCCTGCCCCGACTGCGTTGGCCTACGATTTTCCCCTGGTTTATAAGGCGCAGGAGATCGTATTTTTCGTTCCGCATCACATGTCCGAAGTACTCCAATGTACGCCTTTTCACACTTTTGAGCACTTCGACATATTTTCCCATCAGGGCAAGCACCTCGGCATTGGTACGACGCGCCATCCATGAGATTCTCAGCATCCTTCCGTATGTCCACATCTCAAATGCCTCTAGTTTCTTACATGTGGCATCCGTCGGGGTCCATGCTTCTGTTCCATACAGAAGGATGCTGAAAACGTAGCATTGTAGAAGTCTCAGTCGGGGTGCTATACTGAGATCACGTGTGGTTAGGACTTTTTTCATATCACTATGTGCTATTTATCAACATACACTAGGTACATGTTTACATTAATGATTTAAATATCACGCATTAATTATGAAAAAATATCCGAATTTATTTACAATTATTCTTGCATATAAACATATGCAGTGGCAGACTGGCCATACAAGCGAACATGCCCGATGGCATGTGGGCCCCACTATCTGTTAGAAAATATGGGCCCTCAGTAAAATTAAATAACTTTATAACTATTTATAGGATATTGCAACTTTGGGACCTAAAGTTTGGGTATTACAACAAAAGAAATTTCTAACGATATACACAAACAACTAATACCTGCACTAACAGCCCAAGGATCGGTTAACTTTTTTTATTAGGCTTGAAATGTAAGTTTCAACATTTGCGTGGGCCCTTTTGCCGGGCCCATTTCCAACGTCAATATTATGTATATACCAATACCTATGTAACAACTAACTACTGAAATAAAAATGGGAATAAACAAATTTTCGTGAATAATATAAACAGAATTGCTTAAAACAATTTTGATAGGACGATTCATCATCAACCAGCGATTTAAATTTACTTCATACTTTCAAAATAACATTTGATTATACTTCGACGATATAGTAAGATTTAAATACACAATTTTAAACAGTTTCCGTATATAAAATCTGTTCCTAATCTAGACACATCCATGTAAATAGAAATATAGGATAGGGGCCCCCTCCCCAAAATCCCGATTTCCGATTAACATTAATTGAAAATATTATGCAATTTTTTCAGGGACGTAATTTGGGGGTCCATAGGGGGGCACTCGCCCCCCTAAACTAAGGAATAGTGTGAATTTAGAAAATATTATGAATTTAATGATTAATGAGATACTATGGATCTATGAATGCTACGTTTATTTCTTATGTACATATGTTACTTTTGGGTAACTAATAAAATAATCGCTGCTATGTGCTTTGAAGAAAAACAAAACAAAACTTTATCTATTGTTATTACGTACATGTACATAGATAAAGTGAAAAGACAGTTGGTAGAAATTAAGTTAATTGATAGTTTTTTGATGACTCAGTTTGATGGTCGATTAATGTTGACCATGTGAAGATTTGTGGAAAAAAATGGAAGGCTGCAGGAATGGCGGCGGATGTCCGACGGTCGCTCCCCACCCGCCAGTGTTTCATCAGGGACCTCTATGAGGGTCTCGAATCTCGCGACGTGGAGGATGCCCTCGTACGGGTCCTTGGCACCAATTGTCGTGAGCAGGTGCGAGTGCAGAGGCTGCGTCCAGCCTCCGGAGGTACGCTCACCTGCACGGTGACCTTGCCCTGCACCACCGAGACCGACGCGCTGCTCAAGAAGGGTCGCGTACGAGTCGGACTCGTCAGGTGCAGGGTAAGAGGAAAAGTAGACCTGCAGCAGTGCTACCGCTGTCGAGCCTTTGGACACATTGCTGCTGGCTGTTCTAATGAAGATCTAATATGGGACGATGAGCCTTCACAATCGACAATTCACCGAAAGGATAGTGACATTTGCTTAAAGCCATTTCCCAGTGAATCTGAACTTATTCTACACAAAAGATCTCATCCTGGAGAAAAGCGGTTTCAATGTGACATTTGTTTAAAATCATATACTCGTAAAAATAAACTTGTGACACATTTAATATATCACACGGGGGAAAAGCCATACAAATGTGACATTTGTTTAAAATCATATGTTCGTAAAGATCAACTTGTTAGACATTTAAGATCTCATACGGGGGAAAAGCCATACTGTTCCGACCAAGTCTTCATGGTCAGCTTTCGTGGCGTTACGACCAAAGGAGCCGTTTTGGAGGGAGATCGGCGCCGAGCGCGCGTCCCCGCCTGCTATTCGTTTTCCGCTTCGGTCGAGTGAACATCTCTGTTCGCTACCGAGTTTGTTCCCACCACCGAGTCCCGATCAGCTCAGCCTGGATCGGCAGACGATACTGGAAGTACAGCTTCAGTATACGTCCGGTGAGAAGTGAGGAAATCCTGGTCTTTCTTCGTCGAAGTCAGATCACGTAGTCACGTGAGGAGTGAGGTTATCATAACCTCTCGAACACGTGCGCGCTAATTTCACGACGGACTCCCCCCCCCCCCCCTCTGCTTGATCTCTGTATATACATATATATATAAAATACAGTCACCATACAAACAGAATTACAACCTGTTTTCATTATTACAATTTCCCCCCTTTTTCCACATCACGCATCCCACGCACATTACGAAGGAGAAAGGGACATAGCAGAGCAGCCGACATCAGCAGAGACCAGACCACCGACGACGAAGGAAGGCACCTTGAGGAAACCAGCCCCGCCCACGCTTACCACTAGCTATCTCAGAAAACCGACTTCGGGGGTGCTCTCGAGTTGAACATCCCTGGAGTTTGTACATTTTGGTCCTTCGATTCCGTATGTCTTCAGAGCTGGTCTTCCAACGTCGTCGAATCCAGGTTGGTCGTAATTAGCATTTTTCTGTTGTTGTTGCTATTTTTTTGGTCGTCAACGTCCATTTTGTTTTTTCCCGCGTCCATTTTTTCCTTTGTTTGATTTCGTCGCATTTCAATAATGGCGTCTTTGAGTACGCTTAAAAATACGCGGAAAAGAATTCGCGCTCGGTTAACGAGAAACGCGAATCAATTGGGGGACGATCTGAGCATCCTCGAGCTCAGAATCAGGCTCGAAACAATCAGACCATTACTGTCTGAATTCGAAGCGATCCAAGCTCAGATAAACGAGCTGGACCAAGAAGAGGCGCAGGCCTCCGAATCCGTCGTGGACCTATTTGATAGGGAGCATATGGCCGCCTTCGTGCGATGCACCGAAGCAATCAATTTGCGTGAGCCGCAATTGAGCGCTTCACCGTTAGATGGCGCTAACCTCACAATGTCACCTGTACCGCAATCAAATTCGGCAATAAAATTGCCCCGTTTGGAGTTGCCCACCTTCGAAGGCAACGTCCAAAATTGGCCGCTTTTTTCACAACGCTTCTTGGCCGCTATGGCCGGCGAGAGTTCGCAAATCGCCCGGTTCCAATACTTACTAGGAAGCCTAAAAGGAGAGCCCCAACGTTTAGTTGACGGCTTGGAATTAGCTTCAGATTCATTTACGAGCACGTGGTCCATTTTGGATCAACGCTATAACAACAAAAAAATTGTTGTTCAGTATCACCTTCAGGCATTGCTTGAAGCCGAGCCAGTCGTGAGCAACAATCACGTCAGTCTGCGTCGTCTCATAGATGATGCCAACATGCATGTACGTGCGCTCGTTAACTTGGGCGTCCGGGTCGAGACCTGGAACGAGATTCTGGTGATGTTTATCACCAGAAAACTCGACCGGAGTACACTTCTGCAATGGGAGCTTCAGACTCCCAAGTATGAAGACTGCACGTTTAGCAAAATAATGCATTTTCTAACGTGCCAGTGCCAATCGATGGCAAATGCCGACTTCGTCTTAAAAGGCGAGTCGAATCCTCGACCAAGAACCATTACGAATCCGAAGGCAGCAGTTCTGCATGTGAAGAGGGAACGCCCCTCCTGCATCAGTTGCAGCGGAAGTCATTCTCTGCTAGCCTGTCCATCATTCCGCCAAATGAGCGGTGATGAGCGTAGGTCGAACGCCATAAAACGTCGACTATGTCTCAACTGCTTGAGGCCAGGGCACATAGTTCACGCGTGCCAAACAAAGCAGAGATGCTTCAAATGCGGTCATGCCCATCACACCATGTTACATGACTCAACTCCATACCAAACTTCGCCTTCAAATAAGGCCAAACATTATCGGAGCCCCAAGAAATCAGAGAACGCCAAACCCGTAAAATCATCGTTGGTTTTACACTCGGTGAGACGCGTATCGCCTTCTCACGCCCGAACTGTCCTGTTATCCACCGTGGAAGTACAAGTTCGCGGCGGAGATGGGCGTTCGCACAAGGTTCGAGCATTGTTAGATAACGGCTCCGAACTCAACCTCATCTCTGAAGACTTAAGAAGGCGACTCGCCTTAAAGTCGAAAAGGATGGACGTCAACCTGGTAGGAATAGGTTCAAATAGGACGTCCATTACTAGTGGCGCGGTAATTCGAATTCTACCGCGCATCCCCAATCAGGGCTCCAGTGTTGATCTCGATTGCGCAATCATGCCCGAGATCGCGAATCAACTTCCATCGCGCAACGTGTCCGAGATTCGGAGCCATTTGCCGCTTCATCTCCCCCTTGCCGATCCATCATTCGATATTCCCGGTACAGTGGATATGGTGATAGGCAGCGACGCCTATCATGCGATGTTACGCAATGGCAAACGTACCATTTTAGTTCCCTCCAAGTCACGCGGTGACAGAGGAGGACGCATCGTGATGATGAATACAGCTTTCGGCTGGATATTGGGCGGCTCTCTAGAAGCGCCCACAGTTTCAAGCGATTCTCGGAATTGCCATCACACAACGGGTCGTGATCCGTTATCTTGTTTTGGCGCGAGACGTCCAGTCAAGACAGTTACGCGTCCCCTGGACGAATCGCGTATTTCCGCGGTACGAAGATTCCGCTTGCCGAAGCGCAATGTACCCGCGCCCTTTAACCCTCACATCTTTCGACCTTCCCAACCCAGCTCCCATAACTCCTGGCCAGTTCCTAGTTGGCGCACCACTAGTTGCGCAACAGCAGGAGGATCTGGTCGATCAACCCGGAGCGAGGGTGCTACCACACCAGCACATGCAGCAGCGGCCCCTGGCAGACAGGGGCACAGGAGTAGGTCCTACTACTCCTCCATCAGCAACACCAAGCGAGCAGTCCGGCGAGTAGCTCGACTGCCAGTCGAGCAGCACTCAGTGAATTTGTGCAACGGTGTGGCGAACGTTCATAACGTCCCACATTAAAGTTGGCGCGTTGTTTGTATCTGTATTGTGGATTCAGTTTATGTGTTTTAACTTAAGTTTTTGAGTTGCTTTTCTTTTATGCTTCTCTTGTTGGTTGATTGGTGCTTTGTAATGGAGCTATCAGGATAGATTGGGACATATAACGGTTGAACAATATTGTTACCTAGCATTGGTGTTGGTTATTTGTTGGTGTTTTGGTTGTTTGTTTGTCTATTTTTTGTTTGTTTCTTGCCGGCTTAGTCAGCTGCTTATGTAGGATGGGAAACTGACGGTGGACTAATGTTATTTTGTTTGCTGACTGGGTTATTTTGTTGTGTTGTTTTTTATTTTGTTGTTATTTTTTTGCTTATTTGCTTGGTTTTTGTGTATTTCATTAGTCGCTTGTGCACCATTAATTCTTGTTTGTTTTGGAATTCGATCCTCTGACTTCCAACGGGGGGAGTATGTTCCGACCAAGTCTTCATGGTCAGCTTTCGTGGCGTTACGACCAAAGGAGCCGTTTTGGAGGGAGATCGGCGCCGAGCGCGCGTCCCCGCCTGCTATTCGTTTTCCGCTTCGGTCGAGTGAACATCTCTGTTCGCTACCGAGTTTGTTCCCACCACCGAGTCCCGATCAGCTCAGCCTGGATCGGCAGACGATACTGGAAGTACAGCTTCAGTATACGTCCGGTGAGAAGTGAGGAAATCCTGGTCTTTCTTCGTCGAAGTCAGATCACGTAGTCACGTGAGGAGTGAGGTTATCATAACCTCTCGAACACGTGCGCGCTAATTTCACGACGGACTCCCCCCCCCCTCTGCTTGATCTCTGTATATACATATATATATAAAATACAGTCACCATACAAACAGAATTACAACCTGTTTTCATTATTACAATTTCCCCCCTTTTTCCACATCACGCATCCCACGCACATTACGAAGGAGAAAGGGACATAGCAGAGCAGCCGACATCAGCAGAGACCAGACCACCGACGACGAAGGAAGGCACCTTGAGGAAACCAGCCCCGCCCACGCTTACCACTAGCTATCTCAGAAAACCGACTTCGGGGGTGCTCTCGAGTTGAACATCCCTGGAGTCTGTACACATACCATTGTGAAATTTGTCTAAAATCATATACTAAAAAATTTACCCTCGATATACATAAAAAAAAGACATGCTGGGATAAAACCACACAACTGTGACATTTGTTTAAAATCATTTATTCGAAAAGATAAACTTGTGACACATTTGAGATGTCACACGGGGGAAAAGCCATACAAATGTGACATTTGTTTAAAATCATTTGTTACTAAAAAAGAACTTGTGGCACATTTGAGAACTCACACGGGGGAAAAGCCTCACAGGTGTGAAATCTGTCTAAAATCATTTACTCACAAATGTAGCCTCGAGACACATACAAAATCGCATGCTGGGATAAAACCACATAAATGTGACATTTGTCTAAAATCATTTACTCACAAATGTAGCCTCGAGACACATACAAAATCGCATGCTGGGATAAAACCACACAAATGTGACATTTGTTTAAAATTATTTTCTCGAAAATTTAACCTCACGTCACATGAAAAATTGCATTCTGGGATAAAACCACATAAATGTGACATTTGTTTAAAATCATATGTTCGTAAAGATCAACTTGTGTCACATTTGATATCTCACACGGGTGAAAAGCCTAACAAGTGTGAAATTTGTCTAAAATCATTTACTCTAAAATCTAACCTCGAGAGACATAAAAAATTGCATGCTGGGATAAAACCACACAAATGTGAAATTTGTTTAAAATCATTTATTTATAAAGAAGAGCTTGTATCTCATTTGAGATCTGACACGGGTGAAAAACCTTAAAAGTGTGAAATCTGTCTAAAATCATTTACTCAAAAATCTGGCCTTGAGACACATAAAAAATTGCATTCTGGGATAAGACCACACAAATGTGACATTTGTTTAAAATCATTTATTCGAAAAGATAAACTTGTGATACATTTGAGATCTCACATGGGGGGAAACGCCTTACAAATGTGAATTTTGTTTATAATTATTTACTCGAAAATCTATCCTCTAGTCAAATAATAAATTGCATACTGTGATAAATATAAAAAAATATTGTTAATATTCTTACATTTTGGCTGCATGCGTGCCATGATGTTTTTGGTGCCCCTTTCTCATGTCATTTCAGTTTATTTAAATAATTTTAAGAGAAATGATAATTGAAAATGAAATACACAGATCTATTATTTGGCTTACTTGTTTTATTTATTTTAAATGTAATAATTTTTATTTATTGGATGAAATTGAGATAATTATGGTAAACATACTTCATTATCCTAAGCCAGGGGTCGGCTCTTTGGCCAAAGTGCTCTAAAATTGTGGCAATTTCAACAGATGGGGCGGAAAAGTATGACCGGCGTAATAAAAGGCTTCGTTGCTATTTTGAAAGGAAAAATTAGTCATGAGGTAGTTGCTTACCATTGCGTAGTTCATCAAGAAGCGCTTTGTGTGCAGACATTTCCAGAAAAAAATTGTGTGCTTGAGGTTATGCACCAAGCACGCGTGTCTGAGTTGTCTGCCTTCAGGACGAAGACAGACCAGGCTTCCTTAATTCACCCCGGACCAATACTGGAGCTGGTCTCCAAGTATCGTCAAACATCACCAGTTTCGAACTGGTGATTCGGGATCGAGGAAACGCGCCGCTTAGAAGCAGTGTTCAAGCGGCGACGGTTGGAGCGGGAATGTCAGCGCTGGCCACATCAGTGCGGCCAGCACCAAAAAACATCGGCCAGCTCGTGGGTCGTAAGGCCACGAAAGCTGACCATCAGACAATTGGTCTGAACAGTGGTTTGAATCAAAATTATGATCTCGGCTTAAACTAATGTAATTAAATATATAACTAAGAGGTTTGGGCCACTTTTATATCATCACATACGGCCCAAACCTCTTAGTAGCATATAGAGTGAAAAAAGAAAAAGTTATAGGCGTAAGTATGAAAACGATCGGATAAGAGATAAGTGGTATAAAAAAATCGTCTTAAAGTGAAACGTAAAGGAGGTTTGTAAGTAATAATAATAATAAAAATGGTCAAGATTTGGACAAGAAATGGCGACTACTTTCTATGTACATATGTATGAGATTTACGAATACGAAATAGGCCCTAAATAATTCTGTCAATACCTACACGGATCAATTTATTTTACAGGAACAGGTTCTTGGATTACCAAAGCAAAAATGAGGCGGCAAAATCGTAAACATTTTTTTACTATTCTAATACACTATCAAATTATATATCTTCAAATATATAATATTAAATAATTATTTAAAAAGCATAATTTTCAACAATCACCATAGAACTGGAGGCATATCTAAGTTTCCCATCCGATTTTGAGTTGTTTCCACTAGTCGCCACCGGTGTCGAGTCGATAGCTCACACACACACTAACAGACATTTGTTTGTGTTTTCACATTTGACGTTTGACGTTTGTGTACTGTATACTGCGACATATATAATCCATTAATGAGTCAGTGTTCACTGTTCTTCGAAGCCGCTGATATAGCTGAACACCATATAACACCTACTACCTCTCCTCTATCATGTACAACTTCATGGAGTTGATAATCTTAATCACCAAATCCAATACTTTGTAATTTTTATCTGGAAATGTCTGCACACAAAGCGCTTCTTGATGAACTACGCAATGGTAAGCAACTACCTCATGACTAATTTTTCCTTTCAAAATGGCAACAAACCCTTTTCTTACGCCGGTCATACGTTTCGCCCCGTCTGTTGAAATTGCCACAATTTTAGAGCACTTTGACCCCTGGCTTACGATGATGAAGTATGTTTATCATAATTACCACAATTTCATCCAATAAATAAAACAAGTAAGCCAAATAATAGATCTGTGCATTTAATTTTCAATTATCATTTCTCTTAAAATTACTTAAATGAACTGAAATGACATGAGAAGGGGGCACCAAAAACATTATGGCACGCATGCAGCCAAAATGTAAGAATAATAACAGTATTTATATAATAACAATTTTTTTTATATTCATCCCAGTATATAATTTATTATGTGACCAGAGGATAGATTTTCGAGTAAATAATTTTAAACAAATTTCACATTTGTAAGGCTTTTCACCGGGGTGAGATATTAAATGTGTCACAAGTTTATCTTTTCGGATAAATGATTATAAACAAATGTCACATTTGTATGGTTTTATCCCAGCGTGCAATTTTTTATGTGTCTCGAGGCTAGGTTTTTGAGTAAGTGATTTTAGACAAATTTCACACTTGTAAGGCTTTTCCCCGGTGTGAGATATTAAATGTTCTGACCACACTATTTTTTGTTTTCGTTTAAAAAGGTTAATTGAAAGTTAATAAACTTTAAATCGGTAAAATTGCGAGCAAAAAGCTCGTACTAGTGTTTACTCGTATTTACACGAATCTGAATTCAATTAATAGGGATAATATATTAAATTATCTTTATGAGAATTAAATAAAATTCCACTTATAAAAATCATATTTCGACTATTCTTGTGGATTAATAACAATAATTCGTTTATTTTATCGAGGTAAGCCAGTTATCAATAGAATCGCGCGATTTATAAAACACATATATCTCCGAATCTCGAGCCAATCAACATTTTTTATTACCAGATTCGTGTTCACTGGGCATAAATCTCTAAGAAAAGTCATATTTCATCTCTGAACCAAAAAAAAGTCGTCATTTGTCGAACAGTGTTATTATATAATAGTTTATTATAATTCCTAAAAATCTTAAATTATTATGAACCACGTGGTTTATATTATTAGATTTTTGCGAGTCATAGTGGTAAAAGTGATTTTATTTTTAATTTCGTGAGATAAATAATTATTTTATTTAGCACTTTTCATGTCAGAAGTATTTTATTATGTAAGGACTATGTTGAGATTTATTTTAGTAATTTTATAATACAAATCCTCGCAAATATTTGATTATCTCTCGTTCATCTTTTTGTCGATTGTACCAGTCTGGTTTTCAGGCCGTCATTTGTGTGGTTTTATCTGAGCATGCAATTTTTTATGTCCCTCGAGGTCAGATTTTTGAGTAAATGATTTTAGACAGATTTCACACTTGTAAGGCTTTTCCCCTGTGTGAGTTCTTAAATGTGACACAAGTTGATCTTTACGAACATATGATTTTAAACAAATGTCACATTTGTGTGGTTTTATCCCAGCATGCAATTTTTTATGCATATTGAGGCTACATTTTTGAGTAAATGATTTTAGACAGATTTCACACCTGTAAGGCTTTTCCCCCGTGTGAGTTCTCAAATGTGCCACAAGTTCTTTTTTAGTAACATATGATTTTAAACAAATATCACATTTGTATGGCTTTTCCCCCGTGTGACATCTCAAATGTGTCACAAGTCTATCTTTTCGAATAAATGATTTTAAACAAATGTCACATTTGTGTGGTTTTATCCCAGTATGCAATTTTTTATGTGACGCAAGGTTAGATTTTTGAGTAAATGATTTTAGACAGATTTCACACCTGTAAGGCTTTTCCCCCATGTGAGATCTCAAATGTGACACAAGTACATCTTTACGAACATACGAATTTAAACAAATGTCACATTTGTGTGGTTTTATCTCAGCATGAAATCGTTTATGTCTCTCGAGGTAAGGTTTTTGAGTAAATGATTTGAGACAGATTTCACACTTGTAAGGCTTTTCCCCCGTGTGAGTTCTCAAATGTAACACAAGTTCTATTTTACAAACATATGATTTTAAACAAATGTCACATTTGTGTGGTTTTATCTCAGCATGCAATTTTTTATGTCTCTCTAGACTAGGTTTTTGAGCATATGATTTTAGACAAATTTCACAATGGTATGGCTTTTCCCCCGTGTGAGATCTTAAATGTATCAAAAGTGTTTCTTTTTTAGTAAATGATTTTAAACAAATGTCACATTTGTATGGCTTTTCCTCCGTGTGAGATTTTAAATGTCTCACAAGTTGATCTTTACGAATATATGTTTTTAAACAAATGTCACATTTGTGTGGTTTTATCCCAGCATGCAAGTTTTTATGATTATTGAGGCTACGTTTTTCAATAAATGATTTTAGACAGATTTCACACTTGTAAGGCTTTTCCCCCATGTGAGTTCTTAAATGTATCACAAGTTTATATTTATAAGCAAAAGATTTTAAACAAATGTCACATTTGTATGGCTTTTCCCCCGTGTGAGTTTTTAAATGTACCACAAGTATATTTTTATAACCAAATGATTTTAAACAAATATCACATTGAAACCGCTTTTCTTCAGGATGAGATCTTTTGTGTAAAATAAGTTCAGATTCACTGGGAAATGGCTTCAAGCAAATGTCACTATCCTTTCGGTGAATTGGCGATTGTGAAGGCTCATCGTCCAATATTAGATCTTCCAAGAAAACTTCTTCAGTCTTGATGTTCAAGCAATCAGCTAACCTCAGTTGAGACGTTTCGTGGCTTCGAAAACAAGCCTTTCGAAAGCTGATCAACGATTCGAGATTGGTGTTACACGAAAGACACACCGTGTCTGGCAACCCATCGCCTCTTTTAACCTGCAGATGAAATGAAAAAAACAATAGGATTGAGCGGTGAGAAGAGTCGGGAGAACCAATTGGGTCCACAACAGTATTGTAACCTATAACCAGTAACCTACATAAATCTGACAGCCGGTCCGAATGCGTTGCTCCAGACGCTCTGGATGAGGACCTGGTCTCTGGAAGATGGAGACGGAAGACTCGGCCGGAGCTGATCCAAGACAAAGCCTGCACTCCATCGTCCCTGTATTTAACTCTGACAGCAACCAGACGTCTTGCCTTCGCTTTGCTATTTTTTTTGTGTGACATATTTGGTCTAAATTTGTTAAATGTTTATCTCTATTCCTTATTACGGTTCGGTGATTACTAGTCAAATGTGAACCGGTCACATGATAACTGGTCACACATCGTCACCCGTCACACTAAAACTTTGTGACCCGAAAAAAATAAAGGAAATTCAATTGGTCCGGAAAACAACGATGACGCATATTAGCGTCGTCGTATTGTTTTCATTATTTGCAAATAAAAAGTTTCCGGATGATTTATTTTACGATGACAAACTAATATCAATTATTTGTATGTTAAATGGATCAAAGCGGTGACTAAAATAATTTATTTAAAATACGACATTTCTGTAAGTGTTGTAAATATTGAGTAATTTGTTTGTATGCACAAATACTTTCAGGCTTCATTTGAATGTGGATCAGTTGTTGTTGTTTTGTCGTGTAATTATGTATTTTTTTAGTGTATTGACACTGCATAAATATTAAGAGAATAAAACTTATATGGCTGGTTAAAGGTTTTTGATCTACTTAATTCTACATACTTTAGTATGCAGTCTACCTTCACATATCTACTTAAGTGTGCGATCTACCTTCACGTTTTTACTTTAATATGCGGTCTCACTGTCTCAGTTCTCGCGTGTGACAGTGAGACTGAATAATACCGACCCTAACAACCTAATCTTAAATGAATAGGGACAACCCTAACCTGACCTGACCCCAGTGCCGGTTTTAGGGGGGGGGCTGGGTTGGGCGGCATTCGAGGGCGCCAAATAAGTTAGGGCGCCGCTCGATGCGTCAAAGGCGCTTTAAAATTTAAAATTATAGCGCCAAAATCCATACAAAATTTTAGATTAGAGCGTCCAAGGCGAAATATTAAGGGTTTTTAGAAAAAATTGCCCCAGGGCGCCATTGGGTGTAAAGCCGGCACTGCCTGACCCTTAAATAAATAGGTGTTGGCTGCTAAGATGTTTTTTTTTTGTGAAAACATTGATGAAATAAAGCTTAATAGTGGCACCAATTATGTTTTAGAGCTTGTAAAATTATAACTAAGTTAAAGATAACTTTGTATTTTTGTTATACATATGTATATAATGTATGTTCAAATAGTTTTGAACAAAAACTGTAATTATTACAACGGTGCGTGTCCATGGATTAAATTAGGTAGTAGTAATAACATTTTGAATACTGAGGTCATATATTGAGGATATTGTATTGCATACATACATACATATTATTATATTATGTGCGATATAAATGAGGTGGAATTAAATAAATAATTTGTTACTTTTTTCTTTTATTGAAACATTGAAGTACACAATGAACACATAATTGCAAAAATAAACAAATAAAACATTAGTACAAAAAAATAAGGTCTACCTTACAATAACTCAAGACTCAAGATTCGTTTTCCCTTCATTTTTTGGTGTATTTCGTCGTCGATTTAGTATACAGATGTACAAACGAAAATGTTTTACATGGTGAAATATTTATTTTACGAGGTAAGCATTTTTGTATACAATATACAAATTCCTACTTAAGTAAACAAAAAATTGAGAAAACGAGTCCTGTTGCTGCAACGTAGCGCACCACTAATTTACATACACAATGCATTTGAGAATTTACAAATTTATTAAAATCAACAAACAAATTTGAGTATTATAGGCGAAATAAATCAATGTATGATAAAGCCAAATATTTAAAAAAAAAAGAAATGATTGTCGAAATGGATAGCCAGATATATGCAGTACCGAGTAAAACAATTCCCGGTAAAATGTATAACGTGAATTTATCTCACATGTATTGTACATGTGAAAAAGGATACTTGTTAACACCAAGCAGGTGTTTACTCGCTATATTTAAATAAATCAACGGATGATACCGTAGAAGACAGGTATTCATCTGCTATTATATAATGCCTTGGGTGAAAGTGCTTCGAAAAAGGAATTTTATAGACTCATCCTCATCAAAGGAGTTTATGACGACAATAGAAAAGGGCTCTACACAAGTTTTTATTGTAATTCCCTTTTCATTATACAGCCCCATCTTCTCATTTATCTTCTGAAAAGATTAAAAATGATATAATATAGTTTTTTTCCACACATTCTACTTGTTTGATTATGTATACAAATTCATAATAAAACAAATACCTCGATCAAGTCTACACCAGTGAATTTCCCTGTCCAAAATTCATCACTGTCCACTTTTCATACCAATGCCGGACAGTTCTGTATTTTGGGAACAGGGTTGCATTAGCCAGTTCTGCCTCACTGAGATTTTGAAGCCCCATAACTTTAGTATGCATTCTATGTGCCTCAATTGCAGTTGCATTATTGTCAAAATATTCCAACTATCTGTTTTTTATGGAATCCGCTGGTTTCAAATATCCCAGTGCTTCGGCAGTAGCAGTACTGTAACTGTGAGCACGCTGGCAAATTATCCTAAAAAATAAATTATTGACACTTACGGTAATAATTTTACAAGATTATATTGCATATTATATAAATTATTTAGCAATAGCATTCAAATAGAGCAAAATATATTTTTAATAGCGGATTTCTTGAACTTTGAACACTTCGAAACATAATAATTAATTAAAAATAATAAATAAGAAAATTCTTTACATACTTAAATCTATTTTTTTAAATTAAGTGGCTTTTAATTAATTTCAATCTTCGAAATAATTGATCACAAATTTTTAATATCGGGACATTCATTTTTGCCAAATAACCATGATTTTGGTTTGATAGAAATGAAAATAAGAAAAACTAATAATTTATACATCCCTGAACACTATTATGAATGAACTAGTGTAAGGCCCGTTGATTTCAACGGGTGGTTTCGAAAAGGAATTGAAACTCAAATAAAAATAAAGTGAAAGATATTGAATCGACTGGTTTCGGAAAGAAATTCATGCACGAATTAGAAATTACGAATTACGTTTTGTGCATCGCCGATGCCCCGACGCCTTCGCCTCCAACGCCTCCGATGCTTCCGGCAACCCGGGGCCTTCACCCCCGGCGCCTCCGACGCTCCGGGGCTTTCGCCCCCAGCGCCGCCGACGCCCCCGGCGCCCCCCAGTGCCCCCGGTGCCCCCAGCGCTCACGGCGCCTCCGACGCCCCGGGGCCTTCGCCCCTAGCGCCTCCGGCGCCCCCAGCGTCCCCGCTGCCTCCGGCACCCCGGGGCCCTCGCCCCCAGCGCCCTCGATGCCTTCGGGACAAAATAATGAAAATTTTGAAAAAAATGAAAAATATGAAAAAAATAATAAAAATGAAAATAACGAAAAAAAAGGAAAAAACTGAAAAAATGAAAAATTTGAAAAAATAAAAAATATGAAAAAAATGAAAAAAAAAAAGTTCCCCATACTGGTTGATGGTTGATCATAAGAAATCGGAAATCGATTCGAACGAAAGTCGATTGTCGACGAAAGCCGAAGATACGCGAATGATTGGTTCCCCATACTTATAAAGGATAATTGAATATTAAGTAATTTTAGAGCGTTTTTTCTGTCGACGCTGTAGTCTAATGGCTAGCGTACCTGTTCTAGGCGAGGGGACCTTGGTTCGATTCCGTGATTTGCAATTAATTTTATATTTCAAATATCGCTAAAATATAAATTAATTTCAATATTTTCAATTAAAAATATATATTTAAATGTTAAATATGAAAAGAAAAAAAATGGTTCAAAACCTCGCTAAATGAAATTTTTATAATTACGTATTTTTATATGGCGAGAAGGAATATTTCAATAAATGTTTAAAAAAAAAAGGCGAAATGAAGAATTGGATTTGACATGAAAGGGGGGCACCAGAAACATCATGGCACGCATGCAGCCAAAATGTAAGAATATTTATACAATAACAATTTTTTTTTATATTTATCCCAGTATGCATTTTATTGTGACCAGAGGGTAGATTTTAGAGTAAATAATTTTAAACAAATTTCACACTTAGGCTTTTAGCCGGTGTGAGTTCTTAAATGTCCCACAAGTGCATTTTTTCGAATAAATGATTTTAGACAAATTTCACATTTGTAAGGCTTTTCCCCCGTGTGAGTTCTCAAATGTGACACAAGTTGATCTTTACGAACATATGATTTTAAACAAATGTCACATTTATGTGGTTTTATCCCAGAATGCAATTTTTTATGTGTATCGAGGCTAGATTTTCGAGTAAATGATTTTAGACAGATTTAGACCAAATATGTCACACAAAAAAGTTGCTGTCAGAGTTAAATGCAGGGACGATGGAGTGCAGGCTTTGTCTTGGATCAGCTCCGGCCGAGTCTTCCGTCTCCATCTTCCAGAGACCAGGTCCTCATCCAGAGCGTCTGGAGCAACGCATTCGGACCGGCTGTCAGATTTATGTAGGTTACAGGTTATAATTACAGCATACTCTCGATTATCCGGTTTGCGGATTAGCCGTGCTTGAAAAATAGTAATTATTTAAATTGATTTAATTTCTTTCTTATATGCTTATGAGACGCACCGATTGATTGCGATCGTAAACACGCCTATTATTTGAACAAATTATGTCACACACACAGGTTACAGGTTACAATACTGTTGTGGACCCAATTGGTTCTCCCGACTCTTCTCACCGCTCAATCCTATTGCTTTTTTCATTTCATCTGCAGGTTAAAAGAGGCGATGGGTTGCCAGACACGGTGTGTCTTTCGTGTAAGACCAATCTCGAATTGTTGATCAGCTTTCGAAAGGCTTGTTTTCGAAGCCACGAAACATCTCAACTGAGGTTAGCTGATTGCTTGAACTTCAAGACTGAAGAAGTTTTCTTGGAAGATCTAATATGGGAAGACGAGCCTTCACAATCGACAATTCACCGAAAGGACAGTGACATTTGCTTGAAGCCATTTCCCAGTGAATCTGAACTTATTCTACACAAAAGATCTCATCCTGGAGAAAAGCGGTTTCAATGTGACATTTGTTTAAAATCATATATTCGAAAAAATACTCTTGTGATACATTTGAGATCTCACACGGGGGAAAAGCCTTACAAGTGTGTAATTTGTCTAAAATCATTTACTCTAAATTCTAGCCTCAAGAAACATAAAAAATTGCATGCTGGGATAAAACTACACAAATGTGACATTTGTTTAAAATCATATGTTCATAAAAATGAAGTTGTGTCACATTTGAGATCTCACACGGGGGAAAAGCCATACAAATGTGAAATTTGTCTAAAATCATTTCGTCTTAAATCTACCCTTGAGCAACACAAAAAATTACATACTGGGATAAAACCACACAAATGTGACATTTGTTTAAAATCATTTATTCAAAAACCTACACTTGTTAGACATTTAAGAATTCACACTGGGGAAAAGCCTTACAAGTGTGAAATTTGTCTAAAATCATATCCTCAAAAATCTTACCTCAAGAAACATAAAAAATTGCATGCTAGAATGAAACCATACAAATGTGAAATTTGTTTAAAATCATATGTTCATAAAAATGAACTTGTGTCACATTTGAGATCTCACATGGGGGAAAAGCCATACAAGTGTGAAATTTGTTTAAAATCATATGTTCATAAAAATAAACTTGTGTCACATTTGAGATCTCACACGGGGGAAAAGCCATACAAGTGTGAAATTTGTCTAAAATCATTTCCTCTTAAATCTACCCTTGTTAGACATTTAAAAATTCACACTGGCGAAAAGCCTTACAAGTGTGCAATTTGTCTAAAATCATATGCTGAAAAATCTTACCTCAAGAAACATAAAAAATTGCATGCTGGAATGAAACCACACAAATGTGACATTTGTTTAAAATCATATGTTCATAAAAATGAACTTGTGTCACATTTGAGATCTCACACGGGGGAAAAGCCATACAAGTGTGAAATTTGTCTAAAATCATTTCCTCTTAAATCTTCCCTTCAGAATCATAAAAAATTACATACTGGGATAAAACCACACAAATGTGACATTTGTTTAAAATCATTTAATCAAAAAATTACACTTGTTAGACATTTAAGAATTCACACTTACAATGCACTTGTGGGACATTTCAGAACTCACACCGGGTAAAAGCCTAAGTGTGAAATTTGTTTAAAATCATTTACTCTAAAATCTACCTTCAGGTCACAATAAAATGCATACTGGGATAAATATAAAAAAAAATTGTTATTGTTATAAATACTGTTAATATATAAACATTCTTATATTTAGGCTGCATACGTGCCATGATGTTTCTGGTGCCCCCCTTTCATGTCATTTCTTCTCATTGCTGTTTATTTAAATAATTTTAAGAGAAATGACAATTGAAAATTAAATACACATCTATTATTTGGCTTACTTGTTTTATTTATTTTAAATGTAATAATTTTTATTTATTGAATAAAATTGATATACAGTCGTATGACAACGAATTACTAACACCCGCGTATTTACCCTATTTTGTGTACCTGCGCCGTCTTAAGTAACATTTTGGGTTGGTTTTTTTTGTAGACCATTCATTGTATCCTATTCTATGTATTTAGAGAAAAATAGGATGAGTAGTGTTTATACAAATAGTTTAAAAACCGAACAAGTGCAAATACACAGTTTGGCTTTGAAATTCGTTTGGTGTAGACGTGTGCTTTCACTGGGAGAAAAGTTAGTTTTGAAGAGATTTTTGATTTCCTGTATATTATCGATATCATTGAAGTAAGTAAGTGTTTAAATTTTTTAAATGTGACTTAATTATTTGTTTAAATTGCTTGTGAAAAAAACCCCCTTTCCTTTTTAGATGGGAAGAAATAAAGATTTATCTATGGAGAAAATCGCCAATATTTCCACATTATTAAATACTGGGAAGTATTCTATACGATATATTGCTAAAGATCAGGGGGTTAGCGTTTTCAGTGTGCATAAAATTAGCACCCAACTAAAAAGAGGTGAAAATCCTACGGTCACCAAGCGTAAGAATTGTTGTGGCACTCGAAAATAAGGTCCTCGAGTCGATCGATATATTATAAATACTGTTGAGAAGGATCGGTTTGCCACAAATAAAAAAATCCAGACGAATTTACGGGAGCGGAACCGAAATATCGACTCGGACAATACAACGCCGTCTCGCAGACGCGGGGATGGCAGGCAGGCAGCTAACTAAAAAAACGCTTTTGACGCCAAAATGAAGAAAGCCAGGCTCAATTTGGCTAATGAGCATCGCCACTTCACCCTCGACGATTGGAAAGGGGTAATTTAATTGAAATTAAATTATTTGTTTAATTTTTTTTGAATGAATTGAATTAATCGATGTTTTTAACATTTTTAAGGTTCACTTCTCTGACGAGTCGTCAATTCAATTGATGACACCGACTCACCAATACGTACGTAGGCGAGTCGGCAAGCGGTATAATGAGTCCTGTGTCATAAAAAATGTGAAACACCCGCTGTCACTCATGATTTGGGGCTCAATTAGTGCGGAAGGTCGGGGGCCATTGTATTTTGTAGAAGGGATGATGAATGCTTCGCAATATATAACGGTATTGCGATACACCCTATTGCACTCTATACAAAACAAAATTGACAAAAGGGATCGCCTGCACTTAATGCAATATTATTGCACCCTGCCACAATGTCAAAATTGTGAAAAAAATCATGTCCGACCACAATTTACCGCTCCTTCACTGGCCCGGTAATTCTCCCGATCTAAATCCTATAGAAAATGTCTGGCATACCCTTAAAATGAAATTAAATAAGCTCCAATGTACCAATAAAAATATCCTAAAACAAAACATAATTTCTGTGTGGCAGGGAGATCCTGAGATAAAGTCAACCATTGCGTCTTGTATCGAGAGTATGCCCAAAAGAATAGCATCGTGTCTCCGAAATAAGGGTGGACATACAAAATATTAATAATATATATATATGTTGTATTAATATTGTAAATAAACTATGTATAATCATTATAAACACATCTTTGTTTTAATTTTACGAACCTACTCTTCAATATATAGCTCTAAACATAGAATTTGCAAAATCCGCATGGTGTTAGTAATTCGCTGTCATGGGACTGTATGTAATTATGGGAAATATAAAACTCAGGGGTCGTCAAACCGCAGCTCTTTGGTCGGTGGCGTAGCTACCATTGCACAGATTGATGCAAAGCATCACAGCCCATTCTCGACAAGGGCCCAAATTTTTAAGGATGTGGCTATTTGTACATACATAGTACATAAGAAGATTATAAGACTTAGCATTTAAGATTAATCTGATATATTATTTGGAAAGACACTTTGCATATATTATCAGCTTGAATTTGCCTCAATTATCTGGTCACCATTCCCATACCCATTCTACTGTTCCCGATATTTTAAAAATACTATCTTTTAACAATATTTCTGTCAGGCGACGACTTACTGATGCTACATTCTTCTTTAAGATCATAAATGGTTTCCTTGATTGTTCTGATTTACTGTATAAGGTTAATTTCAGTATCCCAGTTCGGTATTCTAGACACGTTGCATTCTTTTCACTTAATCCTTTCTGTCCGAGCCAACAAACCCACATGGCCGTGTTTTGGGCTCTTACGGGCGCGTACTCATGTTTACGAGGCGCGCTCATCTGTCAAACGAGACGCCCGCCATCCGCCGGCCGAGACGGTACTGGCGTGGCTGGTGGCTGGTGGCTGGTGGCTGGTGGCTGGTCTACCTTGCCTGACCAGTGACCAGTGACCAGTGACCAGTGACCAGCTGCAGCCAGCCAGCCAGTACTCATCCACAGCCCCCGCCATAAAGGGGCACAGGCGAGAGGCGAGAGGCGCCGGCAAACTCCCCGGCTCGCCATCTATTCGTTAATAAAAGGGATAACTTGACTTAACGTGTCTAATTTCCCACCCCGCCCTGTTCCAGCACGTGCTCCAGAGCGAGCTGAACACACAGAGACGACGACACACACACACACAGCCACTGGTCACCCAGCATTTACACACACATAAAGCTCCTGCTAAGCTATCGTTCACTTTCAATACTAATTCCCAAAAATATTCTTATATTCAATATCTGCAGCGTGTTTATCGTATGTTTAACGGGGAGCTGAATGAGGTTGATCTGTTCGGTATTTCCCTACATCAATTCAAGACTAACATCAGGAGAATCTTGACCGATTGATTAATTTCTTCTTCTATTCTATTTCATAACCTTTTTCCAATATTTTTATACTTTAGTTTAATTATGTAATGTGCTATTTAGTCATGTTATAGCTTCATTCTTTTCCTTTTCATTTGTTTATCTTGTATTTTCCTTTTTCATTTGTTTATTTTTGTAAATTTCCACTTCTTATATTCTATTTTATAACCTTTTTCCAATATTTTAATACTATAGTTCAATTATGCAATGTGCTATTTTGTCATGGTATAGCTTTTATTCTTTTCTTTTTCATTTGTTTATCTTGTATTTATATTTTTCATTTTTAATCATCTTTGTAAAAATCTGTAATTGGACTCGTATGTCATATATATTATATATTTACTACTTATTTTTATACATACATTGGTATGTAACATTGGTTGTTTGTTGGCTGGGAACCCAAAATTTGATTTTTTTTCGATTCATAGGCGCTGATTCGATTATTTTCGATTCAAAGGATTCGAAGTCCTCGCAGGGGGCGCAGCCGCCGGATTCTAGTATATCCATATAATTTCAAAAGAGACAATATATTTTTATTTTTATTGTAGTTATTTTTATTTTTTTGCTTTTTGTAATTATCTTACTTTATATTATAAATACCGAGCGAAGCCGGGTAATACAGCTAGTCTAATATATGAGTTCGAAAGAGACTTTGTATTTATGTAAATATTTAAGCCTACGTTGGCGAAGGCGCTGGGGGGGGCCAGCGGATTCTGGTATACATATAATTTCCAAAGAGTATATGTTTGTTTGTTTGTGAGAGTCAATTTAATAAAAAAAAACAAATGAGTATTCAAATAAATTTATATAAAATAACAACTATTCAAATATATTTAATAAAATTTTTTCTATCAGATTAGTCATGTTTAAGCGGTTTATATACCGAGCGAAGCCGGGTAATACAACTAGTAAATTATAAGATTAGAAATTTAAAGTCGATTAAGAAACTTCCTTCGGCCGTTCGAAAGTAAGTGACGTTTAGTATAAACTTTTTAAAAGTCAACAAAACTGTTCAAAAACCACTATTCAATACTAAGATTCGAGAAAGCTGGTTGACCGATTTTAGGGTGTTACCAGTTTTAGTGTGACGGGTGATCACGTGTGACCGATCTAGAGCGACCGGTTCACTTATGACTGGAAGTCCGTTTACCGGTCCAGACATCGACTTTTTTTTATAGTTTATGTTAATTCTGAGTTAAAAACTTCTGTCGGAAGTTAAAAAGTAGTAAACAGGGACATTTGGGCGTCCCGAGAGGTTTGTTCGGGACACTGGGACACAATACATAAAAATGGTGACAATCCCGATAAAGGTCTGTTCATATTTAACAGCACTGCACAACTCCGTTTCAAATATGTCATTTTATTACATTTCTATTCATATCTACCTACACGTCGCGGTCACGTCACTTTACAGCACTTTGACCGAGTGCAAGGCAAAATCGGCTTACTTATACATTACAGGCCATGACGATACGGCGCAATATTGCTTACGTCGTATTGTCGAGTACTTACAATTTGAATGCATACACGTGCATACGTAGTTATGCCTCAGAATACAAGTCGGCAAAAATGTTTCGGAGTTTATCGAACGAAAAATTATGTATAATCGCGTTGTTGTTGGAAGAAGAAGCTTAAGAAGGCTATAAAAAAGCACGGAGGCGTTTTGATGTGTATCCTATGTTAAAAAATAAAAAAACCAAAGAAGAGTTTTGGTCACCGTATAAGGTGGATGTGGATGATGGACAAATTTTTTTTAAATATTTCCGTATGAACCGATACCAATTTGAAACAATACTGGATAAAATAAAAACACAAATCGAAAGATTGAACAGCTGTCAACTATCACTATCGATAAATGGTCCAAAACAGCAAAGCGGCCGACTCATGGCACGTAATTCGCGTGTATATCTCCACGATGGCCAAAAAGACGGATATACGATACGTTGACGGATGTTGCTGTAATGTATGAACAGGAAATGTCGGTTACTGTTGTAAGCCTGTACCATACAAAATGTACCAAAGAATTCTTTTCGAACGGCCGGATTCCTGCTGAAGTCGGTTCGTGCCGACTAGGTATGAACGGTAAACGGACAACTAGTCTTATGTGAACCAGTCACAGGACAACCGGTTGCTCTAGATCGGTCACACGTGATCACCCGTCACACTAAAACTGGTCAAACCCTAAAACTGGTCACGAGAAAACTGGTCACACCCTAAAATCGGTCACGAGAAAACTGGTTGACTGATTTTAGGGTGTGACCAGTTTTCTCGTGACCAGTTTTAGTGATGCGGGTGATGACGTGTGACCGATCTAGAGCGACTGGTTGTCCTATGACCGGTTCACATTTGACTAGTAATCACCGAACCGTATGAACATACCTTAAATAGGAGCCTAATATTTCTCTGGTATAACTAGTACAACATTTAGACCAAATATGTCACACAAAAAAATAGCAAAGCGAAGGCGAGTCGTCTGGTTGCTGTCAGAGTAAAATAAAGGGACGATGGAGTGCAGGCTTTGTCTTGGATCAGCTCCGGCCGAGTCTTCCGTCTCCATCTTCCAGAGACCAGGTCCTCATCCAGAGCGTCTGGAGCAACGCATTCGGACCGGCTGTCAGATTAATGTAGGTTACTGGTTACAGGTTACAATACTGTTGTGGACCCAATTGGTTCTCCCGACTCTTCTCACCGCTCAATCCTATTGTTTTTTTCATTTCATCTGCAGGTTAAAAGAGGCGATGGGTTGCCAGACACGGTGTGTCTTTCGTGTAACACCAATCTCGAATCGTTGATCAGCTTTCGAAAGGCTTGTTTTCGAAGCCACGAAACGTCTCAACTGAGGTTAGCTGATTGCTTGAACATCAAGACTGAAGAAGTTTTCTTGGAAGATTTAATATGGGACGACGAGCCTTCACAATCGACAATTCACCGAAACGATAGTGAAATTTGCTTAGAGCCATTTCCCAGTGAATCTGAAATTATTCTACACAAAAGATCTCATCCTGGAGAAAAGCGGTTTCAATGTGACATTTGTTTAAAATCATATATTCGAAAACAGTCAGTTGTGATACATTTGAAATCTCACACGGGGGAAAAGCCATACAAGTGTGAAATCTGTCTAAAATCATTTCCTCTTAAATCTACCCTTTTTAGACATTTAACAATTCACGCTGTGGAAAAGCCTTACAAGTGTGAAATTTGTTTAAAATCATATGTTCATAAACATAAACTTGTGTTACATTTGAGATCTCACACGGGGGAAAGGCCATACAAGTGTGAAATTTGTCTAAAATCATTTCCTCTTAAATCTACCCTTGTTAGACATTTAAGAATTCACACTGTGGAAAAGCCTTACAAGTGTGAAATTTGTCTAAAATCATATGCTGAAAAATCTTACCTCAAGATACATAAAAATTTGCATACTGGAATGAAACCACACAAATGTGACATTTGTTTAAAATCATTTATTCAAAAAACTATTTTTGTTAGACATTTAAGAATTCACACTGGGGAAAAGCCTTACAAGTGTGAAATTTGTCTAAAATCATATGCTGAAAAATCTTACCTCAAGATACATAAAAAATTGCATGCTTGAATGAAACCACACAAATGTGACATTTGTTTAAAATCATTTATTCAAAAAACTATACTTGTTAGACATTTAAGAATTCACACTGGGGAAAAGCCTTACAATTGTGAAATTTGTCTAAAATCATATGCTGAAAAATCTAACCTCAAAAAACATAAAAAATTGCATGCTTGAATGAAACCACACAAATGTGACATTTGTTTTAAATCATATGTTCATAAAAATTACACTTGTTAGACATTTAAGAATTCACACTTACAAGTGTGAAATTTTCTCTAAAATCTAGCCTCGAGAGACATAAAAAATCGCATGCTGACATAAAACCATACAAATGTGACATTTGTTTAAAATCATTTATTTGAAAAAATGCACTTGTGGGACATTTCAGAACTCACACCGGGTAAAAGCCTAAGTGTGAAATTTGTTTAAAATCATTTACTCTAAAATCTACCCTCAGGTCACAATAAAATGCATACTGGGATAAATATAAAAAAAATTGTTATTGTTATAAATACTGTTAATATATAAATATTCTTACATTTTGGCTGCATACGTGCCATGATGTTTCTGGTGCCCCCCTTTCATGTCATTTCTTCTCATTGCTGTTTATTTAAATAATTTTAAGAGAAATGACAATTGAAAATTAAATACAAATCTATTATTTGGTTTACTTGTTTTATTTATTTTAAATGTAATAATTTTTATTTATTGAATAAAATTGATATATGTAATTATGGTAAATATAAAACTCATTCTAAGCCTGGGGTCGGCAAACCGCGGTTCTTTGGCCGGTGGCGTAGCTACCATTGCACAGATTGATGCAAAGCATCACGGCCCATTCTCGAAGGGCCCAAATTTTTAAGGATGTGGCTATTTGTACATACAGTATCGACGAATTATTGGCTATTTGTATATACATAGTACATAAGAAGATTATAAGACTTAGCATTTAAGATTAATCTGATATTTTATTTGGAAAGACACTTTGCATATATTATCAGCTTGAATTTGCCACAATTATCTAGTCACCTTTTTATTTATCCCATATTAATTGTATTGAGAAAGTTCAACCTAAATTCATTAAATCCTTACGCTACCTTTTCCTACCATTCCCATACCCATTCTACTGTTCCCGATATTTTAAAAATACTATCTTTTAACAATATTTCTGTCAGGCGACGACTTACTGATGCTACATTCTTCTTTAAGATCATAAATGGTTTCCTTGATTGTTCAGATTTACTGTATAAGGTTAATTTCAGGATCCCAGTTCGGTATTCTAGACACGTTGCATTCTTTTCACTTAATCCTTTCAATACTAATTCCCAAAAATATTCTTATATTCAATATCTGCAGCGTGTTTATCGTATGTTTAACGGGGAGCTGAATGAGGTTGATCTGTTCGGTATTTCCCTACATCAATTCAAGACTAACATCAGGAGAATCTTGACCGATTGATTAATTTCTTCTTCTATTCTATTTCATAACCTTTTTCCAATAATTTTATACTTTAGTTTAATTATGTAATGTGCTATTTAGTCATGTTATAGCTTCATTCTTTTCCTTTTCATTTGTTTATCTTGTATTTTCCTTTTTCATTTGTTTATTTTTGTAAATTTCCACTTCTTCTTATATTCTATTTTATAACCTTTTCCAATATTTTAATACTGTTACGTACGCCGCGGATTGGGCGAATTGCACTTAGACCAATGGATATCTGTTATCGGATTAACTAAGTGCTTGCACTTACTTCCAGGATTATATCTGGACTCTAAGTGCATTTAGGCTAAACAATGACCGTTATTAGTCCTTTCTCAGAATCGGTACGGGGAGACCCAATGTCGTGGAAATACATATCCGAATACGTGACTATACAATAGGTAAACAGATTAGGCGTTTTGAGAGATCTACCCTTTATAAGGCGGTACGTAGGCGATATCATGTCAATTCTGGACTGAGCACTGCCAGTGCGTGTATCTTCTTAATCATCAATAAATGCTGTGAGACGACTGTTGGCCTTTTACTTGGATCCTCCACCCACCCCTACGCAACAATACTATAGTTTAATTATGCAATGTGCTATTTTGTCATGGTATAGCTTTTATTCTTTTCTTTTTCATTTGTTTATCTTGTATTTATCTTTTTCATTATTAATTATCTTTGTAAAAATCAGTAATTGGACTCGGATGTTATATATATACTAGTGTTGGACCCGTTGATTTCAACGGGTGGTTTCGAAAAGGAATTGAAACTCGAATAAAAATAAAGTTAAAGATATTGAATCGACTGGTTTCGGAAAGAAATTGATGCACGAATTACGAATGACAAATTACGAAGTGATTACGAATTACGAATTACATTTCGCCGACGCCTCCGGCACCCCGGGGCCTTCGCCCCCGGCGCTTACGTCGCTCCGGGGCCTTCGGTCCCAGCGCCGCCGACGCCTCCGGCGGCCGCACCGCACCCAGCGCCCCCAATGCCTTCGGCACCCCGGAGGCTTCGCCCCCAGCGCCCCCGGTGCCTCCGGCACCCCGGGGGCTTCGCCCCCAGCGCCCCCAATGCCTTCGGCACCCCGGGGGCTGAAAAATTGAAAAAACTGAAAAAACTGAAAAACTGAAAAAAATGAAAAATATGAAAATACGAAGTGAATACAATTTTTTCGCTGCTTCATGGGGAGTTTCCAGACGAGGCCATTTATCAAGATGTCGCGACATATTTTTTTACGACCTATATTGGAGGCATTGGGGGACGAACTCCACCATTCCCTATAGAATTGTACCAATTCTACCAATTATCATAGATATTACAATAGAACCCCGATTATCCGTTTTCAACACATTATACATAAACATATTCTTGAATATATATTATTTGGTTTGATTTTTAAATGCTTTTTATTATTACGAAATTATGTTCACAATACATCTTATATCTACATATTTTAATAGCTACTGATCTACTGATCATTTTCTATTTTGCAATTTTATTTTATTTGGTTAGTAATCATAGTATTATATTATTCTAATGTTAATGCACAGCATAATAGGAGAAAGAGCTCAAAAACCTATTTACAATTGAATATATATTATAATATATAGATGACATATAGAAAATGTTTTACAATATAACAAAGATAAACAAATAATGTTACCGACGATTTATTTATGTAGATGAGATGTAACAAGTTCATTATAAAATGACGAATTCACTTTTAGATACCATTCATATTAAAGATGAAGCCGATGGCATTATCATCGCTCTTGTACAAAACATGCAGAATGAATCTCCGGCAACGTCCCATTGGCTCCGAAGCTGAGAAAACAAAACGACCTTCTTTTTTACATATAATTACTATTGTAACAAGTGAACATAAATAAAGGATCCTCTTACTAACACAATCAGTGATTTCGTAGACCTACCCGCGGTACATTTACCGCGGTGAATTAAGATTAAATTTTGATTTGACATTCGAACTGTCAAAGTGAAATGAACGCAAAAGCGATTGCCATGCGAACCTTCTCGGATGCGAGCGATGCGAACGTCAGATGGGCTGACAGATTCCCGCGAACTCCTCGCGAAGACCACAAACAACCGCCACGGCCACGGCCACGAGGGCCTTTGGCTCGAACATATGTCTAGTCGATAATAATAAAAATTTCGGAAATAAAAAGTATTTGAGAATATTTTTGTTTGTGTGACCAATTTTAAATTTTTGGGTGTGACCAGTTTTCTCGTGACCAGTTTCAGCGTGTGACCAGTTTTCTCGTGACCAGTTTCAGCGTGTGACCAGTTTTCTCGTGACCAGTTTTAGCGTGTGACCAGTTTTCTCGTGACCAGTTTTAGCGTGTGACTAGTTTTCTCGTGACCAGTTTTAGCGTGTGACTAGTTTTCTCGTGACCAGTTTTAGCGTGACGGATGATCACGAGTGACCGATCTAGAGCGACCAGTTGTCCTGTGACAGGTTCACATTTGACTAGTAATCACCGAATCAGTTAAACTTAGTGTTAACGCTGCCAGTGTTCTAGCCGCTGTCTGTAAGGGTGGCCAGCACAAAAATATATCGGCCAAATGGTGGGTCGTAAGGCCACGAAAGCCGATCATCAGACACGTAGTCTGAACACAGGAAATGTCGGGTACTGCTGTAAGCCTGCCGTGGCGTAAACGTGACGGTTGAAATGAACATACCCATACAAAATGTACCAAAGAATACTTTTCGAACGGCCGGATACATGCTGAAGTCGGTTCGTGCCGACTAGGTATGAACGGTAAACGGACTACTAGTCATATGTGAACCAGTCACAGGACAACCGGTCGCTCTAGATCGGTCACACGTGATCACCCGTCAGACTAAAACTGGTCACGAGAAATCTGGTCACACCCTAAAATCGGTCATGAGAAAACTGGTTAACTAATTTTAGGGTGTGTGACCAGTTTTAGTGTTGCGGGTGATCACGTGTGGCCGATCTAGAGCGACTGGTTGTCCTGTGACCGGTTCATATTTGACTAGTAATCACTAGAGGTAGGATAGTCACAGTGCTATCCATTGTTCGGCAAACCTTTAACAATGCATTTACAACCTTTGAACAATACATGGCCCCCTCAGGCTCCGGTGACTAGTAATCACCGAACCGTATGAACATACCTTAAATAGGAGCCTAACATTTCTCTGGTATAACTAGTACAACATTTAGACCAATTTTTTATGTGTATCGAGGCTAGATTTTCGAGTAAATGATTTTAGACAGATTTAGACCAAATATGTCAAACAAAAAAAATAGCAAAGCGAAGGCGAGTCGTCTGGTTGCTGTCAGAGTAAAATACAGGGACGATGGAGTGCAGGCTTTGTCTTGGATCAGCTCCGGCCGAGTCTTCCGTCTCCATCTTCCAGAGACCAGGTCCTCATCCAGAGCGTCTGGAGCAACGCATTCGGACCGGCTGTCAGATTTATGTAGGTTACAATACTGTTGTGGACCCAATTGGTTCTCCCGACTCTTCTCACCGCTCAATCCTATTGTTTTTTTTCATTTGATCTGCAGGTTAAAAGAGGCGATGGGTTGCCAAACACGGTGTGTCTTTCGTGTAACACCAATCTCGAATCGTTGATCAGCTTTCGAAAGGCTTGTTTTCGAAGCCACGAAACGTCTCAACTGAGGTTAGTTGATTGCTTGAACATCAAGACTGAAGAAGTTTTCTTGGAAGATCTAATATTGGACGATGAGCCTTCACAATCGCCAATTCACCGAAAGGATAGTGACATTTGCTTGAAGCCATTTCCCAGTGAATCTGAACTTATTTTACACAAAAGATCTCATCCTGGAGAAAAGCGATTTCAATGTGACATTTGTTTAAAATCATATATTCGAAAACATACACTTGTGATTCATTTGAGATCTCACACGGGGGAAAAGCCTTACAAGTGTGAAATTTGCCTAAAATCATTTACTGAAAAATCTAGCCTCGAAAGACATAAAAAATGGCATGCTGGGATAAAACTACACAAATGTGACTTTTGTTTAAAATCATTTATTCGAAAAAATTCACTTTTTAATCATTTGAGAACTCACACGGGGGAAAAGCCTTACAAGTGTGAAGTTTGTCTAAAATCATTTACTCTAAAATCTAGCCTCGATACACATAAAAAATCGCATGCTGGGATAAAACCACAAATGTGAAATTTGTTTAAAATCATATGTTCGTAAAGATGAACTTGTGTCACATTTGAGAACTCACACGGGGGAAAAGCCGTACAGGTGTGAAATCCGTCTAAAATCATTTACTCAAAAATCTAGCCTCAAGAAATATAAAAAATTGCATTTGAGAAGTCACACAAATGGAAAGATAAAACCACACAAATGTGACATTTGTTTAAAATCATATGGTCTTAAAAATGTATTTGTGTCACATTTGAGATCTCACACGGGGGGAAACGCCTTACATGTGTGAATTTTGTTTAAAATCCAAATTGTATACTGGGATAAATATAAAAAAAAATGTTATTTATAAACACTGTTTATATTCTTACATTTTGGATGCATGATATTTCTGGTACCCCCCTTCCAATGTCATTTCAGTCTATTTAAATAATTTTAAGAAAAATGATAATTGGAAATTAAATACACAGATCTATTAGTTGGCTTACTTGTTTTATATGTTATAATTTCTATTTATTGGATGAAATTGAGATAATTTTGACTGATTGACCGATTTTAGGGTGGGATCAGTTTTAGTGTGACCGATCTAGAGCAACCAGTTGTCCTGTGACCGGTTCACATTTGACTAGTAATCACCGAACCGTGAATTGTAGGTATGTTATGGTAAAACGATTTTGTATTTACAGTTGTTTATTACATTAAATAAATCTTTTTACAAACTTATACAAACAAAAAATTATATATTATACAATTACATATAAACAAACGTCTATTTACCAACTTATACAAACAAAAAAAGGAAAACATTTTAAATTCGTACTTTTTGAGCTTTTGGTGCCGCAAATTTATATATTATATTATCACAATCTAATAAATGCACCACACCACTTTCAATAAACATCATCGATAAATTATTTAAATTGTTTTGATTTAACGAATTCCTTAACTATTTTTAACTCGTTTTAAAACGAACGAAGGCCGTTGGTTGTGGTCTTCAGGAGTTCGCGGGCATCTCATCACTCATCAGTAAGGTTGCCAGATTTCTCGCAAGTCAATTTATATTAAATTAGAGAGTGAAACCATGAAATTTTAACATATATTTAATTATACACATTACTAAGAATAACAACAATATTATTAATAAAAATAACATCGCCGAATTTTTAAAACAAATTTTACAAATATTTATCATTTGATTTGGCCTTTTGCAAAACTGCTTTATTTTTTAGGAGATAATCATATATTTCGACACAATTAAAATCATAATTCTCAATGCACTGTAAGATACTACTAACTGTTTCTACTGAAAGTCTATTTCTTTCATTCGTCCATTGAATTTCCGTTAGCGAGAATATTCTCTCCACGTTACCATTATGACCTGGTATGGAAAAAATATACTCCCTCATACAATATAAATCTTTATATTGCTCTGGTAATTCTTTTTCTATCTGAGAAAAAACAACGACCCATTTTCTGATACTAATTTTTTGTTCCAATCGGGAGATTGCATTTCTTTTTTTTTAATATGCCCTTCAGAGAAACAAATTGATTAAATAACAAAGTACCATCTATTATGATATTTTTGGTGGTTAAATATTCTACTGTGTTTTCAAGTTCGGACCATTCTGGTATTTTTTCCAGATTCATCCAAGAAAACACAGCAAAGCTTTTCAGTGGAATTGTCCATTGTTTTAGGTACTCGAAGATTCTCCCTCTAAGTTCCCCAATTTTAATAATTTTACATTTATCCCTGTTTTGGAGAAATATTGAATTACAAGTGGAAACATTTTTTGATCTTTGTGATTGCTAGAATCGGTACTAATACTATAAAATGAACAACTTTGAAGTTCGTTGAGAATTAAATTAAAAATCTATTGAATGAGGCGCGAGAACTTGAGTAATTAAACGAGTTGTTTTTGTTCTGGCCGAAGAATATTGTGTTGCAATTTTAGAATCATTAAATAATTTAGGAATTAATTTGATACGGCAATTCTTGTTATTGAATGGGAGAAAATTCTTCTAAAAAATTTAAAACTGAAAAAAATGAAAACGGGACATTTAGGTGCTCCGAAAAGCTCGTTCGGGACACTGGGACACAAGGCTTAACCTTTTCAGGAGTACGACCGTACGGGCAAAGTAAAATGGCCCCGCCAGAGTATGACCGTACCCGTACGGTTTGGCACGTTCAATCACTCAAAATACTCTACCTCTTTCATTGTTCGACATATTTGCATCTCGTTTTTTTTTTCAAGTGTTGCTGAGGTTTCTCTTTCACTCTTGTGAATATATATTTTTGTATTCGAATAAAGAAACCGAATTTAACGATGCGTGAAAACCAGTTAAATTTTTATGACTGAACATGATGACAATTTTTTTTCTAAAGTAATATTTTCCACATGTAAAAACTATAAAATATGTTCCGAACGAATAACAGTGAAACGTATGACTGAATTTATTTCATTTGACCCTTATAATAATAATTTTGCGTAAAATTATAGATTTATTTTCGAGAGAATTTGGTCCTGGATGCAAGGCAAAGCCGCCGCCAGGCAATAAATCAATCATATAATCGAGCGAAATATGTCAACTTTAAAACTTCCCACAAAATAAGAGTGTTCACTCGGATTTTTCAAGTCAGTTGATTCCGAAAAAAACTCACTCCTGAGACGTTTCTGGTGTTCAAATTAACTCACTACTCAAAAGGTTAAAAACGGTGACAGTCCCGGTTAATGGGGACGCCTGGCAACCCTACTCATCACTCATCAGAGTCAGCTCATCAGACGCTCTCTAGGCAATCACTTTTGCGTTCATTTCACTTTGACATTCGAACTGGCGCCGGGGGCGAAAGCCCCGGATTCGAGGTGGATTGTATCCTAGTCGAGAGGCGATGGCGGAAATTTCGTTTGTAGGCTTCCTATCACTTACATATTTCTATACAAATGTTAGCGCTACTTAGTTATGCCTCTTTTTGAAGAAAAAATATGTTTTTTTTTTACAGAAAACTTTATAAATGCCAATTCAGCCGTACAAATCAAAAGTTGAAAGAAAGAAATTTTGACTGTTTAGCGTCTATTAACATTATAGTGAAATATATGAATATACATACTAGGGGTCTACCCAAAGGAACGAATTAGAAATGCACGAAAAACCAAATATCGGAAGGCAAAGATCGAAAATCGAAAGATCAAAAAAAAATTCGGGTGTGACCAACCCATGACTTTATCTATATATTTGAGGAATATAAGAAGGTTACAAAACAAAATTCGATATTGAACTGATGACTATGATAGCGATACAAATTGAGCGCAAATGTATGGAAACTTGCACAAAACAAAAGTTCTACTTCCGGTTGTTTGATTGTGTTCAAATTTTTTTTATTACTAAAAATCACTATCAGTATCATACTCATTAAATATCAAGAAAATAAAAATAATTTTAATGGTCAAAATAAAATATTGAAATATTGTTTTAAAAAAAAATACTACTTCCGGTTTACGAATTCTGACCAAAACCCTACCAGCTCTAAGTTAGTACATAAAGTATAGAAATATAAATTTTCAGCTTAATACGTTCAGGGGTGCGGACAGAGTAGTGGGCACAACATTTTTGACCTTTCTACGAGGAAAAAAATCCCACTTCTGGTTCATTAAATTAAGTAATTTTTTTTTTATTTTTACTTAAAACCACTATTTTTATTATACACAATAAATATCAAGAAGCTTAAAACAATTTAAAAGGTCAAAATAAAATAATGAAATATTGTTTTAAAAAAAAAAAACTACTTCCGGCTTACGAATTCTGACCAAAACCCTACCAGCTCTAAGTTAGTACATAAAGGATAGAAATATAAATTTTCAGCTTAATACGTTCAGGGGTGTGGACAGAGTAGTGGGCACAACATTTTTGACCTTCCTACGAGAAAAAAAATCCCACTTCCGGTTCATTTAATTAAGTTTTTTTTTTTTTTAACTTAAAATCACTATTTTTATCATACACAATAAATATCAAGAAGCTTAAAATAATTTAAAAGGTCAAAATAAAACAATGAAAAAATAATGAAAAATTGTTTAAAAAAAAAAAACTACTTCCGGCTTACGAATTCTGACCAAAACCCTACCAGCTCTAAGTTAGTACATAAAGGATAGAAATATAAATTTTCAGCTTAATACGTTTAGGGGTGTGGACAGAGTAGTGTTCACAACATTTTCGACCTTTCTAAGAGAAAAAAATCCCACTTCCGGTTTATAAAATATAATATTTTTTTTTTATTTTCATCAAATTGATACAAGAATTATACTTGAATTTTTTTGTGACGAACACATGTTTAAGGGGTCGAAAAAAATAGTGGAAGAAAAATCGAACAAGAGTAAACTGCTACTTCCGGTTGACGGATGCTAACTAAATTTTATAATTAACTTGGTATTAAACTTAAACTTCTAGATATGAAATTTCAGTTCAATAAACCAAAAGGTTTCTGAAAAAAACATAAAAAACTTCGATTCTCTAGAGTAAAAGTACTGCTTCCGGTTCAGATAGAAATATTTAAAAAATATGAGGTTATAAAAATTATTATTTGTATTATATTTAAAAAAAATTCAGTCCGATTCAGTTAGTGGTTTGGGAGATAATTGAATTCAAAAACATAAAAAAAGAGGACACCTATAAGGCGAGGTACCATTTCCGGTCAACTTAAAAATTTGAAAAAAATTTACGTCGTGTCGATAAGAATTTCAGTAACCGATACTAAGTTTCAGTTCGATAGGACTAACGGTGCTAAAAATATCCCCAAAATACACACCCACACAGACACACACACACATTTTTTCTAGATCATGAAAACGTGTTCAGTGATCGATTCTGAGTTCGAATCAGTCAAAATCTCGAGTTCGAATTTTCGCATGATCACAAAACTTCATCTATTGTTACTACGTACATAGATAAAGTAAAAAAGGGTGCATGGTAAACGGTACATATGTACTCACGTACATCCTCACTTAATTTGCGCGAGCAGGATACAACAGGAACCAGAGGAACAGGCTTTTCCTCCCGTATTAATGTGCGCGCGCAGAATACGGGAGGAAAAGCCTGTTCCTCTTGTTCCTGTTGTATCTTGCTCGCGCAAATTAACTGAGTATGTACCGTTTACCATGCACCCTTTTTTTTTTGATCTTTCGATTTTCGATCTTTGCCTTCCGATATTTGGTTTTTCGTGCATTTCTAATTCGATCCCGTAAGGTGCACCGACATACTAGATATCTTTACCAACACGTGAAGTTAAAAAATACATATTTAATACTTTTATATTATTTTTACTTTTTTGTTTATTTTAGGAAAATTTGCCTGTCATAATAACCATTAATTTACAACATTCCCATGATATGTCGAGAGTGCCGAAGCTCTTACTTCATTAGCTCCGTCTTCTGCCACATTTGATAGATTTCAATGCTATTTTCACAGCAAAATGAGTGTGGCAGAAGCAATTCGAGAGCATGCTGCATTTCTTAAATAAGAATTTGGGGATGATGATAAATTAATGGTGAACGGTACATTCAACCCCAAAAGAAGGACGGTCGCCCATTGACATGAAAAGTGGAAGAAAAATCATTTAGGTGATACAACTGCTTCTGGAATGATCAAGGTAATACAATTTATTGCAATGAACATGATACAAGGTTGTGTACATGATAAATTTTGATATTTTTTGTACAGAAAATATATGACACTATTAGCGAAGCGATGGAGAAAGTATAGGGGCTGCGAAGATTAAATTCATTGAAGATCCATTCACCGTTTGCATTATGACTCCATTGATGGAAAGAGCTTCAAATTTACAATCAACAAAGGACATAATTTCCATCGACTCGATTTCATCATGCGATCTGCAGCAAAACACTATCACATTTGTCTTAACTGAAAGTGTGGTAGGTGCTGTGCCGTTAGCTGTCATTATTACCAAAGGGCAAACAACTGCCGAGTATTCATCGGCATTTACTCTATTAAAATATTTCTTGGGGGACATACATAAATCCTCGGTATATTATGACCGATGATTCTAATGCCGAACGCTCAGCTCTTAGTGGTATTTTTAAGGACTCAAAGCTAGTGTTATGTGCTTTTCATATTTCGCAAGCGGTTTGGACGTGGCTCTGGGATGCTAAATATTACATAATTTTTTTAAAAATATACTTATTTCAAGTAGCGAACCTGAAGCCGATATAGCTTTAATTGAGCTCAATAATTCTAGAATATGCCAAAAATACTTACAGTGGATTAAATATGTTTAAAAGTATTGGGAACGTAGAGAGAGTTGGTGCTTCGCATATCGAAATCAATTTACACGTGGCAACCAAACAAACAATTACGCCGAGATAACTGTTCGGATTTTTAAGGACATTGTATTGAATAGATGTAAAGCTTTCAATGCAGTAGACATTATAGGCTATGTTTGCGTTGAAATGAACCGATGTGGATATGGAGGACCGATTAATGGATTTCGCACACGGTATAAATGCAGCTAAGAAGCATATTTTAAAACCTCTCACGAAAAAAAATACATATCTCACGAAAGACAACATAGTTGAGAGTGATAATGGTTTCGTTTACATTGTCCCCAGTTTAAAAAATCCAAATCTACATAGTATACGAGGTAGATATTAGATTAGAATTTTGTACTTGCGATATTGGATATCTAGGAAATATGTGCAAACAGCAAGCTGGAGTCATTGCTTTGTTTCACAATGTTAAAGAAAAGACTCTAGAAAATAGATACAGTATTGCAGTATTAGCGTTAGGCGACAAGGCTAACACTAAAGAATTTTATAAACCATTAGAAAAACATCCTAATTTAGAACAGTTTTCATCTTCATCTTCGACTGACATTCAAAAGCCTTCGTCTTCATATTTCACTTCCATTCAACAGCCTTTAACTTTAAGTGTTCTTATTGAACAGCTTCCTTCCACTTCAGAATGTATTCACAATATTATTGCCCCTGTACAAGATGATCAGGAAATTTTGAATTTGACCCGAGGAGCTTGTGATAAACTAATTAAAAACTTACCAATATATCATTGTAAACAATTTATATCTGAAATTGAAAAATGCAAAAATCCACCAGATTACATAGCAATGGTAGATTGGCTTTCAAAAAGAAAACTAGCTAAAAAGCACTACAGAGCCCCAATAAACGTTCAACCAACAGCAGTTGCCAGGAGGCGATCTAGCGTTACTACATAGAGGTAACGAAAGACCACATAATTTGGCTGAAAACATATCATTAAATAGACCTAACGCTGTGTGACATTAATTATTACTCAATAATCATAATCTATGTGTTTTATGCATTTTTTCTTGTTAGCCTTATTGATTAAGCAATCTAATATATATCTTGTATATATAGACGTTTAAACAGATCACCTTTTTTTTTCAAAAATTGATACTTTTCGAAAAATTTAATCTTTTGCATATCTTAAATAATATTCACAACTCAAAGCATATTTTTACTCATCCTACATAATAAATTGTATACTGGTATAAATATAATTTTTTTTTATAAATACTGTTTATATTCTTACATTTTGGCTGCATGCGTGCCATGATGTTTCTGGTGCCCCCCCTTTCATGTCATTTCTTCTCATTGCAGTTTATTTAAATAGTTTTAAGAAAAATGATAATTAAATACACAGATCTATTATTTGGCTTGCTTGTTTTATTTATTGGATGAAATTGAGATAATTTTGGTAAACATACTTCATCATAAGCTCATACCGTAAGCTCCAGTGGAAGTGTGCTTCATGCAAGACGGGCCTTATTCCAGCCCCTTCCGGAAGTGACCCAACGTCCAGCTCCCTGTTGATCTTCTGTTGGCTGAAATAAGAGGCGTCAAGATGGACTTGGCCCCTCTCAGATCAATGTCAGATGACATCAAATCCCTGAAGTCTGATGTTTCTAATTCGAAGAACTCTTGGGAGATGGCGCATTCCTTAATAAATGATTTTACACAAGATACATAAACTAGAGTCTAGGTTAGCTACTCTAGAAAAGGCAAACCTTGAGACAGCAACTATTCAAAACAAGATTAATCACCTTGAACAGAAAAGAAATGAGAAGAAGCAATGGTCAAGAAGAAATAATGAAATCAAAGGGGTGCCACACTCTAAAAGCGAAAATCTGATTGACACCATTGTTAAATTGAGCAATAAAATGAATTATCCCATAACCCCTAGTCAAATCAACTTTGTTGCGAGGGTTCCTTCCCGTAGTAATAATAATTCTAAACCGATTGTGGCCTCTTTTCATGATTATCATCTTAAAGAAGAATTTATGCTAGCAGCGCGGCGTTTAGTCACTGTCATTAAAGGATCTCGGTTATTCCGATGATAAACGGATTTTTGTAAATGACCACCCGACCGTTTCTAACAAAATGCTGCTGACCAACGTGAAGTCCCTGACTAAGGAAAAAGGTTTTTTGTATGTATGGGTGAAACACTCGAAAATCCTATTACGAAATAACGATACCTCAGCGATCACAGCTATCTACTCAGAACGAGTTTTAAAGAGTATTCAGTGAAGTACTCAATTCGTTTTTCTATTGGATGTGGCTATTTGTACATAGTACATAAGAAGATTATAAGACTATTCAAAAAAATGTTGTATTCGCAGACACCCGAAGAGTATGATGTAAATAAAACTATTTTTTTGAAGGAAACAAGAATGGTGGAGATTTTTTTCAAAAATAAAAAAGTTTCTCTTGTAGAATATTTTAGTAAAAATTGGGATTCGTGCAGGGAAATGTGGGTACATTGTTTTCGAAAGTATCTCCCAATGATGGGTGATTCTACAGCAAATGGAATTGAAAGGTCCTTTTGGACGCTCAAAAGCCACATTAAAACCAAGCTCCGTTCCGTCTATTGGAATTTGTATTATTGAACTTCTTAACTATATCAAACTAAGAATTAAAAATTCAAATGCAATGATGGCACAAAAAATTTATCGAATAATGGATCCAGTTCCTGAAACAAGGCAATTACTATGTAGATGTTGCATCACACAAATTAACAGCAGGAGGTATGCAATTATATCACAGATCTTTAAAATTACTTTTAATTTATAAAGCAAACATGTCAATAAAGGAAAATGGCAAAGTCAGGGAAAATTTCAAAGATGGTAGCAGTAAAAAATATTATACGTCTCCAGAAAATTGCACATGCAGTTTTTGGAAATCATACATTGTTCCTTGTCGCCATATTTTATTTGTGCGGGAGGAACGAAAAATCGACGCATTTCCAGAGGAATGTTTTCATCAAAGATACAAAAATCAAGATATTGAAGTCGAATCACGAATTGATTCGAATTTCTCAGTAGTGATAGTGAAAATCAGAAACCTTTTAAGGACAATGAAAAATTTAATATGGCATTCTATGCCATAAAAAATTTAGCCGACCTTAGCTCACATCACGGTACGCCGTCATTCTTAAATTATATAGGAATTTTAGGATCCATTCAAGATTTTTAAGTCCACACTGACTTAGTATGGTCAGATCATCGCCCGCTTTTTGTTATAATTGCTTCGAAATGGTCTGTCCATTCGAGGGCGATGACGCTGCAAGCAGGATGGTGGGTCGTCCGGTGGTGATGGCGATGTGATGCTGCCTGATTTGTAGGCGCCGCTCGTCCGAGCCTCGGTCGACTGTCGGTTGGTGGGGTGGCTGGGGCGGCAGGGGCATCGATATGTTTGATGAGGGTACTCCGAGCTGGACCGTGGGTCGTTGTGGCTCGAGGAGGTGTTGTGGCAACTGCCGCCCGTCTCGGCGTGACGACGCTTGTAGGGACGGACGGGGCCTTGATGATGATGATGGTGCTGAGGTGGTGTGTGTCTTGTGATGAATGTTGTAGTGCTAGATTGTGCATGACTCCGTCTCCAGCTTTCAAGATCGCCACCTCACTAGCTCACTCGGTGTCGGGTCGATAGCTCACACACACACTAACAGACATTTGTTTACGTTTTCACATTTGACGTTTGACGTGTGTGTACTCTATACTGCGACATATATAATCCATTAATGAGTCTGTAGGCGGGGTAGGTATGTGTTGACCGTATCCCAGCCTAACGAAACACTGTTATGCTTGTTTTAATAAAGTTTTATTGTTTGCCTAATTATTGTACAAAGGTATTATATTTGGGCAAAAGTATGTCGTTCAGCGGTCTCTGGATATGGTAGTGTCGCTGGCTCGGCATTCGTTTATGTTCAGAAGGTCTCTGGATGCGGCAGTGTGTTGTTGGCTCGTCGTTCGGCTATGTTCAGAAGGTCTCTGGATGCGGCAGTGTGTTGCTGGCTCGTTCGGCTATGTTCGGAAGGTCTCTGGATACGGCAGTGTGTTGCTGGCTCGTTCGTCTGGTTGATCTTCCAAGTCCGCGTAGTGTAGTGGTGGCGAGTCAGGAGCTGGATGTCGACTGGTCTGCTGCTGTGTGTCGACGCTTGCTGCTGTGGGTCGACTGGCGTTTTTTGGGTTGTACCTCCTTTTATAGTGTTTCTGGTATCGCCTGACCCATGGTGGTGGTTGTTGATGCGTAAGCGAGGAATGTGCTTTTGTCGAGGGGTAGAATTTTCTGGAATGATTGGCGCCGTTCCGCTCGATGTAGTTTAATGGTTGTGGTGTGCTTCGACCGTTTTGGTTCCGCTTGAGTTTAGTATAATGGCTGCAGGTGTGCTTCGACTGGTTTTGTTCCGCTCGAGTGTGAGGGGTGGAACTTTCTCGAAGGTTTTGGCACGGTTCCGCTTGAGTTTAGTATAATGGCTGCAGGTGTGCTTCGACTGGTTTTGGGAATGTATTCTGCGTCGCAGTAAATGTTTTGATGAATGTGACGAGATTCCCACAAGTCAGTGTACACTTTCCTTCGAAGCCGTTGATATAGCTGAACACAATCTAACACCTACTACCCCTCCTCTATCATGTCCAACTTTTCTAAAGAATACAAATATAACCCCGTGGGTTCCACATCAGATGACGGTTTATCCATAAAGATTTTTGCTGGGATGGATTTCATTGTATGCTGGTCTAACAAATTCAAGGTGGATCGTTTCCAAGTCGATAATCATTCCCATGATTGGGTTCCACTGATTTCAATGCTATTTTCATAGTATGGTGGATGTGGTGGAGGCAGTTCAACAGCATGTTGCATTTTATATGAAAGAGGTGGAAAAATGACTAGTATGATCAAGGTAATGAATATTATGACAATGAACATTTTATAAAGCTATGTACATAATAAATTTAAAATTCTTTTCTTACAGAAAATATACACATGCGACTATTCAATGTATAGGAAGAATAAGAGGCGCCAAAATTAAATTTATAGAAAATTTCTTTACTGTAATAATCACGACTCCGCTAATGAAGAGAGACCAAACCATAATAACATTATATTTATTGACTCAACGTCATCCTGTGATTTGCAACAACACACTATAACTTTTGTTCTGACAGAAAGTATATCCAGTGCTGTTCCATTAGCAGTTATCACTACTATGGCGGCTCGCTATACGACATGGTCGAGTTTGATTGCCTTCCTGCGACCAACTCGGCTGGGTTCGGAGAGCCGCTACTCACTCTGAGTTCAGCTGTCATAAATAAAACACGTGCATCAACATGCCAGTCGTCTCATTCATTCACCCCCATAACTGGTGACCCCCAACATCGAGCCACGCAGCCTCGATTAATTCAGCATGCCACTGCTCATCCCTGCCTCGCCGAGCCAGGCGGGAAAGCTACCCGCTGCGCCGCCATTGCCATCGACACAGCACGTCGCGGCCCGCGGGTGACAATAAACGAGCAGACACGGCTACCTACCTACCGACTAGAGTCCAGCCACAACGTCGATGACAGGTGCTTAAAAAAATGGGGGAGCGAATGAGACGACGATCTTGACAGCTGGATGTGGAGTCATGCACGATCCAGTACACATAGAACGGTCATCCAACACCACAAGACATACACCACCTCAGCACCATCATCATCAAGGCCCCGTCCATCCCCACGAGCGTCGTCATGCCGAGACGGGCGGCAGCGCTACAACACCTCCACGAGCCACAACGACTCACGGTCCAGCTCGGAGTATCATCAACCACATCGATGCCCCTGCCGCCCCCGCCGCCCCACCAACCAACATCAGCCTCGGAAGAGCGGCGCCGGCGCAGCATCGCATCGGCGCGACCATCGGACGACCCACCGTCCTGCTCGCGACGTCACCGCCCTCGAATGTACCGACCATTCAGGGCGGTACACCTACACAGCGGATGACCCACGTCAACATTTTTTTTTCTCCCCACTCAATAATTTTTACTTTATCTATGTACGTAGTAACAATAGATGAAGTTTTGTGATCATGCGAAAATTCGAACTCGAGATTTTGACTGATTCGAACTCAGAATCGATTACTAATCACGTTTTCATGATCTAGAAAAAATGTGTGTGTGTGTGTCTGTGTGTTTTGGGGATTTTTTGAACACCGTTAGTCCTATCGAACCAAAACTTGGTATCGGGTACCAAAATTCTTATAGACATGACGAAAATTTTTTTCAAACTTTCAAGTTGACCGGAAATGGTACCTCCCCTTATAGGTGTCCTCTTTTTTTTATGTTTTTGAATTCAATTATCTCCCAAACTGCTGACTAAATCGGATTAAATTTTTTTTAAATGTAATAGAAATAATAATGTCTATAACCTTATATTTATAAAATATTTTTATCTGAACCGGAAGTAGTAGTTTTACTCTAGAGAATCGAGGTTTTTTATGTTTTTCTCAAAAACCTTTTGGTTTATTGAACTGAAATTTTATATCTAGAAGTTTAAGCGTAATAAAAAGTTATGGATAAAATTTGGTAAGCATACCTCAACCGGAAGTGGCAGTTTACTCTTGTTCGATTTATCATCCACTATTTTTTTCGACCTCTTAAACATGTGTGATCTTCACGAAAAAATTCAAGTATAATTCTTGTATTAATGTGATGAAAATAAAAAAAATCACTAAATTTAATAAACCGTAAGTGGGATTTTCTCCTCTTAGAAAGGTCAAAAATGTTGTCGCCTGGATCTTGTCCACACCCCTGAGCGTATTAAGCTGAAAAATTATATTTGTATTCTTTACGTACTAACTTAGATTTTGTAACGTTTTGGTCGGAATTCGTAAACCGGAAATACTATTTTTTTTTAAACCAATATTTAATTATTTTTTCATTATTTTATTTTGACCTTTTAAATTATTTGAAGCGTCGTGATATTTATTGTGTATAATAAAGATAGTGATTTTAAGTAAAAATAAAAAATAAAATCACCAAATTTAATGAACCGGAAGTGGGATTTTCTCCTCTTAGAAAGATCAAAAATGTTGTCGCCTGGATCCTGTCCACACCCCTAAACGTATTTAGCTGAAAATTTATATTTGATTTACTTATGTACTAACTTAGAGCTGCTAATGCTTTGGTTAGAATTCGTAAACCGAAAGTAGTATTTTTTTTTAAAACAATTTTTCATAATTTTATTTTGACCTTTTTAATTATTTTTATCCTCTTGATATTTAATGTGTATAATAATTATACTGATTTTAAATAATAAAAAAAATTTGAACAAAATCTGACAACCGGAAGTAGAACTTTTGTCTTGTGCAAGGATTTGCATATATTTACGCTCAATTTGTATCGCTATCATAGTTATTAGTTCAATATCTAATTTTGTTTTGTAACCTTCTTATATTCCTCAAATACATAGATAAAGTCATGGGTCGGTCACACCCGAATTTTTTTCTCTTTCTTTGTGTAACAATAATTTTTTTTCTTTTGTAAAATTTGTTTCTTTGTAATTTTTGTATCGCTGATGCTGGGGGGGAGTGATGTGGCGGCTCGCTATACGACATGGTTGAGTTTGGTTGCCTTCCTGCGAGTGGGGACCAACTCGGCTGGGTTCGGAGAGCCGCTACTCACTCTGCCTTCAGCTGTCATAAATAAAAGACGTGCATTAACATGCCAGTCGTCTCATTCGTTCATCCCCCATACTACTAAAGGTCAAACAACTTTTGAGAATTTTTCAGCATTCGCTCTTTTGAAAGATTTCTGGGGAACATAAATCCAAAATATATAATGTCTGCCGATTCTCATGCCGAACGCTTAGCTCTCGCTAATATTTTAAAGTATTTTGGATGGATTGGAGTTTTAATAGTGGATAGACAGATATTATATAGATTATTTAAAAATATAATTATTTCCAACTTTATTTAATAGTGAAGAGGTATGCAGAAAATACTTAAACTGGTTTAAACTTTTGTTTTCCATAAAAATATTGTTTATTTATAGTTCCAAACTGCCTAAAATATCACGATTAGATTATAACCTTGTTTTCACATTGTTCTACCAGAACTTTGATACATAATTTTTGATACATAATTTTTTTTTTAATATATGTATGTATATTCATATTTTTTAAATTATTTATATATGTTTTTACCTTTTCTAAATAATAAATGTTTTACAGATATTGTTTGTTTATAATGTTTTACTTTTATTACTTATTTATATTGTTAAAAGCAATTTTTCTTAAGATGTGTAATTCTCTGTTATTCTTATAGTTATATGACTTAAATATTAATCAGCTAATCACTCACCATATAAAGTTTATCTCTTTAACTAAAATAATTTAATAGTTCTAATAATTCTCTTTTACCTATTCTCTTGCAAAAAGTCCATTATCGATATTGTGTCCTAAAACTCATGAAAATTGTACAGACTCCAGGGATGTTCAACTCGAGAGCACCCCGGAAGTCGGTTTTGTGAGATAGCTAGTGGTAAGCTTGGGCGGGGCTGGTTTCCTCAAGGTGCCTTCCTTCGTCGTCGGTGGTCTGGTCTCTGCTGATGTCGGCTGCTCTGCTATGTCCCTTTCTCCTTCGTACAGTGTGCGTAAGTGAGTGTGATACAGGACAAAGGCGGGAAATTGTATAATAATGAAAACAGGTTGTAATTCTGTTTGTATGGTGACTGTATTTTATATATATATATATATATATATATATATATATATATATATATATATATATATATATATATATATATATATATACAGAGATCAAGCAGGGGGGACAGGGGGGGGAGTAACAAAGTAACCACGCGTGCCTTTTGAGGTTAGCCACGCGTAGCTCAGTTGTCTGCCTTCTGGACGAAGACAGACCAAGCTTCCTCTGGTGCACACCGGACGGATACTGGAGCTGGTCTCCAAGTATCGTCACAACCCTCACCAGCCTCTAGCTGGTGATTTCGGTGGCGAGGTGGGCCCCGTAAACACCAGGGTGTTTACGCGCCAAACCGCTATTGACAACTGTCAGTTTGTGTGCCAACCGCTGTCTCAGGGTGGCCAGCACAAAAATATATCGGCCAAATCGTGGGTCGTAAGGCCACGAAAGCCGATCATCAGACATAGTCTGAACAAAAATAATTCACCGAAGAACGGAGACATCTGATTTTTTTATTTGGTGATTCTTCAATGATTCAATGTTGAAATCACTTATTTCATGTGTCTTTTTTGTGTTTTACACTAATGAATATATATTTTTTGTTACGATTGTTTTAAATGTTATTAAAATTATATTTTAATGCTTTTATATGAATAAATGCTATTCTGTTGCTAGAGTGGCACGTATTTAAACCCAATTACCTGACTCTTATTTCAATTTAAAATCGAAATATCAAGGTGGACGAGAAATGGTCAAGCATCAAAAAAAAAAAATTCGGGTGTGACCAACCCATGACTTTATCTATGTATTTGAGAAATATAAGAAGGTTACAAAACAAAATTAGATATTGAACTAATAACTATGATAGCGATACAAATTGAGCGTAAATATATGCAAATCCTTGCACAAGACAAAAGTTCTACTTCCGGTTGTCGGATTTTGTTCAAATTTTTTTTATTATTTAAAATCAGTATAATTATTATACACATTAAATATCAAGAGGATAAAAATAATTTAAAAGGTCAAAATAAAATAATGAAATATTGTTTAAAAAAAAAATACTACTTCCGGTTTACGAATTCTGACCAAAACGTAACCAAATCTAAATTAGTACATAAAGAATACGAATATAATTTTTCAGCTTAATACATTCAGGGGTGTTTACAGGATCCAGGTGACAACATTTTTGACCTTTCTAAGAAGAGAAAATCCCACTTTTTTTATTTTCATCACATTAATACAAGAATTATACTTGAACTTTTTCGTGAAAATCACACATGTTTAAGGGGTCGAAAAAAATAGTGGAAGATAAATCGAACAGGAGTAAACTGCCACTTCCGGTTAAGGTATGCTTACCAAATTTTATTCATAACTTGCTAATACGCTTAAACTTCTAGATATGAAATTTCAGTTCAATAAACCAAAAGGTTTCTGAGAAAAACATAAAAAACCTCGATTCTACTACTTCCGGTTGCGATAAAAATATTTAAAAAATATAAGGTTATAGATATTATTATTTATATTACATGTAAATTTTTTTAATCCGATTCAGTTAGCGGTTTGGGAGATAATTGAATTCAAAAACATAAAAAAAGAGGACACCTATAAGGAGAGGTACCATTTCCGGTCAACTTAAAAGTTTGAAAAAAATTTACGTCATGTCTAAGAATTTTAGTACCCGATACCAAGTTTTGGTTCGATAGGACTAACGGTGTTCAAAAAATCCCCAAAACACACAGACACACACACACACAGACACACACACACACACATTTATTCTAGATCATGAAAACGTGATCAGTAATCGATTCTGAGTTCGAATCAGTCAAAATCTCGAGTTAAAATTTTCGCATGATCACAAAACTTCATCTATTGTTACTACGTACATAGATAAAGTAAAAAATAGCCAATGTTTAGAAATTCCGAGTCATATTATATTTACACGATCAATCATAAATTGAGATTTATTTCAGTGAATTAAGATTTCGAAACATACACCGAACCGGTATAATCGTGGTTCAGTGATTACTAGTCAAATGTGAACCAGTCACAGGACAACCGGTCGCTCTAGATCGGTCACACGTGATCACCCGTCACACTAAAACTGGTCACGAGAAAACAGGTCACACCCTAAAATGGGTCAATCAGTTTTCTCGTGACCGATTTTAGGGTGTGACCAGTTTTCTCGTGACCAGTTTTAGTGTTACGGGTGATCACGTGTGACCGATCTAGAGCGACTGGTTGTCCTGTGACTGTACACATATGACTAGTAGTCCGTTTACCATAACCGTATAACTAGTTCCAAATTTAGACCAAAGATGTCATTAAAAAAATAACAAAGCGAAGGCAAGTCGTCTGGTTGCTGTCAGAGTAAAATACAGGGACGATGGAGTGCAGGCTTTGTCTTGGATCAGCTCCGGCCGAGTCTTCCGTCTCCATCTTCCAAAGACCAGGTCCTCATCCAGAGCGTCTGGAGCAACGCATTCGGACCGGCTGTCAGATTTATGTAGGTTACAATACTGTTGTGGACCCAATTGGTTCTCCCAACTCTTCTCACCGCTCAATCCTATTGTTTTTTTCATTTGATCTGCAGGTTAAAAGAGGCGATGGGTTGCCAGACACGGTGTGTCTTTCGTGTAAGACCAATCTCGAATCGTTGATCAGCTTTCGAAAGGCTTGTTTTCGAAGCCACGAAACGTCTCAACTGAGGTTAGCTGATTGCTTGAACATCAAGACTGAAGAAGTTTTCTTGGAAGATCTAATATGGGACGATGAGCCTTCACAATCGACAATTCACCGAAAGGATAGTGACATTTGCTTGAAGCCATTTCCCAGTGAATCTGAACTTATTTTACACAAAAGATCTCATCCTGGAGAAAAGCGCTTTCAATGTGACTATTGTTTAAAATCATTTAGTTATAAAAATATACTTGTGGGACATTTAAGAACTCACACGGGGGAAAAGCCATACCATTGTGAAATTTGTCTAAAATCATTTAGTTATAAAAATATACTTGTGGGACATTTAAGAACTCACACGGGGGAAAAGCCATACCATTGTGAAATTTGTCTAAAATCATATACTCTAAAATCTAGCCTAGAGAAACATAAAAAATGGCATGCTGGGATAAAACCACACAAATGTGACATTTGTTTAAATTCGTATGCTCGTAAAGATGCACTTGTGATACATTTAAGAACTCACACGGGGGAAAACCCTTACAAGTGTGAAATCTGTCTAAAATCATTTACTCAAAAATATAACCTTGAGTCACATAAAAAATTGCATACTGGGATAAAACCACACAAATGTGAAATTTGTTTAAAATCATTTATTCGAAAAGATAAACTTGTGATACATTTGAGATGTCACACGGGGGAAAAGCCATACAAATGTGACATTTGTTTAAAATCATATGTTAGTAAAAAAGAACTTGTGTCACATTTGAGATCTCACACGGGGGAAAAGCCTTACAGGTGTGAAATCTGTCTAAAATCATTTTCTCAAAAATCTAGCCTCAATAAGCATAAAAAATTGAATACTGGGATAAAACCACACAAATGTGACATTTGTTTAAAATCATATGCTCGTAAAAATCAACTTGTGACACATTTATTATATCACACGGGGGAAAAGCCATACAAATGTGATATTTGTTTAAAATCATATGTTCGTAAAGATCAACTTGTTAGACATTTCAGAACTCACACGGGGGAAAAGCCTTACAAGTGTGAAATCTGTCTAAAATCATTTACTCACAAATCTTACCTCGAGAAACATAAAAAATTGCATGCTAGAATGAAACTACATAAATGTGACATTTGTTTAAAATCATTTGTTCGTAAAGATGAACTTGTGTCACATTTGAAAACTCACACGGGGGAAAAGCCATACAGGTGTGAAATCTGTCTAAAATCATTTTCTCAAAAATTTAACCTCAATAAGCATAAAAAATTGCATGCTCAGATAAAACCACACAAATGACGGCCTGAAAACCAGACGTACAAGCGACAAAAAGATGAACGGGAGATAATCACATATTTGTGTATATTTTTGAGGATTTTTATTATAAAATTACTAAAATAAATCTCAACATAGTCCTTACATAATAAAATACTTCTGACATGAAAAGTGTTAAATATAATCACTTATACCACTATGACTAAAAATATAAACCATGTGATTCTTAATAATTATAGATTTTTGGGAATTATAATAACACTGTTCGACAAATGACGACTTTTTTTTGGTTCAGAGATGAGCAGTTGTTGTTTTGACGAAGACAGACTGTACAAATTATCATATTTGTTTAGGAAAAACCAAGTCTACAAGAGAAGTTTTCATTTTGATTATTAAAAGATTTGATTTTATTGTTCATATATGTATATGATCGACTTCTTCGCAACTTAATATCTAAGATTGCAAATGTTTCTAACACATACATATGTACAATACCACTTGCTTGGTAATTATACAATTTCAATTTTATGCAAAGTACTTCAAATCGCCGAGTGTTATTAGCATAAGATGAAATGTACAATAAAACAAAAATAAAAAATTATATATATTTTTTTTATATGTGTATAATATTTTATAATAAAAATATAAAATAATGATTTTATTATTATTTTAAGAATTTTTATTTACATTTTTTTTTACATATTACACGTTGCAGTTCTTTATAGGACACTTTATTGTATCATAATTTAACTTTAACATGAAATGTATCTTATGGAGCGGTTCAAATACATAAAAAAAAAAATACCTGTGAGAACATCGACAATATTGGCTACTATATTATAATTGTATGATATATGTACTTTCAAATAAATTTTAAAATATATACCTAAATCTAAATTACAGGGACAAAATTAAAAAAAAAACCTTTTATGCACAGTAAATACAATGATTTATTATGTTTTCAACACATTATACATAAACATATTCTTGAATACATGTAATATAAAAAAAAATTGCCGTTCAACAACATTCAGTGAATCATTGGGATACTCCTTGGTGCCTCCACATACATACACTAATCCGTCAAAAACTGCAGCCGTCGAGCCTGATCGCTTATATTTCATCGGGAGCAATTCAGTTCGTAGCTTTGAGATAAGATCCATGCACCAGACCTATATTTTCATGTTTCGTACATACATATATAAAACATTGCTAAATGTTGAATATGAGTAAATTGAGTAATTGTTGAATATGATAAGTGAAAAATATTGAATAGTACAAGTGATATTGTTTTGAGTTGCTGACTATCACCGATTTAATTACCAATGTATTGATAAGTAAGTAATATGTATGTACAATAGAACCACCAATATATATTATTTGGTTTGATCTTTAAATGCTTTTTATTATTACGAAATTATGTTCACAATACATCTTATATCTACATATTTTAATAGCTACTGATCATTTTCTACTTTGCAATTTTATTTTATTTGGTTAGTAATCATAGTATTATATTATTCTAATGTTAATGCACAGCATAATAGGAGAAAGAGCTCAAAAACCTATTTACAATTGAATATATATTATAATATATAGATGACATATAGAAAATGTTTTACAATGTAACAAAGATAAACAAATAATGTTACCGACGATTTATTTATGTAGATGAGATGTAACAAGTTCATTATAAAATGACGAATTCACTTTTAGATACCGTCCATATTAAAGATGAAGCCGATGGCATAATCATCGCTCTTGTACAAAACATGCAGAATGAATCTCCGGCAACGTCCCATTGGCTCCGAAGCTGAGTAAACAAAACGACCTTCTTTTTTACATATAATTACTATTGTAACAAGTGAACATAAATAAAGGATCCTCTTACTAACACAATCAGTGTTTTCGTAGACCTACCCGCGGTACATTTACCGCGGTGAATTAAGATTAAATTTTGATTTGACATTCGAACTGTCAAAGTGAAATGAACGCAAAAGCGATTGCCATGCGAACCTTCTCGGATGCGAGCGATGCGAACGTCAGATGGGCTGACAGATTCCCGCGAACTCCTCGCGAAGACCACAAACAACCGCCACGGCCACGGCCACGAGGGTCTTTGGCTCGAACATATGTCTAGTCGATAATAATAAAAATTTCGTAAATAAAAAGTATTTGAGAATATTTTTGTTTGTGTGACCAATTTAAAATTTTTGGGTGTGACCAGTTTTCTCGTGACCAGTTTCAGCGTGTGATCAGTTTTCTCGTGACCAGTTTCAGCGTGTGACTAGTTTTCTCGTGACCAGTATTAGTGTTCCGACCAAGTCTTCATGGTCAGCTTTCGTGGCGTTACGACCAAAGGAGCCGTTTTGGAGGGAGATCGGCGCCGAGCGCGCGTCCCCGCCCCCTATTCGTTTTCCGCGTCGGTCGAGTGAACATCTCTGTTCGCTACCGAGTTGGTTCCCACCACCGAGTCCCGATCAGCTCAGCCTTGATCGGCAGACGATACTGGAAGTACAGCTTCAGTATACGTCCGGTGAGAAGTGAGGAATTCCTGGTCTCTCTTCGTCGAAGTCAGATCACGTAGCCACGTGGTTGAGTGAGGTTACCATAACCTCTTGAACACGTGCGCGCTAATTTCAAGTCGGACTCCCCCCCCCCCCCTTTTTCTGTCCCCCCTGCTTGATCTCTGTATATACATATATATATAAAATACAGTCACCATACAAACAGAATTATAACCTGTTTTCATTACTATTCACTTTCCCGCCTTTGTCCCGTATCACCCTCACTTACGCACACTGTACGAGAGAGAGAGAGATATACATCGAGCCGAGCCGACAGCAGCAGAGACCAGACCGCAGACGACGACCTGTGGATCCCTTGGAGGAAACCAGCCCCGCCCACGCTTACCACGAGCTTCTACGAAATCGACTTCCGGGGTGCTCTCGAGTTGAACATCCCTGGAGTCTGTACATTTGGTCCTTCGAAAGAGCCGGATTTCTTCCAGAGCTGGTCTGTCAACGTCGTCTAATCTAGGTTGGTCGTAATTAGCATTTTTCTGTTGTTGTTGTGATTTTTGGTCGCCATTTTGTTTCTTTTCCCGTGTCCATTGTTTATTTTTGTCGTGTCCAAAATGGAAGCACTTCGGAATACGCGGAAAAGCATTCGCGCTCGGTTAACGAGAAATGCGAACCATTTGGAGGGGGATCTGAGTATTTCCATGCTCCAAATCAGACTCGAGATAATTAAACCTCTGTTGTCTGATTTCGAATCGGTCCAAGCTCAGATTGACGAGCTGGACGAAGCGGAGGCTCGGGCCTCCGAGTCCGTCATTGACGAGTTCGAGACGGAATACTTAATCGCCCTCGAACGATGTATGGAAATGCTCAGATTGCGGGAGCTGCAACTGAGCGCGTCGCCGGTAGGTGGCGCTGCCGTCACGATTTCCGCTGTATCGCAATCAAATTCGGCAATAAAATTGCCCCGTTTGGAGTTGCCCACCTTCGAAGGCAACGTCCAAAATTGGCCCCTTTTCTCACAACGCTTCTTGGTCGCTATGGCCGGCGAAACTTCTCAACTCGCCCGTTTCCAATACTTGTTGGCAGTCCTAAAAGGAGAACCCAATCGCGTAGTCAGTGGCTTAGAGTTATCTGATGATTCCTTCTCCCGCGCTTGGTCCATTCTGGAGCAGCGCTACAACAATAAAAAAATTGTTGTTCAGTCCCACATTCGCGCAATATTGGACGCGGAACAAATTGCGTCCAATAGTTACGCAAGTTTGCATCGCTGCATAGACGATTTTAACATGCACGTCCGTGCACTGGCCAACTTGGGCGTTCCGGTCGACACTTGGGACGACATTTTGGTCATGTGCATCACTAGGAAGCTCGATCGATACACGGTTCGACAATGGGAGCTTCAAGCGCCAAAACATGAGGAGTGCACATTCCACAAACTCATCGAATTTCTGACGCTTCAGTGCCAATCGATGGCAAATGCCGACTTCGTCTTAAAAGGCGAGTCGAATCCTCGACCAAGAACCATTACGAATCCGAAGACAGCAGTTCTGCATGTGAAGAGGGAACGCCCCTCCTGCATCAGTTGCAGCGGAAGTCATTCTCTGCTAGCCTGTCCATCATTCCGCCAAATGAGCGGTGATGAGCGTAGGTCGAACGCCATAAAACGTCGACTATGTCTCAACTGCTTGAGGCCAGGGCACATAGTTCACGCGTGCCAAACAAAGCAGAGATGCTTCAAATGCGGTCATGCCCATCACACCATGTTACATGACTCAACTCCATACCAAACTTCGCCTTCAAATAAGGCCAAACATTATCGGAGCCCAAAGAAATCAGAGAACGCCAAACCCGTAAAATCATCGTTGGTTTTACACTCGGTGAGACGCGTATCGCCTTCTCACGCCCGAACTGTCCTGTTATCCACCGTGGAAGTACAAGTTCGCGGCGGAGATGGGCGTTCGCACAAGGTTCGAGCATTGTTAGATAACGGCTCCGAACTCAACCTCATCTCTGAAGACTTAAGAAGGCGACTCGCCTTAAAGTCGAAAAGGATGGACGTCAACCTGGTAGGAATAGGTTCAAATAGGACGTCCATTACTAGTGGCGCGGTAATTCGAATTCTACCGCGCATCCCTAATCAGGGCTCCAGTGTTGATCTCGATTGCGCAATCATGCCCGGGATCGCGAATCAACTTCCATCGCGCAACGTGTCCGAGATTCGGAGCCATTTGCCGCTTCATCTCCCCCTTGCCGATCCGTCATTCGATATTCCCGGTACAGTGGATATGGTGATAGGCAGCGACGCCTATCATGCGATGTTACGCAATGGCAAACGTACCATTTTAGTTCCCTCCAAGTCACGCGGTGACAGAGGAGGACGCATCGCGATGATGAATACAGCTTTCGGCTGGATATTGGGCGGCTCTCTAGAAGCGCCCACAGTTTCAAGCGATTCTCGGAATTGCCATCACACAACGGGTCGTGATCCGTTATCTTGTTTTGGCGCGAGACGTCCAGTCAAGACAGTTACGCGTCCCCTGGACGAATCGCGTATTTCCGCGGAACGAAGATTCCGCTTGCCGAAGCGCAATGTACCCGCGCCCTTTAACCCTCACATCTTTCGACATTCCCAACCCAGCTCCCATAACTCCTGGCCAGTTCCTAGTTGGCGCACCACTAGTTGCGCAACAGCAGGAGGATCTGGTCGATCAGCCCGGAGCGAGGGTGCTACCACACCAGCACATGCAGCAGCGGCCCCTGGCAGACAGGGGCACAGGAGTAGGTCCTACTACTCCTCCATCAGCAACACCAAGCGAGCAGTCCGGCGAGTAGCTCGACTGCCAGTCGAGCAGCACTCAGTGAATTTGTGCAACGGTGTGGCGAACGTTCATAACGTCCCACATTAAAGTTGGCGCGTTGTTTGTATCTGTATTGTGGATTCAGTTTATGTGTTTTAACTTAAGTTTTTGAGTTGCTTTTCTTTTATGCTTCTCTTGTTGGTTTGATTGGTGCTTTGTAATAGAGCTATCAGGATAGATTGGGACATATAACGATTGAACAATATTGTTACCTAGCATTGGTGTTGGTTATTTGTTGGTGTTTTGGTTGTTTGTTTGTCTATTTTTTGTTTGTTTCTTGCCGGCTTAGTCAGCTGCTTATGTAGGATGGGAAACTGACGGTGGACTAATGTTATTTTGTTTGCTGACTGGGTTATTTGTTGTGTTGTTTTTTGTTTTTTTTGTTATTTTTTTGCTTATTTGCTTGGTTTTTGTGTATTTCATTAGTCACTTGTGCACCATTAATTCTTGTTTGTTTTGGAATTCGATCCTCTGACTTCCAACGGGGGGAGTATGTTCCGACCAAGTCTTCATGGTCAGCTTTCGTGGCGTTACGACCAAAGGAGCCGTTTTGGAGGGAGATCGGCGCCGAGCGCGCGTCCCCGCCCCCTATTCGTTTTCCGCGTCGGTCGAGTGAACATCTCTGTTCGCTACCGAGTTGGTTCCCACCACCGAGTCCCGATCAGCTCAGCCTTGATCGGCAGACGATACTGGAAGTACAGCTTCAGTATACGTCCGGTGAGAAGTGAGGAATTCCTGGTCTCTCTTCGTCGAAGTCAGATCACGTAGCCACGTGGTTGAGTGAGGTTACCATAACCTCTTGAACACGTGCGCGCTAATTTCAAGTCGGACTCCCCCCCCCCCCCTTTTTCTGTCCCCCCTGCTTGATCTCTGTATATACATATATATATAAAATACAGTCACCATACAAACAGAATTATAACCTGTTTTCATTACTATTCACTTTCACGCCTTTGTCCCGTATCACCCTCACTTACGCACACTGTACGAGAGAGAGAGAGATATACATCGAGCCGAGCCGACAGCAGCAGAGACCAGACCGCAGACGACGACCTGTGGATCCCTTGGAGGAAACCAGCCCCGCCCACGCTTACCACGAGCTTCTACGAAATCGACTTCCGGGGTGCTCTCGAGTTGAACATCCCTGGAGTCTGTACAATTAGCGTGTGACTAGTTTTCTCGTGACCAGTTTTAGCGTGACGGATGATCAAGAGTGACCGATCTAGAGCGGCCAGTTGTCCTGTGACAGGTTCACATTTGACTAATAGTCCCTTTACCATTACTAAGAGGTATGGGCCCCCTTGGTATGTATGTGATGATCTAAATTTGTACTGGTCATACCCAACTCTAGGTATGACCAGTACAAATTTAGACCAAAAAAAAGAGCACGGCATCTGGCTGCTGTCAGAGTAAAATACAGGCACGATGGAGTGCAGGCTTTGTCTTGGATGGAGTACTTCGGCCGAGTCTTCCGTCTCCATCTTCCAGAGACCAGGTCCTCATCCAGAGCGTCTGGAGGAACGCATTCGGACCGGCTGTCAGATTTATGTAGGTTACAATACTGTTGTGGACCCAATTGGTTCTCCCGACTCTTCTCACCGCTCAATCCTATTGTGTTTTTCATTTCATCTGCAGGTTAAAAGAGGCGATGGGTTGCCAGACACGGTGTGTCTTTCGTGTAACACCAATCTCGAATCGTTGATCAGCTTTCGAAAGGCTTGTTTTCGAAGCCACGAAACGTCTCAACTGAGGTTAGCTGATTGCTTGAACATCAAGACTGAAGAAGTTTTCTTGGAAGATCTAATATGGGACGACGAGCCTTCACAATCGACAATTCACCGAAAGGATAGTAACATCTGCTTGAAACCATTTCCCAGTGAATCTGAATTTATTTTACACAAAAGATCTCATGTTGGAGAAAAACGGTTTCAATGTAATATTTGTTTAAAATCATATGGTCGTAAAGATGAACTTGTGTCACATTTAATATATCACACGGGGAAAAAGCCATACAAATGTGACATTTGTTTAAAATCATATGTTCGTAAAGATCATCTTGTGATACACTTAAGATCTCATACGGGGGAAAAGCCATACCATTGTGAAATTTGTCTAAAATCATATACTAAAAAATTTACCCTCGAAAGACATAAAAAAAGACATGCTGGGATAAAACCACACAAATGTGACATTTGTTTAAAATTATTTTTTGATAAAAATAATTTTTTGATACATATAAGAACTCAAACCGGGGAAAAACCTTACAAGTGTGAAATTTGTCTAAAATCATTTGCTCAAAAATGTGGCCTCGAGAGACATCAAAAATTGCATTCTGGGATAAAACCACATAAATGTGACATTTGTTTAAAATCATATGTTCGTAAAACTGAACTTGTGTCACATTTGATATCTCACACAGGTGAAAAGCCATACAAATGTGACATTTGTCTAAAATCATTTCCTCAAAAATGTAGCCTCGACAGACATAAAAAAATTCATGCTGGGATAAAACCACACAAATGTAAAATTTGTCTAAAATCATTTACTCGAAAATGTAGCCTCAAGAGACATAAAAAATTGCATGCTGGGATAAAACCACACAAATGTAAAATTTGTCTAAACTCATTTTCTGAAAAATCTAACCTCGTGTCACATGAAAAATTGCATTCTGGGATAAATCCACATAAATGTGAGATTTGTTTAAAATCATATGTTCGTAAAGATCAACTTGTGTCACATTTAAGAACTCACACCGGGTAAAAGCCTAAGTGTGAAATTTGTCTAAAATCATTTATTCACAAATCTAGCCTTGAGACACATAAAAAATCGCATGCTGGTATAAAAGCACGCAAATGTAACATTTTGAGATCTCACATGGGGGTGTGAGATCTCAAATTTCACAAGTGTGAAATTTGTCTAAAATCATATCCTCAAAAATCTTACCTCAAGAAACATAAAAAATTGCATGCTGGGACAAAACTACACAAATGTGACATTTGTTGAAAATCATTTATTTATAAAAAAAGGCTTGTGAGACATTTGATATCTCACATGGGGGGAAAAGCCTTACAAGTGTGAATTTCATTTAAAATCATTTACTCGAAAATCTATCCTCTGGTCACATAATAAATTGCATACTGGGATAAATATAAAAATAATGTTATTATATAAATACTGTTAATATTCTTACATTTCAAAACAATACTTTTAAACATGAGGTAAGCTATTCTCACCAGGTTTCAGGAATTCAGAAATACCAAAGCGACGCTTTAGCCGAATAGCAAAACGACAAATAGCGTGTTAGAATAGAACTTTTATTTATTGAAATGTATAAATAAATTTATATATACATATGTATATATAAATTTAGAGGCGAGTGGCGAGTGGCGCCGAGAAACTCCCCGGCTCGCCATCAAGTCCACAATAAACGAGGATATAACTAAAGCCCTGTTCCAGCACGTGCTCCAGAGCGAGCTGATCGAGACGACGACACATACACAGCCACTGGTCACCCATACATACACATACACATAAACAGCCCCTGCAGCCATCGTTCACATATTCTCCATACTAAAACGTAATAAAAAAAAATACTAGTAACAACACTCGAATGTTAACTCGAAATTATATACATACATTTATGGGGGATGAACGAATGAGACGACTGGCATGTGGAATGCACGTGTTTTATTTATGACAGCTGAAGGCAGAGTGAGTAGCGGCTCTCCGAACCCAGCCGAGTTGGTCCCCACTCGCAGGAAGGCAACCAAACTCGACCATGTCGTATAAGCGAGCCGCCACACATTTATTCAAAATCTGCACTCTCTAAGATGAATCCGCACTCCCTAAGACGGTCCAGGTTGAAAATGTGTAGCGGAAAATCAAGTAGATACGTAAGTCATGTCGTGAAGTCTCAAACGACAGTTGAGCTAAGACTGAATGTACTTTTCATGTGATATCCCGTAAAAAAGGAACTTGTGGTTTTTCCCTTATTTAGTTCCCTTAAAAGGTAGCGTAAAAGTCCACAATTGCTAAAAGGTATTACATGATGTATTCCAGGAATCGACTAACCATTATCGTGTAAGCAGGTAAATCGAAAAAAAAATTGGCATTTTTACATAATAGCATCATATTTGGATCACCCATTAGACATTTTAGTATTTTATTTATTTTTTATTCTATTCTAAACAGACCATTATGGCATAACAGGAATTCCTAAAGCGCCACAATGGTCAAAAAATATAACACAAAAAAAAACAAAATAACAATCAAACATAAATTAATACATAACGAAAATAATATACTCATCAATTATACACAAAAAAAACATTTGAACATAAACATAAAAAATAGCATTTAATAATAACAGATTAAGTAAAAATATCAAATAAAAAATATAGCATAAGGAATGCCTTGCACCTACAGCCAGTTCCAATAAATATGTAAGAAACAGCTACAAATACAAAACATCGCTGTAAGGCCAAATGGAAGAGAGTAAATCAAAATTTCACTCACAAATCACTATCAATCATGAAAATAATGATGAGCGCAGACTACCAGATAAATGGGTTAGAGTAATTTACGCTCACTAAGGTGGAAATTATCACATTCAGTCTCGGCAGCAACGATTTCATTATATTTCAGTATATTCTCTTACATTTACTAAGAGTAATATTTACTAAGCTTTTTGTATAAAATCAAAATTTTGTATTATTCACCAAAACATCTATATTTTTTGAATAAGTAAAAAAATAAACAGTAAATAACATTATATAAAATTTAAAATAGAGAGTGTATAGAGAGTCTGTAGAATAATTTAAAGTCTAAAAAGTCTAATTTAAAATAGAGAGTGTATAGTGTATAGAAAGCCTTTAAGCGAAAAAATTGAATGCTTCTCGCGTTACTACAGCAAGTGCGTATTTTTTTTTTTTAACCTTTCTGTTGGAAAGGGACAAAGCGCGCTCGGTGAGTCGCGTGCGGCTACGGAAATTTAGTGAACACGACAGGCGTGTCGTTAGCACCCAACGGGTTAAGACGTAGGCGAATAGAATCATATTTTGACAATATTACTGATTCTGAATGTCATCAACTTGATAGAGCATTTGCTAAAGCAATATATGCATCAAACTGTTCTTTATCTATTGTTGAAATATAAATACATACACTTTTCAATGTTAAAGAGGATTTTGTACTATATTAAATGAATTGTATACATAAATTTTGTATAAATGTTATATTTGACATCCCAATAATTTTATAAGAAATCTTATGTACAAATTAATGTGACCTTTCTTTAATTATTAACCATGTACTAAAATATGTTGTATTCTTTCTTCTCATTCTCAATAAAAAAAATCCAGTTTTATCATTGATGTATAATCACGTCAGGGCGCATCTAGTGTATACATCAATGAGTTTTATGTAAAAAAAAACTCCGATTTTCCGGCTTTTTACACATTCGTTCAAAATTACCATTTTTGCCCATCTCTAGGAATGACCAGTACAAATTTAGACCAAAAAAAAGAGCACGGCATCTGTTGGTGTCAGAGTTAAATACGGGGACGATGGAGTGCAGGCTTTGTCTCGGATCAGCTCCGGCCGAGTCTTCCGTCTCCATCTTCCAAAGACCAGGTCCTCATCCAGAGCGTCTGGAGCAACGCATTCGGACCGGCTGTCAGATTTATGTAGGTTACTGGTTACAGGTTACAATACTGTTGTGGACCCAATTGGTTCTCCCGACTCTTCTCACCGCTCAATCCTATTGTTTTTTTCATTTGATCTGCAGGTTAAAAGAGGCGATGGGTTGCCAGACACGGTGTGTCTTTCGTGTAACACCAATCTCGAATTGTTGATCAGCTTTCGAAAGGCTTGTTTTCGAAGCCACGAAACGTCTCAACTGAGGTTAGAAGATTGCTTGAACATCAAGACTGAAGAAGTTTTCTTGGAAGATCTAATATGGGACGATGAGCCTTCACAATCGACAATTCACCGAAAGGATAGTGACATTTGCTTGAAGCCATTTCCCAGTGAATCTGAACTTATTTTACACAAAATATCTCATCCTGAAGAAAAGCGGTTTCAGTGTGATATTTGTTTAAAATCATTTAGTTATAAAAATATACTTGTGGGACATTTAAGAACTCACACGGGGGAAAAGCCATACAAATGTGACATTTGTTTAAAATCATTTATTAATAAAGATATACTTGTGAGACATACGAGATCTCATACGGGGGAAAAGCCATACAAGTGTGAAATTTGTCTAAAATCATTTACTGAAAAATCTAACCTCGAAAGACATAAAAAATGGCATGCTGGAATAAAACCACACAAATGTGACATTTGTTCAAAATCGTTTATTCGAAAAAATTCACTTTTTAATCATTTGAAAACTCACACGGGGGAAAAGCCATACAAATGTGACATTTGTTTAAAATCACATGTTCGTAAAGATCAACTTATGATACACTTAAGATCTCACACGGAGGAAAAGCCATACCATTGTGAAATTTGTCTAAAATCATATACTCAAAAATCTAGCCTAGAGATACATAAAAAATCACATGCTGGGATAAAACCACACAAATGTGACATTTGTTTAAAATCATTTAGTTATAAAAATGTGCTAAAATCACATTTGAGAACTCACACGGGGGAAAAGCCATACCAGTGTGAAATTTGTCTAAAATCATTTTCTCACAAATGTAGAGTCGAGGCACATAAAAAATTGCATGCTGGGATAAAACCACACAAATGTGAGATTTGTTTAAAATCATATGTTCGTAAAAATGAACTTGTGTCACATTTGAGAACTCACACGGGGGAAAAGCCATACCATTGTGAAATTTGTCTAAAATCATTTACTCAAAAATCTAACCTCGAGACACATAAAAAATCACATGCTGGGATAAAACCACACAAATGTGACATTTGTTTAAAATCATTTAGTTATAAAAATGTGCTAAAATCACATTTGAGAACTCACACGGGGGAAAAGCCATACCAGTGTGAAATTTGTCTAAAATCATTTTCTCACAAATGTAGAGTCGAGGCACATAAAAAATTGCATGCTGGGATAAAACCACACAAATGTGAGATTTGTTTAAAATCATATGTTCGTAAAAATGAACTTGTGTCACATTTGAGAACTCACACGGGGGAAAAGCCATACCATTGTGAAATTTGTCTAAAATCATTTACTCAAAAATCTAACCTCGAGAAACATAAAAAATTGCATGTTGGGACAAAACTACACAAATGTGACATTTGTTTAAAATCATTTATTTATAAAAAAAGGCTTGTGAGACATTTGATATCTCACATGGGGGGAAAAGCCTTACAAGTGTGAATTTCGTTTAAAATCATTTACTCGAAAATCTATCCTCTGGTCACATAATAAATTGCATACTGGGATATATATATATATATATATATATATATATATATATATATATATATATATATATATATATATATATATTTATACATGTATATATATATATATATATATTTATATATTTATTTTAAATTTTGTTGTTGTTTCATATATAATTTCGAAAGAGACTTTGTATGTATGTAAGTTTTGGGTGGAAGTATCGAAAACAAATTAAGTTTGACGACGATATCGATATCGTTGAATATTATTTTTTTTCGATTCAAATAAAATTAATAAAAAAACAAATTAATGTTTACTATTTATAATATTAGCCATGTTTAAGCGGTTTATATTACAAATACCGAGCAAAGCCGGGTAAAACCACTACTAATCTATATTTTCTACCGTATGTGATAACTTTTTAATGAATTTATTCTTGTAATATCAGTAAATAATAATTATTAATAAAAACCAAAAATGCAAACTGATTTGAGATAAATCCACACATTTGTGACCTTCATCTCATACAAGATCTTTACTTACTGGGGCTCCCTTTCGATTATTGGAATTTTTCGTCACGAATCTGAACGTATAATGCATCAACGACAACATTCTTTGACTCGATTTAAATTCATTTACCCCTTGAATTAGTATGTTTAGATAAAAAAAAATATTGAGATAGAAAACCAATCCTTATGAACGTGGTGACAAAATACTGGCCAAATAAACTTATAATAAGCAGGGGAAAATAATCAAGATTTTAAAACAATATAAAATCACGATCAATAGAAAAAACATCCGACTATTGATTTCAATACTAACTTTCAGCACAGCAATACTAGATTTTTAATTAAAAACTGCAAAAGTCAAATAATTTAATTAATCAATACTATTTTATAGAAAAATATAGAAACATATATTTTATACATAGATAAATATAGTAAACCCAACAAAAAAAATTTTATCACTTGGAATAAAAAAAATTTGGGTGTGACCAACCCATGACTTTATCTATGTATTTGAGGAATATAAGAAGGTATCAAAACAAAATTCGATATTGAACCGTACAAACAAATTATGAAATACTAATAACTATGACAGCAATTTCGATACAAATTGAGCGCAAATGTATGGAAACTTGCACAAGACAAAAGTTCTACTTCCGGTTGTCAGATTTTGTTCAAATTTTTTTTATTACTTAAATTCACTATCAATATTAATACTCATTAAATATCAAGAAAATAAAAATAATTTAAAAGGTCAAAATAAAATAATGAAATATTGTTCTTAAAAAAATACTACTTCCGGTTTACAGATTCTGACCAAAACCTTATCAGCTCTAAGTTAGTACATAAAGTATAGAAATATAAATTTTCAGCTTACATTCAGGGGTGTGGACAGAGTAGTGGGCACAACATTTTTGACCTTTCTTGAAGAGGAGAAAATCCCACTTCCGATTTATTAAATTTTGTCATTTTTTTTATTTTCATCACATTAATAGAAGAATTATACTTGATTTTTTTCGTGAAGATCACACATGTATAATGGGTCACACGTGTACAGGTCACCCTAAATCGACACTATGGCCAACATATTGGTAATTGGACTATTCGTCACATTGGGGTGGTCACAAAGACAATTTTTGCCATGAAAATCGCGAATACACAATATTTGGCACTCAAGTTCTCGTTACTATGATAGTTATCGTTAGTATAATGGACTTTTCGGCTGCCAGATGTTCCGTTATAGAGATTTTAGTGACTTTGTGACGAGTAATTTGTGACCAGTAATCACCGAACCCAACATATTATGGGGAATTGAACTTTAGTTTAGATCAGAATTTTTGTTATGAATCGACTCCGACTCCAACTTGAATACGTATGTACACAGTGGCGGACTGGGACTGAAATCAGTGCATGTCAGGAGTCAAAGGGGGCCCACCCAGGGTTAAAAAAAATTGTCCCCCCCCCATATAACAAAATTTTCTTCTTTCCATCACGCTAAAAATCAAGGGCAAAAAATAAATAAAATATTAAAAAATGGGAATAAACAAATTTAGGTACAAGAAAAATGGCAGAAGCAAAATAGATCCATAAATTACATTGTATATTTCGATTTAATCCTTGTCCTAAGTAAATAGAATGCATCATAAAAGAATGCGGCATAAAAGCGGCTTTTACTTTCGGTAGAAAACAATCAGAGACGTCATTTCAGCTTTTTCTTGGGGGGGCAGGCAAAGATTGGTCAAATTTAATTTTTTTCAAAAAATCTTTTTTATATCGGAATAAAAATGAAAAATATAAAATATGAAAAAAATAAGCTTATTTTTGAAAAAATAATTGTAAAAAAATATTATGTAAAAAGCCAAAAAAGCGCCGCAGAAGAAAATTTTTTTCCAAAAATCTTCACATGGTTATCAAAAATCGACCATCAAAATGTATCACTATATCAAAAAATATACGAACTTTCGGAAAAATAAACGATACACATCTGTTTTTGAGACAAAATAAAGTAAAGGGGACCTTTCTAACGATTCGCTCCATGGAATGAACAATTTCTAAGAATTTTACCCAAGGCATACCATTTAAAAACCAAAATATACTTACTTCAAAATAATAAAATCTTTTTTTTTTCAAAGCACATAGCAGCGATTATTATATTAGTTACCCAAAAGTAAACATAAGTACATAAGAAATAAACGCAGCATTCATAGATCCATAGTATCTCATTAATCATTAAATTCATAATATTTTCTAAATTCACACTATTCCTTAATTTAGGGAGGCGAGTGCCCGCCCAAATTACGTCTTTGAAAACAAAAAATGCATAATATTTTCAATTAATGTTAATCGAAAATCGGGATTTTGGGGAGGGGGCCCCTATCCTATGTTTCTATATACATGGTTGTGTCTAGATTAGGAATAGATTTTATATTCGGAAACTGTTTAAAATTGTGTATTTAAATCTTACTATATCGTCGAAGTATAATCAAATGTTATTTTAAAAGTATGTATGAAGTAAATTTCAATCGCTGGTTGATGATGAATCGTCCTATCAAAATTGTTTTAAGCAATTCAGTTTATATTATTCACGGAAATTTGTTTATTATTAATTTTATTTCAATAGGTAGTTGTTACATAGGTATTGGTATATACATACATACATAATATTGACGTTGGAAATGAGCCCGGCAAAAGGGCCCACGCAAATGTTGAAACTTACATTTCGAGCCTAATAAAAAAAGTTAACCGATCCTTGGGCTATTAAAGCAGGTATTAGTTGTTTGTGTATATCGTAAGAAAAAAAACTCCAAGTCCCAAAGTGCAATATCCTATAAATTTTTACACACGTGAAATTATAGTTGAAAAGTTATTTAATTTTACTGAGGGCCCATATTTTCTAACGGATAGTGGGGCCCACATGCCATCGGGCATGTACGCTTGTATGGCTAGTCCGCCACTGTATGTATGTACATACATACGTATAGTAAGATCGAATTTTCCTGCCAAAGTATAAAATTATTAGTAATGAAAATAATGGTAATTGGATTATTAGTCACATTGCGGTGGTCACAAAGACAATTTTTACCATGAAAAACGGGAATGCGGAATATTTGGCTCTCAATTTTTCGTTAGTATTGTGGCGGCTCGCTATACGACATGGTTGAGTTTGGTCACCTTCCTGCGAGTGGGGACCAACTGGATTGTGTTCGGAGTTGGGTGCAGGTAAATTGGTCGAATGCAATACACCTAAATCAATTCACCTAATGCAATTCCACTAATGACGCTTTTACCGAAAATCTATTGACCTAATGGTAAATTCACCTAATATCTTTATACCGAATGACACATTCACCTAATTTCGAGTTTCAAACCAGCAGTAGCCGAGTTTCAAACCAATAGTAGTAAATTTTATTATTTAGTAATTTTTTGATGCGATATCAATAGATGGCGTAGTAACATAGACAGATAAATGTTATAACATTTCTTTGCAAATAGCCCTTAAACTCTATATACACCATATTGCGCCCGACAGAAGATTTAAAAAGGATTTCCCACCTAATGGCGAGTGAACTAAATTAAGGAGATTGAAAAAATTAATTGCTTTTGTAGCTTTGTATTACCTTTTGCTATATATACTATACTATATTATATAGCAAACATTGTACATATTTACAATAAAATTTATGATAAAACAAAGTAATAAAAAGGAATCAAAAAAGATATACAGATTTTTTTATTGTACATATATTAAAATTGGCTTTCCAATCATCAATATTAAAAGAAGGTGAGAAGAAAACGCATGTATAATAGACAGACTAGTACAATTTCTACGATTGATACAATTTCCATAATAAATAATTAATAATTTTAAATATACGTAATAAATATAAATTATGATGAAACCATAACAAATATAAATCAGTTAGTAATTTATACTACATATGTATTGCAGATTGCAAAACACAATGAAATATAAACAATAATAACAAGACAAGAAACAAGCAATACAATAAATAATAAATAATTTATTAATCAAGTTACAGAAATAAACCAATTTATAATAAACATTTTCATGTAATAAAAACTCATGAGTGGTATTACAGATGGTCAACTTATTACAGACAACACAGAACACATATATTCTTTTCAATATATGAATAATCAATATGTAAAACAACTAACGTTAAAGAAAATTGACTATTGTATCAAGTCATGTAATAAAAATACTCTTGTGTGAAGCTATAGAAGTTTTTTACAAAAAATTTGGTACGTATATAAACGAAAAGACGTTTGCTAATTTCAATGACCATCTCTTCTCCATCGATCATGGTATTTGGTTGTTCTATTAGTGACACCACACAGACCCTAAGTAAATAATGATTTCAATCAATAACTGTAGCTTGTGACATGTCTAATTGTTTCGCACAAAATTTAATGCTTATCAGCTCATTCACACAGCGATAAATAAAATTTAACATTGGAAAGAGTTTAAAAATTTGAAGCCACATATTTTTTCGAAATCCTTTTTTAGTTCAGAATTTAATATCACATTTATAATTGGGTTTCAAGCGTGGAGCTAGGATTCTAAACGTACATTAAATCCAAATTTCAGTTCTAAATATACTAGAACGAAAAATTTAAAAATAGCATAGTATAAGTAATATTTATCAATAAATTATGGAATTCAGCATTTTTAATCTTGACATATTCTCTAACGCAGATTGCCTCCCTGCGACGATAACTGTGAACGAAACAGCTCCCATATCAAATTTTGCTAACACAAATGTGATACTGTTCCATTAGTTGTCGCATAAATCTACTAACAACAAATTTAGGATATTCTCGGCTCGATGAGTAGGGCCAACGGGTCCTCAGTAGTTTCCACAGTTATTCCAACCCTTTCCTCTTCAGAAATAGTTTTCCAATGTCTAAAAAAAAAATCATTACCTTAATTGATCCCATGTTATCAAAACTTAATAAATAAAATAAGTAGGGTGAAATTGATTATATTGAGTAATGAAATGTTTCGTGCTTTTCTAAGATAATGTGATTGCAATTGCGAAATATAACTTCACTTAAATCATACGTGTACTTCATATTAATGGTTCATATTATAAAAGTACAATATTCTAAATGAATTATTTCAAGTTTTATGGAGTGATTTGGCATACAATATAACTGTATAAATGAAAATATTGAATTTTGACATGTTACATTTCAGCACAAATAAAAGTTACATATTATATATTTTCTTGAAATGTTCATTATGAGTATAACAAAATTACATTTAAATGATAAAAAAGAGCCTCGTAAAAAAGGCTTCATTTTGACTATAGAACAAATGTACGACTTTTGCCGTGCAGAATCAACAAGACTTGAGTATGCATTGCAAAAAATATTTTGATTTTTCAATGGAGAAGTTATCTGAATACCAAAATCGACATTTTGAGCAATCCAGATGTTAGGGTTTTTTGCAGACACGGGTTGTCCCTTATATTTAGATATGAATTTCTCTAGTCCACCGTATTCGATTTCCTGGTCTTCTTTTAAGTACTTTTACAACATTTTCACTGTTCTGGTAGGATAAACAATCTGCAGTATTATTAATGGTATCTGCATCTAAAACAATACAGCATTATAAATAATTGTACTAGTTCAAGAACGTATTATTTACACAGTTTCATTATGATTTTATTGATGTGAATAATTTATCTCCTGAGTGATATCACATTCATAATAATATAACATCATCAGTGATTATAATTACTCGTAGCTAATGATGATAGAGTATGAATTAAAATATGAATAGAATGAAAAATCAGTCCCACCGTATCTAAAGTGGGAGGTATAATTAATTCAACGTTCGTGTACATATTTTGATTGGCCAGTATCGCAATATCCTGGGCCCTGGGAAAATTAATTCTGGTTCCTATGAGAAATTATAAAAAAAGATCTTATAAATATGTTTTAATGAGTTAAAAATCTATCAGAAATATTATAAAAGTACCTTTATGTTAGTTGCTATTTTTTAATTTAAGATGTCGGCTGCTCTGCTGTCCCTTTCTCCTTCGTAGTGTGCGTGGGATGCGTGATGTGGAAAAAAGGGAGGAAATTGTAAACCAATGAAAACAGGGCGTAAATCTGTTTCTGTATTGCGACTGTATTTTGTATAAGTTATACAAAATACAGTCGCATGTGTGTGTGTGTGTGTGCTTGCGTGCTTATGCACGCATAATCATGCCTACATGTATGTTTACTTGAGGTGTGCGTGCATTCGCACGGCACATCTCAGGTTTTGTTTCCTACCGCATGCGCGCTTTATGTGTTCATGCGTTGTTGTTAATTTTGTACTTGGTTATGTACAGTGTGGTTTTTTTTTATTAGAACAGTGATGTGCGGTTGTTCTTGTGCGATATTCATGAACAACAATCTCGTTCTCCGACGAAAGGGTCTCTTGGACTGTATTCGTCGGGGGGGTGGTGGCCTCATGTTGAGGGCTTTAAGGGTCAAATTCCGTGACCTTTAAAGCGGGCTCAGCTATAAGTTATACAGAGATCAAGCAGAGCAGCCGAGGAAAGGGGGGGAGTAAACAAAGAAAGCAGAAAGCACGCGTGCCTTTTGAGGTTAGCCACGCGTAGCTGAGTTGTTGAGTAGCTGCCTTCTGGACGACAACTGAGACAGACCCTCTGATGCTTCCTCTGGCGCACACCGCTATACTGGCGATACTGGAGCTGGTCGCTGGTCGCTGGTCGCTGGTCTCCAAGTATCGTCACAACCCATCACCAGTGGCCGAGCTGGTGATTTCGGTGGCGAGAAAAACTACGTGTTTATGCCGAAGCCGTTGGCGCGCGACTGTCAGTGGCCGTTAGGGTGGCCAGCACAAAAATATATCGGACAAATCGTGGGTCGTAAGGCCACGAAATCTCGAGATTTGAGAATCTTATTTTCTGGAAATATTGGAATCTCAAGAATTCGAGATTTTCTTTTCTGTTTCGAATCTCGAGAATTCTCGAGAAAGTATAATTTTTTTTTTTAATATAGTGAATTGATTTTTTAGCATATAAAATCGACAACATCAAAAGGACACAAACACTACATATGTATATCATATCAGGGGCTTATAACTTTATTAAAGACATGATGAAAGAAAGATATGGAGAGATACAATAGAACATTGAATAGAAAAGAAAGTAAAATTATATAAAAAAAATTTTATAAGAGAAGGCAGGAAAAGAAAATAAAAATATAAAAAAGTAAAAAAAACAATATGTAACAAAGAATTTAAAAAAATTCCCAGTTTCGCCACCCGGCTTTGCCCGTGTTTTTGTCACCGGACAAATAATAAAAATACTGAACATCTATGTATGCATATTAAAATACTGAATATACATTGATTAATATATAAGGAGCAAATACACGAATAAATAAATAATAAATCAAAAATCTTTGTTTTATGTGGGTTACAGTGGAGTCATATTGTCAGTTAAAATATATTTTCACTAGCGTTTTAGTGATATCATAACCGAATACTTTCCCATTAGTGACTAGTACGTACATACATGCACATATATGTAACTTTAAAATGGTGCGATTTCGTTGTGACATGTGTATATGTACTTATATGATGACCGGATAATAACTTACCGGACAAGTAATACAAATACTGACCATCTATACATATTACAATACTTCAAAAAATGATTTACGAGTTAACAAGTATACAAATCAGTCAGTTTATTGAACAAAAACATGTAGTGATAAATTTAAAATATTCTTGATATTTTCGAGATTCTAATAAACGATTTCTCGAGATACGACAATCTCGAATTTATCATTAATATTTTTTATAAAAATATTAATTATAATCGAATTTATAATTAATATTTTTATCATTTTACGATAGAATTTGAGCGCAAATATGTATAAGGAATCTTACACAAGACAAAAGTTCTACTTCCGGTCGTCGGATTTTGTTCAATTTTTTTTGTTAATTAAAATCACTATAAATAGTTTAATGTGAGTATCCAATAGTTTCGAAAAAATCAGCAGCATCGGCAGCAGTAGTCGCAGCATTTTTGAGATTTGTATGTAATAAAAGGCTCGTTTCCGGTTTATAAAACTTATTGATTATTTATTATTTATGTAATATTAATTGAAGGACTATATTTTTTCGATAAGAGTAGACATTTAATTAATAAGTCCAAAAAATAGTGTAAGTTCGAGCGTACAAGTTAATACAAGTTATAGATATAAAATTTCAGTTCGATACACGGTCTAGGATATATAATAATTCAAAGAAAAATAATGCTACTTCCGGCAGATTTGAAAATGAAAAAAAAAATTATAGCGCAACGATTAAAATTTTATTACGCAGTAAAAAGTTTCAGTGTTTCAGTTTCAAAGATATTTAATGGTGTTTGAATTATCACTAAAATACACAGCCAAACACGCACATTTTTTAAAAACAATAAATACGTGCCAGTGATCGACTTCATCTATTAATAAAATATAAATTTTAAAATACAACTTAATATTTTATTTTGTTTTAAATAATCTTGAAATTATCAATGCAAAAGTGCCATCTATCCGTCAACGTAAAACAACCTTCATTCGATCAATTTGTATTTAGGTAAACTGCAGTTAGGTATGTATGACATTAGGTATGGTCGTCGTTCGGTATGTTGATATTCGACCAACTCGCTTAGGTATACTCGAATTAGGTGAATTGCATTAGGCGAACTTACAGTGAATCTTCGGAGTTAGCTAGATCCACCACGGTATTTGATGGCGCTAGCAAATCCAGCGTGTTCCAATCTTTCACCAATCCGCGAGCCACACGACGCCCCTCCATAACTCCGGCAGTACCCATCGGATTGCCTTGGGAGACTTTTTATTGTTGGTTCGTAAATCCACGACGTCAGCGAACAAATTAATATACAAATAAATTTAAACAAAATAAAACTATTCAAATACATTTAATAAAATGTTTACTATTAGATTGGCCATGTTTAAGTGGTTTATATTACAAATACCGACCGAAGCCGGGTAAAAACACTATTAAGTAATAAATAGAAAGATAATTGAATAAAGTAATAAGTTCGCGACACGCTCTCTGAAATATCGACGGCATCCTCCCAAGACAATCCGATGGGTACTGCCAGAGTTATGGAGGGGCGTCGTGTGGCTCGCGGATTGGTGAAAGATTGGAACACGCTGGATTTGCTAGCGCCATCAAATACCGTGGTGGATACCTCTAGTGTTAACGCTGCCAATCTGCCTTCAGCTGTCATAAATAAAACACGTGCATTATAATGCCAGTCGTCTCATTCGTTCATCCCCTATAAACCCAATATAAATTTAAAATTTAAGAACAAAATCAAAAGCAATGGTTGTCCCAAAAAAAAACCAAGCAAACATTTAATCGAAAATTAAAATAAAAAGGTCATATTGCCATTTTTTACTGATAAATTTGTAATTTGCTAGTATTTAATTTGTCCTTTGTTAAGATTTTTTTCACATGAAATATTCGTTGTGTGTTCGTCCATTGGCAATTTTAACAACTAACAACTGGCATTATTTTTTACAATTTTAGTGTAAATCACCAAACATAGGATTTTTTTTTTTGATTATTGTAAACTGTCTTTTATGAAACAAATAAACTTGATTTATTATTGTAATTTTTGATTTCTAAATTTACTCCTAAGCAAATAAACTTCCAAAATATCATGTCAAGAAAAAGTTTCACGTGTACTGTACCTACAAATAGTCAATAATTCGTCCGAAATTTAACTGTAATATTATGGCAGCAGTGCAAAGAAGCATCAAATAAGTGAGATTGAATCAAATCTTAGTCTTGAATACGGTTTTTGAACAGTTTTGTTGACATTTAAAAGGTTTATACGAAACGTCACTTTCGCTGTCAAATGTCGCGCTTTTATGTTATGTGTAACGGCCGAAGGAAAAGTTTCTTAATCCAACTCCAATTTTCCGGCTTTTTACACATTCGTTCAAAATTCCCATTTTTGCCCATCTCTAGGAATGACCACTACAAATTTAGACCAAAAAAAAGAGCACGGCATCTGTTGGTGTCAGAGTAAAATACAGGCACGATGGAGTGCAGGCTTTGTCTTGGATCAGCTCCGGCCGAGTCTTCCGTCTCCATCTTCCAGAGACCAGGTACTCATCCAGAGCGTCTGGAGCAACGCATTCGGACCGGCTGTCATATTTATGTAGGTTACAATACTGTTGTGGACCCAATTGGTTCTCCCGACTCTTCTCACCGCTCAATCCTATTGTTTTTTTCATTTGATCTGCAGGTTAAAAGAGGCGATGGGTTGCCAGACACGGTGTGTCTTTCGTGTAACACCAATCTCGAATCGTTGATCAGCTTTCGAAAGGCTTGTTTTCGAAGCCACGAAACGTCTCAACTGAGGTTAGATGATTGCTTGAACATCAAGACTGAAGAAGTTTTCTTGGAAGATCTAATATGGGACGATGAGCCTTCACAATCGACAATTCACCGAAAGGATAGTGACATTTGCTTGAAGCCATTTCCCAGTGAATCTGAACTTATTTTACACAAAAGATCTCATCCTGGAGAAAAGTGGTTTCAATGTGACTATTGTTTAAAATCATTTATTCGAAAAAATTCACTTGTGATACACGTAAGATCTCACACAGGGGAAAAGCCATACCATTGTGAAATTTGTCTAAAATCATATACTCTAAAATCTAGCCTAGAGAAACATAAAAAATTGCATGCTGGGATAAAACCACACAAATGTGACATTTGTTTAAAATCATATGTTTGTAAAAATGAACTTGTGTCACATTTGAGAACTCACACCGGGGAAAAGCCATACAAATGTGAAATTTGTTTAAAATCATTTATTCATAAACATATACTTGTGACACATTTAAGAACTCACACGGGGAAAAACCTTACAAGTGTGAAATTTGTCGAAAATCATTTACCCATAAATTTAGCCTCGAGATACATAAAAAATCGCATGCTGGGATAAAACCACACAAATGTGACATTTGTTTAAAATCATATGTTCGTAAACATGAACTTGTATCACATTTAATATATCACACAGGGGAAAAGCCATACAAATGTGACATTTGTTTAAAATCACATGTTCGTAAAGATCAACTTGTGTCACATTTGAGAACTCACACGGGGGAAAAACCTTACAAGTGTGAAATCGGTCTAAAATCATTTGCTCATAAATCTAACCTCAAGAAACATAAAAAATTGCATTTGAGAACTGACACAAAGGGAAAGATAAAACCCCACAAATGTAAAATTTGCTTAAAATTATTTTCTCGAAAATCTTACCTCGAGTCACATAAAAAATTGCATGCTGGGATAAAACCACATAAATGTGACATTTGTTTAAATTCGTATGTTCGTAAAGATGGACTTGTGTCACATTTGAGATCTCACACGGGGGAAAAGCCTTACAGGTGTGAAATCTGTCTAAAATCATTTACTCAAAAATATAGCCTTGAGTCACATAAAAAATTGCATACTGGGATAAAACCACACAAATGTGACATTTGTTTAAAATCATTTATTCGAAAAGATAAACTTGTGATACATTTGAGATGTCACACGGGGGAAAAGCCATACAAATGTGACATTTGTTTAAAATCATATGTTAGTAAAAAACAACTTGTGTCACATTTGAGAACTCACACGGGGGAAAAGCCTTACAGGTGTGAAATCTGTCTAAAATCATTTTCTCAAAAATCTAACCTCAATAAGCATAAAAAATTGAATGCTGGGATAAAACCACACAAATGTGACATTTGTTTAAAATCATTTATTCGAAAAGATAAACTTGCGATACATTTAATATCTCACACGGGGGTAAAACCATACAAATGTGACATTTGTTTAAAATCATATGTTCGTAAAGATCAACTTGTTAAACATTTAAGAACTCACACGGGGGAAAAGCCTTACAAGTGTGAAATCTGTCTAAAATCATTTACTCAAAAATCTTACCTCGAGAAACATAAAAAATTGCATGCTAGAATGAAACTACACAAATGTGACATTTGTTTAAAATCATATGTTAGTAAAAAAGAACTTGTGTTACATTTGGGAACTCACACGGGGGAAAAGCCTCACAGGTGTGAAATCTGTCTAAAATCATTTTCTCAAAAATTTAACCTCAATAAGCATAAAAAATTGCATGCTCAGATAAAACCACACAAATGACGGCCTGAAAACCAGACTGGTACAAGCGACAAAAAGATGAACGGGAGATAATCAAATATTTGTGTATATTTTTGAGGATTTTTATTAAAAAATTACTAAAATAAATCTTAACATAGTCCTTACATAATAAAATACTTTTGACATGAAAAGTGTTAAATAAAATAATTATTTATCTCACAAAATTAAAAATATAATCACTTATACCACTATGACTCGCAAAAATCTAAAAATATAAACCACGTGGTTCATAATAATTTTAGATTTTTGGGAATTATAATAAACTATTATATAATAACACCGTTCGACAAATGACGACTTTTTTTTTGGTTCAGAGATGAGATATGTATTTTCTTATAGATTTATGCCCAGTGAACACGAATCGGGTAATAAAAAATGTTGATTGGCTCGAGATTTGGAGATATATGTGTTTTATAAATCGCCCGATTCTATTGATAACTGGCTTACCTCGATAAAATAAACGAATTTTTGTTATTAATCCACAAGAATAGTCGAAATATGATTTTTATAAGTGGAATTTTATTTAATTCTCATAAAGATAATTTAATATATTATCCCTATTAATTGAATTCAGATTCGTGTAAATACGAGTAAACACTAGTACGAGCTTTTTGCTCGCAATTTTACCGATTTAAAGTTCAGCACACTTCCAAATAACCTTTTTAAACGAAAACTAAAAATAGTGTGCTCAGAACATTTAATATCTCACACCGGGGAAAAGCCTTACAAGTGTGAAATTTGTCTAAAATCACTTACTCAAAAACCTAGCCTTGACAAACATAAAAAATTGCATGCTGGGATAAAACCACACAAATGTGACATTTGTTTATAATCATTTATCCGAAAAGATAAACTTGTGACACATTTAATATCTCACCCCGGTGAAAAGCCTTACAAGTGTGAAATTTGTTTAAAATTATTTACTCGAAAATCTATCCTCTGGTCACATAATAAATTACATACTGGGATGAATATAAAAAAAATTGTTATTATATAAATACTGCTATTATTCTTACATTTTGGCTGCATGCGTGCCATGATGTTTTTGGTGCCCCCTTCTCATGTTATTTCAGCTCATTTAAATAATTTTAAGAGAAATGATAATTGAAAATTAAATGCACAGATCTATTATCTGGCTTACTTGTTTTATTTATTTTAAATGTAATAATTTTTATTTATTGGATGAAATTGTGGTAATTATGATAAACATACTTCATCATCGTAAGCCAGGGGTCAAAGTGCTCTAAAATTGTGGCAATTTCAACAGACGGGGCGAAACGTATGACCGGCGTAAGAAAAGGGTTTGTTGCCATTTTGAAAGGAAAAATTAGTCATGAGGTAGTTGCTTACCATTGCGTAGTTCATCAAGAAGCGCTTATTAACCTACGGAATACAACTCTGGGGCTCCGCTAGCAGTTCCAACATTTATATCCTACAACGGTTCCAGAACAAAACCTTGCGAACAATAACTCGAGCCCCGTGTTTCACAAAAAATACTGAGATTTGCGAAACTTAATTTCGATTATAGGAAGCGTCTTGCGTGCCACCCAAATCCTTTGGCGTATGGTGTGCTAAAGGAGAAATCAATGAAAAGATTTAAAAGAACAGCCTTTGATAAATAATAATTAAATCCACACGATGAAGCAATAACACTGTTCAACACGAAAAATGTTTCAGAGTGTGGATTTAATTATAGATCTATGCCCAGTGAACACGAATCTGGTAATAAAAAGTGTTGATTGGCTCGAGATTCGGAGATATATGTGTTTTTTAAATCGCGCGATTTTTCTATATCTTGGTGTTGTTCGGTCGATTTCTCAAAATATGTTAATTTTCTGTTCAAATTGAATATTGGAATCTGCATTCGGGTATTTTATCTTTCATTTGTAGTACTTTTCATCTTTCAAATCTCTCTAAGTAGTCGTCCAGTTCAAATCAAAAGTCAAAATTACGTATTTTCACTTGGGATTTTTTCCCACTGTTAATACTATATTATATTGAGTATTTTCTATTGAAACATGTTTATTAGGACAGTGTTCTGGCCACACTATTTTTTGATTTCGTTTAAAAGGGTTAATTGGATGTGTGGTGAATTTTAAACCGGTAAAATTGTGAGGAAAAATTTCGTATTACAAATTTGTGTTGTGCGCGCTGCATCATTGCACGCTGTATGCAATGTGCGTCATTGTATACAACGATATAGTGGTCACAAACTTCCTTCCCTTTAAAATATGGGCCCTCAGTAAAAGTAAATAACTTTTTAACTATTTATAGGATATTGCAACTTTGGGACCTAAAGTTTGGGTATTTCAACAAAACAAATTTCTTACGATATACACAAACAACTAATACCTGCTTAAAACAGCCCAAGGATCGGTTAACTTTTTTTATTAGGCTCGAATCGTGTAAGTTTCAAAATTTGCGTGGGCCCATTTCCAACGTCAATATTATGTATATACCAATACCTATATAACAACTAACTACTGAAATATAAATGGGAATAAACAAATTTTCGTGAATAATATAAACAGAATTGCTTAAAACAATTTTGATAAGACGATTCATCATCAAACAGCGATTTAAATTTACTCCATACTTTCAAAATAACATTTGATTATACTTCGATGATATAGTAAGATTTAAATACACAATTTTAAACAGTTTCCGAATATAAAATCTATTCCTAATCTAGACACATCCATGTAAATAGAAATATAGGATAGGGGCCCCCTCCCCAAAATCCCGATTTTCGATTAACATTAATTGAAAATATTATGCATTTTTTTCAGGGACGTAATTCGGGGGGGCCATAGGGGGGTACTCGCTCCCCTAAATTAAGGAATAGTGTGAATTTAGAAAATATTATGAATTTAATGATTAATGAGATACTATGGATCTATGAATGCTACGTTTATTTCTTATGTACATATGTTATTTTTGGGTAACTAATAAAATAATCGCTGTTATGTGCTTTGAAGAAAAACAAAACAAAAATTTATCTATTGTTATTACGTACTTACATATGTACATAGATAAAGTGAAAAGACAGTTGGTAGAAATCAAGTTAATTGATAGTTTTTTGATGACTCAGTTTGATGGTCGATTAATGTTGACCATGTGAAGATTTGTGGAAAAAATGTTTCGCCTGTGGCGCTTTTTTCTCTTTTTACATAATATTTTTTTATAATTACTTTTTCAAAAATAAGTTAAAATTTTTCATATTTTATAACTCAATAAGGTAAAGGATATTTTCCATTTTTATTCCGATATAAAAAAGATTTTTTGAAAAAAAATTCAATTTGACCAATCTTTGCCTGCCCCCCCCCCCAAGAAAAAGCTGAAATGACGTCCCTGATTGTTTTCTACCGAAAGTAAAAGCCGCTTTTATGCCGCATTCTATTTACCCAGGACAAGGGTTAAAACGAAATATATGAAACGAAGAGGTCAATTTCACCAGAAATCCTGTTCCTGAAAAGCAGATATATCGCTCTAGATATAGGAGCCGTTGACAACATATTTGTGTCTATAATATTAAGATATATAAAAAACTCAAGTAAAAAAAAATAAATGTATATAAAAAACTTAAGTAAAAAAACTCAAGTAACAAAATAAATGTATAAAAAAAATAATTTTATTTATTTTATTTATTTAATAGTTTTGGACCATTGTGGCATTACAAGAAGAACCCAATGCGCCACAATGGCCTACATTTGAAAAAGATATAAAAACATGATATAAAAACAAGTAAACTGTAAATAAAGGAAAAAAGCAAAAGCAGAAAACATAATAAAATAAAATAATAAAAAAAAGTAACAAAAGGAAAATAATACATCATTCAGAGAGAAAAAAAAATAACAAGAGTGTAAAAATTAAAAATAAAATCCATAAATCCCATTCTTTGTTTACACTGAGCAAAATTAAAATAGTATATAAAAATGTACAAAGGAGAAAGAAAAAGTGAAATAAAATAAAACAAAATATGAATAAAAAATAAAATCACAGCGAGGCCCAAATGGAAGAGAGTAGATTAAGATTCAACTCATTCATCACATTCAAATTAAGAAAGTAATGATGAGCGCAGGTTACCAGATAAATATGTTAAGATATCATCCGATAATCTACGCTCCCCAAGGTGGAAAATATCACATTCAGGGACAGCAGCAACGATTTCATTGAGAAGTCGAATAGCTCTTGGAATAGGAGCCATTCGAAAAAGAACTGTGCGAGCAGCAGGTACAACCATCAAATGATGATGTCTACCACGCACATAATTATAAGGGACATAAAGTCCCAACTGTTCCAGCAACAACGGGCATGACGTATTACTACGCAATAGCTGGAGAACGAAACGAATTAACGAGAAGTTTCTCCGAAGTTCAAGGGAATTATACCCAAGCATGCCCAAAAGGAAAGGAGTAGGATAGAGATATGGGTAATACCCATATTCTTTCTTATAAAGAAAACGAAGAAATGCTTTTTGCTTTCTTCTTTAATGAACTAATATATAAAAAATACATTAGTAAAAAAACTATATTAAAAAAACCTCAAGTAAAATAAATGTATATAACCAAATAATAAAATTATTAAAATAAAAAGGCAATTTAATCAATATTTCAACAACAAATGTACAAATGTGTGGGATTAAAATTTCAATCAAAATGATTTCAATGATTGGGGTTTCAATCAAAAAGATATCAATGATTGGGGTTTCAATCAAAATTATGATCCCGGCTTAAACTAATGTAATTAAATATATTACTAAGAGGTATGGGCCGCCTTGGTATGTACATATGTGATGATCTAAATTTGTACTGGTCGTACCCAACATTTCTCTGGTATGACCAGTACAAATTTAGACCAAAAAAAAGAGCACGGCATCTGTTGGTGTCAGAGTAAAATACAGGCACGATGGAGTGCAGGCTTTGTCTCGGATCAGCTCCGGCCGAGTCTTCCGTCTCCATCTTCCAGAGACCAGGTCCTCATCCAGAGCGTCTGGAGCAACGCATTCGGACCGGCTGTCAGATTTATGTAGGTTACTGGTTACAGGTTACAATACTGTTGTGGACCCAATTGGTTCTCCCGACTCTTCTCACCGCTCAATCCTATTGTTTTTTTCATTTCATCTGCAGGTTAAAAGAGGCGATGGGTTGCCAGACACGGTGTGTCTTTCGTGTAACACCAATCTCGAATCGTTGATCAGCTTTCGAAAGGCTTGTTTTCGAAGCCACGAAACGTCTCAACTGAGGTTAGCTGATTGCTTGAACATCAAGACTGAAGAAGTTTTCTTGGAAGATCTAATATGGGACGATGAGCCTTCACAATCGACAATTCACCGAAAGGATAGTGACATTTGCTTGAAGCCATTTCCCAGTGAATCTGAACTTATTTTACACAAAAGATCTCATCCTGGAGAAAAGCGCTTTCAATGTGACTATTGTTTAAAATCATTTAGTTATAAAAATATACTTGTGGGACATTTAAGAACTCACACGGGGGAAAAGCCATACAAATGTAACATTTGTTTAAAATCTTCTGCTTATAAATATAAACTTGTGATACATTTAAGAACTCACACGGGGGAAAAGCCATACCAGTGTGAAATTTGTCTAAAATCATTTACTCAAAAATCTAACCGCGAGACACATAAAAAAATGCATGCTGGGATAAAACCACACAAATGTGAGATTTGTTTAAAATCATATGTTCGTAAAAATGAACTTGTGTCACATTTGAGAACTCACACGGGGGAAAAGCCTTACAAGTGTGAAATCTGTCTAAAATCATTTACTCGAAAATCTAACCTCGAGAAACATAAAAAATTGCATGTTGGGACAAAACTACACAAATGTGACATTTGTTTAAAATCATTTATTTATAAAAAAAGGCTTGTGACACATTTGATATCTCACATGGGGGGGAAAAGCCTTACAAGTGTGAATTTCGTTTAAAATCATTTACTCGAAAATCTATCCTCTGGTCACATGATAAATTGCATACTGGGATAAATATAAAAATAATATTATATAAATACTGTTAATATTCTTACATTTCAAAACAATAATTTTAAACATGAGGTAAGCTATTCTCAACAGGTTTCAGGAATTCAGAAATAGCAAAGCGACGCTTTAGCAGAATAGCAAAACGACAAATAGCGTTTTTTAAAATTATTTATTTAAAATTTTACTGTCACACGTGTTAAAATAGAACTTTTATTTATTGAAATGTATAAATATATTTAGCCAGTTAATTTTCCTTAAAATATTGTATATTAAATGATTCTTTTTAAATATTGTTTTTATTTTAGAAGTTTTGTGAATTTTAATTGTTTTCGTAAATCAAAATTATATTTATTTTAAATTTTGTTTTTTGTTTCATCTATAATTTATAATTTCGAAAGAGACTTCGTATGTATTTAAGTTTTGGGTGGAAGCATCGAAAACAAATCAAGTTTACATGACGACGATATCGATATAGTTGAATATTATTTTTTTTCGATTCAAATAAAATTAATAAAAAAACAAATTAATGTTAACTATTTATAATATTAGCCATGTTTAAACGGTTTATATTACAAATACCGAGCGAAGCCGGGTAAAACCACTAGTTATCTATATTTTGCTACCGAATGTGATAACTTTTTAATGAATTTATTCTGTAATATCAGTAAATAATAATTATTAATAAAAACCAAAAATGCAAACTAATTTGAGATAAATCCACACATTTGTGACCTTCATCTCATACAAGATCTTTACTTACTGGGGCTCCCTTTCGATTATTCGAATTTTTCGTCACGAATCTGCACGTATAATGCATCAACGACAACATTCTTTGACTCGATTTAAATTAATTTACCCCTTGAATTAGTATGTTTAGATAAAAAAAAATATTGAGATAGAAAACCAATCCTTATGAACGTGGTGACAAAATGCTTGCCAAGTAAACTTATAATAAGCTGGGGAAAAAAATCAAGATTTTAAAACAATAAAAAATCACGATCAATAGAAAAAACATCTATTCATTCCAATACTAACTTTCAGCACAGCAATACTAGATTTTGAATTAAAAACTCCAAAAGTCAAATAATTTAATTAATCAATTCTATTTTATACAGTAGCAACGTACGCCGATGACACAGCATTCCTAACAAGTAGTAGCGACCCCACGCTCGCATCAGAAGTGCTACAGGATCAATTAAATAGCTTCCAAGAGTGGATGAAAAAATGGCGAGTGAAGGCTAGCACTGGCAAATCTGTTCATGTCACATTCACACTTCGACGAGGGAACTGCCCAGTAGTCGGACTGAAAAACGATGAACTGACTGAAAGTACCGCAGCAAAATACCTGGGTTTCACCATTGACAGGAGACTGACATGGAAAGATCACATCAAAAATAAAAGAACTCACCCAGCGGCTACACAAAATGAACTGGTTGATAGGAAGAAAATCCAGTCTAACATTAGAGAATAAAATTTTAGTATATAAGTCAATCCTAAAGCCAGTCTGGACATATGGTATCCAACTATGGGGAACGAGTAGTAACTCTAACGTGGAAATCTTACAACGATTCCAAAATAAAGCCCTTAGAATAATAACAAATGCCCCATGGTTTGCGAGAAACACTGAAATTCATCAACATGTATCTATACCATCAATTAAAACGGAAATAGAAAGTTATACAAAAAACTACAAGCGTAGACTCGAAACCCACTCAAACGAGCTGGCAAAAGCTCTTATAAAGTCTAGTGCAAAAGACACTAGACCAGGCCTGGGCAAACCGCGGGCCGCATGCGGCCTGCCACGCAATTCCATGCGGCCCCCGCAATTATTTCCAAATTACTTATTTATTTAAATTGTGTTTATTAATTTTTTTTAATATATCTTTGAAGTTATTATAATACAATTCCATGTATTATAATGTATCCGTGAGTATAATTTATTATAATGCAATCACATTTATCGACTTGTGACTTGTCACGGGGTTGGGTTGTGTGCAGATAGTCTTATCTGCAATGCGTGCGATTCGAATTAGCGCGGTAAATCCTACGAAGTGGGCTATTTTTTACCAAAATTCATGGTAATTCCATTGTGAACCATCCATTCGCCAGATGTTTAATCATAAAAATAATTCCTAAGCCTTTTTTGACCATTTTGTGAGTATCTTTCGATTGGCCAACACGGGTAGTGATTTCGTGCTACTTTGCAAATAAATAACTTCCTTTACGTCTTCAAGGTATTTCCAATTTTTTTTAATTATATTGTATATATCCTAGACTCTAGGTATAATTATATATAATAGATATAATTCTCTAGGACCTAGAGAATTATAGATAATCTTATTATTTCCGGAGAAATTGTTAGATAATTATTTAGAAAACCATAATATTTCTGACAATTCTTGTGCCTCTATGAAATATTACTCCAATATAATCAATTAAATAATCTTCAATATCAAATAATCTTCCTAATGATCAATTAGAATCAACTTAACACAACATCACAAAATACTGTAGTCATTTTTACTCTGTAATAATTTTAGTACTTTATCTTATCTTTTAGAATGAATAAAAAACGAAGAATTGAAGAAAAACGTCGCATGTTTAATAAAGAATGGAATAAAAAAAAATTTTTTCGTGAAAAATAAGGCTTTTTGTCTTATTTGCCAGGAAAGCGTTTCTGTTTTAAAAGAATACAACATAAAAAGACATTTTACTACTAAACATTGTGAATTTGTTGCAAATCTAGCCGAAGATTCGATCCTGATGACCTGATTATAATTTAATTGCACTTCATTGTATTATACATCAGGAAGTCTTGTGCAAAAACGTATTAAAAGTTGATCACGTAACATCACGTGTTATTAAGCTTGTCAATTTAATCCGATCAAGTGGACTGAAACACACAATTTATCAGCTTTCTTGAAGATCTTGATGCAGAGTACACAGATATTCCTTTTCACAGCCAAATTCAATGGTTAAGTTTAGGGAAAGTACTTCAGAGTGTGGATATTAAAGGATGATATCATTTTATTTTTATAAATGAAACATATAACTGGTTTTCCTGAATTCACTAACAATGACTGACTTTGTGATTTTGCTTTTAATTTGGACATCATAACACACCTGAACACTTTCAACTGCATTTTACAGGGTAAAAATGTATATGCTCACGATTCGATAAAAAGCTTGAATGCATTTAATTTAAAACTCCAACTGTTTCGACGTCAAATATTAATTAAGAAACTGGATCACTTCCCAACACTGAAATCATTAAATATTGATGAAAGTAAAATTCAAAAATACGGATACACAATCAAAGCTTTAAGCGACGATTTTTCAAGTAGATTTAGTGACTTCCGAGTAATTGAAAACAGCCTAGCAACAATCCGTGATCCGTTTTTAGCAAATGTTGACAACATTCCGAGTGAACTACAACTGGAAATTTTAGATTTACAGTGCGATACAGATCTGAAAGATTTATACCGCCGTGAAGAAACATGGAAATCCCCAATGGACTGTCCTGATAATATTGTGCGAAACCAAATTGACTTTATTTTGATAAACAGTAGATTTAAAAATAGTATAAAATCGGTGAAAACCTACCCTGGTGCAGACGTGGCATCCGATCATAATCTACTTTGTGGGAAATTGAAGATAAGACTGAAAAAGATTTTAAGAGCATCAAAACCTAAACCAAGATTGGATTTAGAGCTGCTTAAAAATCTTACGATCCACGAACAATTTACAAAAGATCTCAATAAAAATTTTAAACAAAAATGTATTGAAGAAAATAGTAATGTAAACTTAAAGTGGGAAGGTATGAAATCAGCAATGACCCAATCTGGGAAAAAGTTTCTTGAAACAAATCAAATAATTAATAAAAAACAACCTTGGATGACGGATGAAATTATACATTTAATGGAAGAACGTAGAAAACACAAACATAATAATCCAACACAATATAAAAATATTCACCGCCAAATTCAAAGGAAAATTAAAGAAATCAAAGAAAAATTAAAGAAATCAAAGAAAAATGGATGGAAAATAAATGTAACGAAATTGAAAAATTACAAGAAAAACACGACGAATTTAACATACATAAAAAACTAAAAGAAGCAACAGGATCATTCAGAAAAAAAGATTTCATACTCCCTAGGAATAAAAATGGAAAAATCATTTTATGTAAATATGGATGAGAAGAAATCAGAATGGACCGAGTACACAAAATTGCTCTTTAAAGACAATAGAGAAACTGAAGGGCATATTGAAGATTCAGAAACGGGACCATATATATTGAAATCCGAAGTGGAACATGCTATAAAACTAGCAAAGAGTCGGAAAGCTACTGGACCAGATCTGATTCCTGCCGAATTTCTCAAGTTATTGGACGACGATAACATCTAACAAAACTCTTCAATAAAATATATTTATCAGGCGAAGTACCTAGCGATTGGTTACAATCCATATTTATCCCATTGCCCAAAAAGAGTAACGCGAGGACGTGTAGCGACTTCAGAATAATTAGCCTAATGAGTCACACATTGAAGATCCTACTAAAGATAATACAGGGCAGAATTTACTCACGGTGTGAAGAGGCGATTAGCAGAGAGCAGTTTGGGTTCAGACAAGGCTTGGGTACCCGAGAGGTCCTTTTCTGTATGAAAACACTACTCCAAAGATGCAGAGAAGTCCGTAAACCTGATGATCAATTCACTGATGAGATTCCTATAGAACGGGGCGTCAGGCAAGGATGCATCCTATCACCTACTCTTTTTAACACCTACACCGAATCCATCTTCCACGATGCTCTCCAAGAGGCGGAGGGCATCAAGGTGGGCGGCGAGACGATCACCAATATAAGATATGCTGATGACACGGCACTAGTCGCTGAAAATTTAGCAGACCTGCAAAGATCTCTAGACCGTGTATATCAAGAAAGCAATCGAAGAGGTCTGCGCATAAATCTAAAGAAGACAAAATTTATGATAGTGGATAGAATGCAAACAGACACCGGGAATCTAACCTTGGATGGAGAGGTGATAGAAAGAGTAAAAAGATTCAAATACCTGGGTACCTGGCTGAATGAAGAGATGGACCCAGATGAAGATTTAAGAATCCGCATCGAGATGGCTAGAACAGCATTTGTAAAAATGAAGGCGGCGCTTACAAACAAGCATCTCAATCTTCATACGCGGTTGAGATTCGCGAAGAGCTACGTCTGGACAGTATTACTTCACGGATGTGAGACGTGGACTCTGAAAACCAAGATGATCAGCCGCATTGAAGCTTTTGAGATGTGGGTCTATAGGCGTATGCTGAAGATTCCGTGGACCAAAAAGATATCAAACGAAGCTGTCCTCGGCATGATGGGGAGAGGCAGGGAACTTGTTTCTGTCATCAAGCGGAGAAAGATGGAGTACCTCGGACACATGATACGGGGTCAAAATACGAATTTCTCCGTTTGATAACCATGGGCAAAATAGAAGGAAAAAAATGGATTGGCAGGAAAAAGTTATCTTGGCTTCGAAACATGCGCATGTGGACCGATATGAGCGCCGAAGAGCTGTTCCGAGCCGCTGAAGACCGATACGGATATATTCAAATAATCGACGAGGTGGTCGCCAACGTCCGGATGCGGACAAGGCATTAACAAGAAGAAGAAGAAGAAATCTGCACATTTTATAATTCCCTGAATTCTGAAAGATTCGAAAAAATTAAAGGCTGCGAGAAAAATGTTGGTCATTGTCGGATCGACATATATATGTGAGCAGACATTTTCCGTAATGAATTTAAATAAAAGCTCCTTAAGATCAAGCATTACAGATCAACACTTACAGGCAGTTTCTACTACCAAATTTAAACCTGATATACAGAAAATGTCGAAAGAAATTAAACAACTTAATTATTCTCATTAAAATTTTAACCTTAATAATTTGTTTTATTGTAGTTATTGTAGTACACACTCTCACACACACATACACACGCACATATATATATATATATATATATATATATATATATATATATATATATATATATATATATATATATATATATATATATATATATGTATATATACATATATGTATATGCGGCCCGCCGACTCATATAAAATATCGAATTTGGCCTTTCAGTAAAAAAGCCCAGACCTGCACTAGACTAAAGCGCCGCAGAGTGCTCGAGTAATGGATAAAAAGCTGGCAATTAATGAATTGCCAAATCTTCTGATAAATAAATTGTTATAAAATCTGCTTATGACCGACGCAATCGACCGACCGGTCGATTGCAAATATCTTAAATAAAAAAAAAATATATATTTTATAGATAAATATAGTAAACCCAACAAAATTTTTTTTATCACTTCGAATAAAAATAATAATGCGTTAAATGTTTCAAAATTTAATCTCGCCCTTAATTTTATTTTTATTATTCCTGCTGTGGATAGGGTTGCCAGATGATAATTTGATAAAGGAGGGCAGATAGGTCTAAAAAGGAGGATTTTCTGTAAAAAAGGAGGACATTCAGAAATTAAACGAATTTTTTATATTATTTTACTTTATTTTAATCATATTTAGCTGAGCTGCCAATTTTGGAAAGAAGTTCTTGGGTTTTTAACAAATAATTATAAAAATCTTCACATGGCATGTTTTTAAAGTTGTATTGAGTAAGAATTAAAGATTTAACTGACTGCACACTTGGTCTATTCCTCTCTTTGCTCCACTGAGTATTAATCAGTGAAAAAACTCTTTCCACATTTGCGTTATGTGCGCTTATACAAAATAAAACTCGCAGATCTTGAGCAGTTCTGAGAAATATTCAATGTTTTTAACACTTTTGAAGTAGATGTCCACTGCTCGTGCAACTTCAAATCATAATATGCTTCATCTTCATCTGATTTTGATTTAAGAAATGAAATCAAGTTACAAAATTGATCGTGTAGCTTAACATCGTCAATCTCTACACCTCTGATGCTCAAGAACTCAATGCATGAAACTAAATCATCATGCCCTGCCCCCTTTTTCGCCTCCTGCCAGTCCCGCCCGATGTTTAGCAAAAAGGAGGACTTACAGTAGGTAAGGGAGGACGGAAGGACAAAACATGGAAAAGGAGGACATGTACTCCTTTTGGATACCATCTGGCAGGAGAACACTCTTTCAGTAGCAGTTGACGTTGGCTTAATTGTCAATAAGGTTTTTAGAAGTTATCCAAGTATATTTAAAAGAAAAGAAAAGAAGTTATCTTAGTATATTTTTTTAACCTTTTGGAATTATCTTGGAATTTGAAAAACGTACTTCTATAATGTGTATCAATCTATTTAATTTGAGAAAATATATCCGGATCGATAACGTGTCACTACGAACTCCAAAACACAACTGAAGTTCAAAACAACGCAAATGAAACGAAATATTTCTGCTTATCCATAAAAATAAACGCATTAAGTTCTCTTTCGTAAAATACATAAGTTCAATTTATAAAGCGAGGAATTCCAATGTCAAGTTCCATGGATCCATTGCACTGAGGTGATAAAATGATTCGAGTCGACGACTAATACGCCTTTCCCACAATACCCAGTTGCGTTACACATTTCGAGTTAAAAATAAAATTGTATTATGTTAAAAAGAATTCTAAATTTGTAAAATATTTTATTAAAATTTCATTAAAAAAATTCATTTCATAAAATATTATTCGAATATTCAAATATTCGAATAACGCATAGTTCGCATAGTACGCATTAGTACGCGGGACAGGTGTGTTGATCGTGTCCCGGTCTAAGAAAACACCGGTTGTGTTTGTAAGAGGATTTTTTACTTTTGTTCAATTGTTACAATAGTTATTGTATGTACGAAGAGGTTGAGCTTCGGAGAAGTGAGCTGGTTGAACTCCAGAGGTTCACTCTGGTGTTTGGAGCCGGTGCGTCGCTTCATATACGTTCTGGCTTGAAGCGTGCCGTGTGCAGATGCTTTGTCTAACGACGCCGACCTCAGCTATACCGAGCACGCGCCTCGTAAATAGGTCAACACACGCCGAAAACAGGTCAACACGTGCCCTGAGAACAAAGACATCTCTGCACACAACACGTGTCCTGTAAACGTATATAGAGCGCTACAGCAGCCCCAGACACCAGAGTGAATCTCTGGAGTTCAACCAGATCGCATCTCCGAAGCTCAACCTCTTCGTACATACAATAACCATTGTATCAATTGAACGAAAATAAACGATCCTCTTTCAAACTCAACTGAATTTCCATAGGCCGGGAAACGGTCGAAACCTTTCAGTGAAAGGTTTTGACCGTTTTATTTAAAATTATTGATTGCGTTAAATTTTGCGGTAAATTTGAAATGCCAATGAGGGGACACGATGAAACAGATAATTCAAAAAATCCAGGAGTTTTTCGGGGGCTTCTAGAATATTCACAAAATTTCGACGATTTGTAGGCATATAGTACAACTGAAATGATCTCATCAGGTCACTGCGACACATATCTAGGAAAGTCATTAACGCATGGCACACGCTCGCCTCGTCAAAAGGTCGACACGTGTTTCTTTACACGTGTCTTGGAAACAAAGGAAGAACTCACTGAACCCATAAAAACCACGAACTACGTCCAGGCGTATGAACCCATAAAACTCTCGTCCTGAGAACACGTGCCCTGGAGAACAAAGAGATCTTTTGCACACGCCACGCTTAGAACTTCCATATATAAAGCAACGCAGCAACCCCCACCGGCAGAGTGAGCCTCTAGAGTTCAACTAGATCACATCTCTGAAGAAACCTCTTCGTACATACAATAACCATTGTACCAATTGAACGCAAATAAACGATCCTCTTTCAAACTACACAACACGTGTTTCGTTAGACCGGGATACGGTCAACATACCTTCCCTGTCTTACAATGGTGACCCCTGTTTTACACTGGTGACCCCCTCAACGAACTTCGCAACTTCGCAACAGCCAGCACTACCTGTCTTACACTGGTGACCGCCGACTACTAAATTGGCGATCTTACACTGGTGACCCCTGTTCTTACAGATTCTTTAACGAAACATTTTCAAACTTCTTCGGTTTTTAAAGGGACATCAAAAACTATTCAAAATGAACTTTTAGATTGTATTTTGAACGTGTGTAGGGAACAAATAAGTGCTGAAATAAAAAAAAGCAACTTATCTAGCTGTTATGGCAGATGAAACAACCGATGTATCGATGCATTGTCAACAGGTTAATGTTTTTCGTTACGAATTAGGGGGCTAAGTTTTTGAAAGGTTTTGGGGTTTTTTTAATCCGCGTCGCGAAACCAGCAAGCACGAATTTTTTTTAGCAATCTTACTGGAGTACCAGCGTATTTTTCGAAATCTTCATCGCGTTTGGACGCACCCTTTTAACCTTTCCTTACCGGTGATAGAAACATAGTCGACATTTACTCTAATTGTATGAATATCTCTTTAAATATACTAAATACAGAGTTCATATTTTGGGTATTCCTCAGCAATACATTAATGTATTAGATAGAATTATTATTATATACACGTATTTATCTGACGCAACAGAAAAAAATATTTTATCGAAGAATCGGGCATAATGCGCAAATGCAGTGTGTGTTATTACGTTTTTTCCTTCAGTCGTGTCCCGTTCTCGGTGCGCGCGTGTTGTTTTTTTCGTTTCGGAGCTTTTTTGTACCGTGTGGACCAGCACTTTATTTGTGTTTCTTGATTATTATATTGTAAATACGGTAATAATTATTTAATGTTATTTTTTTTTTAATTTGCTATGCTACATTGTATATTATATTTATATTTTCAAAGACAATTTTAATTTTTGAAAAAAATGGCTGAAAGAAATTTGATGAATGAAGAGGAACATGATAGCGATCTCGATTTTGAAATAAATGATAATTTTACTGATACGGAAGATTTTATTGAAGATATGGAAGATACAGATTCGGAATTAGAGGCCAGTGAAAATGAAGACGAAGAAGTGTATACATCGAATCATGGATTTCAATGGAATTCATTACCACCATCATCCTCAAGACGTAGAGAGTGCAATATTGTTACCGAAAATTCAGGACTTATAAATGGTAGCACTACTGTAAATACTATTAGAGAAATGTTCTCTTTGTTTATAAATTCAAATATGGTGAGAGAAATATGTGAACAAACGAATCGTCAGTTACATCGTACATCCACGAAAATTATCGAGCCGATATTGGCAGAAGAATTGCTTGCATTCATTTGAATAATGCTTGCGTCTGGCAGAAATAGGACCCGAAAATTAAGCTTAAATGAATTGTGGACTAATGACAGCGCTTTTTGCCAACCATTTTTTACGGCATCTATGTCTCGGGATAGGTTCATCACAATATTCAGTCAAATTCGTTTTGACGACAAAGAAACCAGACAAGAAAGAATACACGTGTCGTCTGATAAATTAGAACCTATCAGGACAATTTTTAATAAATTTGTAGAAGAATGTAAACGTAATAATTCTCCAAGTTGCAACATTACTGTGGATGAACGTTTGGCTACCTATAGAAGCAATTGCCCATTCAGCGTGTATATGAAGTCGAAACCCGGTAGATATGGAATAAAAATGTGGGTATCGGCTGACTCTTCAACAGCATATATATTAAATATACAGGTTTATACAGGTATGGTTAATAATTGCCGAGAGATAAATCAAGGGAATCGTGTAGTGATGGATTAAGTTCAACCGCAATATGGCACCAATAGAGGTGTAACAACGGACAACTTTTTTACTTCGGTGGCATTAGCTGATAACCTTTTAGATAAAGGGCTAACTCTAACTGGTACCCTACGTAAAAATAAACGGGAAATTCCTAAAGAATTTTTACCATTGAAACATAGACTTTTACACAGTAGCTTGTTTGGTTTTACATCAATCAAGACATTAGTTTCGTATGTGCCAAAAAAAAATAAAGCAGTTTTGCTATTGTCTACTCAATTTCATGACAGTGAAGTGAGTAGTCATGAAGAAAAGAAGCCGGAAATAATAATGTTTTATAATAAAACAAAAGGTGCAGTAGATACCGGCGATAAAATGTTTTTATGGAGATGCTGGATATAGCTGCGCTAAATGCATATTTGCTATGGGCGCAGAAATATCCAGAATGGAAGGCGAATAACAGAAGTCGACGAAAATTATTTATTAGAGAACTTAGTTTGGAATTAGCTATGCCCAATATTGTATTTTTTTTATTTACGTTTACTTCTCATTTTTTTTTATCAATTTATGTATTTGTGTATTAAAATTATTATTGTGAAAATAAATACATGAAAAGTACATATAAACATATTTTATTTTATTTGATGAAAAAATTGAATATATTTTTACGCATAGGTTTTGAATCATCGCGTAATTCTGGCGGATGTGGCGTGATTTCTGATCAGCAAGTCGCGGAGTGGGGGCCTAGTGTTCGTCCTCACTTGGAGATGGGCGGCCTTCTGGGATTGTCGTTCACGCGTCTTCAATTTCATGCTTTTTAGATCGTTTTTAGCAGTATATTACCAATATTGATACATATATATTAATTTATATAGATACGGACTATTACTATAGTCATGAATAGAAGGAAAAATGGTTAAATATTCATATTTATCAGACTTTAAAATCACGAATTTCTAGAACGACTGAGTCGACATCACCGCTGCACGCGTAATTTTTTAGCACCGTTAATGGGTGGTGAATTTTGCTTGTTTTTTTTTCAATAATACTTAAATCCACATGTAAGTGGTCGTACACGAAAAATTGTGCTTATTTTGTCCTGTTATGACATGATAGAATAATTATGGTGACATTTTTTAGACATCTTTTCAGTGCAGCCCCGCCACTAAAAATTATCACGAGCCGCCACTGCCTTTCACCCGTTCTATACCTAAAATACGCTTTTTTCAATTTTCCCAAAATTTCCGCCCCCCATTTCCCATAGAAAAAACACGGTTTATTCCCGGTGTGGCGGCTCGCTATACGACATGGTCGAGTTTGGTCACCTTCCTGCGAGTGGGGACCAACTCGGCTGGGTTCGGAGAGCGGCTACCCACTCTGCCTTCAACTGTCATAAATAAAACACGTGCATTAACATGCCAGTCGTCTCATTCGTTCATCTCCCATACCGGTAATAAATCGCGTTTTTTCCCTCCGGCACATCTCTATGCACATTACACATTTTTCAATATCTGTCGCGTGGCCAACGATTAGTGTTTATACTATAGTAAAAACGTCACCGATTCCATCAGGTGACGTTTTGAATAATTGATAATTGTATCAGCTGAAAGGAAGAGAGTTGGCAGCACTGAATGTCAAAGTGTAAGATGCGAGATGCGAGTGGGCCGCAGTGTTCCCGTGTGAGCGGAGTGGCGCGGTCGTGTGGTGCAGAGTGGGGTGCGGTGCGGTGCGGTGATGTGCGGCACAATCAGCTGTGCGAACGAATAACCAGTGAGGCCTCCGCCCCTCCGCCCCTCCGCCCCTTCGCCCCCCGAGGTATCGCACCTCCGCCCCCATCAATATTGCCAATGCTAATATGTATTGCATTTCTAAACAAACGCAAACGCAAACCCATTCCATTTCACTTTCTTTCAATTCGCTCTCCATACATGCATAACCTCACTTTCCATTCGACACATCATACTCTCCATATACCTACACGTACATATTATGAAATTAACCACAAAAAGATAACAAATGTCATCAATTCCATACTATCTAGTACACATTTTCAAATGTATACTACTACGTTGCGCTTACACCAGTGCTTCCTAAATTGGGGGTCGAAAGTTAAGTATTCAATAGAAAGTACAAATATTCATTTATGAATATTTTTCCACATTACATATTTAGGGAATGTATAGGTATAATTAAGGAAATATTTCCCAAACTTGAATGAGGACGAAAGGAACAATTGGATAAGAACACCATTTGCCCCAAGTCCTTAAAATATGATCATATTACGTGGACAGCCCAAGAAGAGTTGATCGATATCAGATCAGATAATTTGCTTCAAGTGGAATTTAATGAAAAAAGTATTTCAGAATCTTGGTTAAGGCGACAGCAAGAGTATCCTGCTATTGGAAAAGAAGCCCTGGTAACTCTTATTCCTTTCGTGACTACGTACCTATGCGAAACAGTATTTTCGTCATTACTTATATTAAAAAATAAGCAACGGTCATGTCTTTCCACCGAGACTTTGGAAGATGCTTTGCGAGTTAGCATTTCTGACATTGAAACCGATATTGTTATTTATTATGTAAAAACATGCGACCTTATCTATCGCATTAAATTGTTTCATGTGTGTATAGTTTTTATTTAAAAAAAAATGTTTTTTTCAGCAAGTTCCTATAATTTTGTGCTGAATATAAATATGTGTATTATAATTGTAATCATTACTGCCAAATAAACCTTTTAACTAGAAAAAAAATTTTTTTGGTCGTGACATGAAAGTAATTGGGAAGCACTGCCTTACACTACGAATGATTTCCCTTTCAAATCATCATATCAAATTTTATTTAAATATATTATATTTTCGATTTATTTTATTTACTATGAACCTGCAAATATATATTTATCAAATTAATTTGACTTCAATTGTCCAAATATATGTAGTTAGTGTTGTTTATCGGCGACTTATCATACATCTAATATATAATACAATAGGTGTAAATGAACTAATCCCAACTAATGCCTCGAAGATATCTAGTAATATCGGTTAAAAATGGCTTGAAATCGAGTGAATCGTAAATATATGTATAATATTTTAGATTATATAAGACTCGTACGAAATGTGTCGCGAAACATTCTCTCGCTCAAACAATATTGTCATCAATATTTATGTATGTAAGAAAGTCCATATATGTATGTGAAATGGTCTCTCGAATTTGTTATAATTGTGATATGTGTTTGATTTTCATTTCAGATCTTTGTAATGGAAGATTACAAGTTTCTATTCAAGGTGGTGCTGGTCGGCAACGCAGGCGTAGGTAAAACTTGCCTCGTCAGAAGGTTTACACAGGGGATATTTCCGCCGGGTCAGGGTGCCACCATCGGTGTTGATTTTATGATCAAAACTGTCGAAGTCGACAACGAGAAAGTGAAGGTATGCAGCATCAAAGTATTCATTCGAATCGTAAATCTAAATTACGAAAAATGGGTCATAATACTAAATACATAACACGTCCCATTTTTTTATTACTCTTTTTATAAACCATTCACTAGCTACATAAAACCAAATTACACATCAGATGAGCTCTGTGGGGTAACAAGCAAACCGCGACACATTATCGAACATAATTCAAGATTTTTATTTTATTAAATAGGCCAGGAAGGCCTAACAGGCAACTCCAATGCGCCTCCCTGGCCAAAAACATTGTACATTTGTTACAATAATTATTAGTATTATACAAAGTACATAAATACATATCAATTAATATCCACAGAGACATCTATGGTCAAATTTGTAAATTTACAGCATTTTATAGAATTCGAGATTGCTGAAAATTCGGGATTTTGCGAGAAAATGGGTAGGGTTGCCAATTTGTTGGAACCGTTTCAATGAAAATCAGATAAATTGGCAAACTCTGATAGGGAACGATTGACCTGGAGTAACGAACCAAAGTCTGGCCAGCAGAAACCAGTGTGATTTGAACCCGAGACCACTTTGTTCAAAGCATTGCTAACCACTAGTCTATTCTGCTGGTTATATACAAATATATAGGGCCGAGTTATACACAAAATATTTTCCAATTAGAACAGATATTTTTGTATTGAATTATATGTATATCTGGAATAAAATATGGCAAAGTTCCTCTTTGTCAGAAACGTTAATAAAAGATTTAGAATAAGCAACTTTATATAAAAAAAATTGTTTGGTGAAGACCACAAAAAGGTGAATGCTGGAATATCCGCTTTAGATTGATTTTAATCAAAGATTTTCAACCGTTTATTACATTACATTTTTTTGGTCACCGAATGAAGACGAAAGTCTTAGTGCTTAGTGCATTTTCGTAAATGCGTACGTGCGCGCATAAACGCCTCCATTGACTTGTTTTATCGTTTGTGTTATTTTGAGAGAACAAAAGTAAAACGTTATTTGCACACTAAATTTGCTGACATTCCTGCTATAAATAAGTTCTGGCTAATAAGCTTCTCAAAAACATAACGAACACTTTTTTCCTCCGAAAGTGATTCAACTTTCATGATGTCGTATTGGATAGGATAAACTATAATAATTCATCAATAAATTATTTACCTAAAATACTAGAGCCCTTTAAATAACTCGGGGAGTTGTGTTAACCAATGTCCTGGTCTATATAAACACGTTTGTGTTTTGAAGAGGATCTTTTATTTATTCAGTGGATACAAGGTTTATTGGGTGCTACTTTAGTATGCGGTCTACCTTCACATATCTACTTTAGTATGCGATCTACCTTCGCGTTTTTACTTTAATATGTGGTCTCAGTTCTCGCGTGTGACACTGACACTGAATAATACCGACTCTAACAACCTAATCTTAAATGAATAGGGCCAACCTTAACTTAATCTATCCTATCCTGACCCTTAAAGAAATAGGTGTTTTATTTCATCAATATTTTCACGAAAAAAAAAATCTTAGCAGCCAACACCTATTTATTTAATGGTCAGGGTAGGTTAGGTTAAGTTAAGGTTGGCCTTATTAATTTAAGATTTAGTTAACCCTTTTCTCGCGGCAATAAATATAGCGAACAAGCCTTGTACGCGGCACCTTTTTCGCCAATTTGGCAATCGGGTTTTCGACCTTAAATACGGATTTTAATATTTACTCAAGTAACCAGATATGTTAATTAACACATAAAGTATTATTTTAAACAATAAAATACATAATATATCTCGTAGTTTTGGCTTAATTGTCAAATAATCATTCTTCATAATTGTATGAAGACGTGACGTCACATAAACGAGGTTTCAGTATAGTTCCACAAAAAACTAATTTTGACTGGTATATATTCATTTTAAGCAAATTGAATAGATGGCATTCAACTCTCAGTAATATATTCAACCAATTTTGAACCTTAAATCAGTTGAAATAGGCGCATATAAGGCTCAAAATCCCGTGCAAAGTTCAGAAATTCTATGGAAGACAGCCGCGCTGCTACAGACTTGTCGCCCAAAGCTTCCATAGAAGACGGCCGCGGGCAAACGGTGAAGCAAGATTTGAATCCTTTCATTTTACTTTCACAATGATTATTAAAATCTGTAGTCTGAGAAGCTTTTTATATCCATTGCACACAATTTATAATTATTCGAAGTACCTAGATCCACTTGGGTGTGATTTAAAGGTGATGAGATTTGAAGATAGTGTCGTCTAGTAATTTTTTAAAAGTCTTTTATTCAATATTTAAAATATGTATATGTTAAATGCCGTGATACTCTTGAATTATTACATGTTTTTGTAATTACTGTACATGTAGTTGAAGAATTTTCTTATTGCAAACTCACTATTACGGATACTTGCATAACATCAGTGTTTATGACGATGTACATATGATATTAACCAAATTCAATATGGGTTTCAGCTTCAAATATGGGATACGGCCGGCCAAGAGAGATTTCGCTCCATCACGCAAAGCTATTACCGATCAGCACACGCGCTTATACTAGTTTATGACATATCGTGTCAACCGACGTTTGACTGTTTGCCCGATTGGCTTAGAGAAATTGAAGAATACGCCAGCAGTAAGGTTCTTAGGATTCTCGTAGGTGAGTGCATTCGTACGATACATATGTACATCCGTCATGCCAAATCACCCAAGTTTTCAATACAAGATCCTCGGATGTTTCAGGCAATAAAATAGATAGAGAAGACTGTGAAATACCGAGACACGTCGGCGAAGACTTTGCACAACGGCACGGTATGTATTTCTTGGAAACGTCGGCCAAGGAATCCGACAACGTCGAGAGACTCTTCATGGAGATAGCTGTAGAACTCATGGAGGTAATTTCATACGAATAATATGATCATCTATATGTATGTGTGTGTGTGTGTGATTGTGTTTTTGGTTTTTTATTTTGCAGCAAGCGAAATGTAAAGAATTGCCGAGGTACGATACGAGCACGACTCCCATCAACGGAAAAACTACTTCGATCGGAGACGGCGCCTGCTGTGGCAAAGTGGCGTAATCGTATCTGCAGACAGTTCCACAGAATCTTATTCACACGCGAGGCTTGCGAAGCTTTATCTCCTGTCCACACTTTCCAGCAATTGACAAAGAGTATACACAACGAGGGAGACGAGTCGTACTTTCTCCGACATTACACACACACGCGTACAAAAATGTCAAACGTCTATCGATGTGTTCCGTTTGGTCTTATTTCGAATTTGCACGTTTCATTGTAACCATATTAAATGTATATATGTATGTATAATGGGAAATGTAAATATGGAGCTTTAGTATGAATTTTTCAAAACTGTTGTGATTAATTGTTTGTATTATATTGTTTTTGCAGTATTTTTTTGAGAAATATTCAACTGTTGATTGATTTAAACAAAACTTTACCTACTAAAGCTCTTTATATTATTGTGTATTTAACCCTTTGCCCGCGGCAATAAATATAGCGAACAAGCCCTGTACGTGGCCATCTTTTTCGCGAATTTGTCAATCGAGTTTTTGACCTGAAATACAGATTTTAATATTTACTCAAGTAACCAGATATGTTAATTAACACATAAAGTATTATTTTAAACAATAAAATACATAATATATCTTGTAGCTTTGGCTTAATTGTCAAATAATCATTCTTCATAATTGTATGAAGATGTGACGTCACATAAACGAGGTTTCAGTGTAGTTCCACAAAAAACTAATTTGACTGGTATATATTCATTTTAAGCAAATTGAATAGATGGCATTCAACTCTCAGCAATATATTCAACCAATTTTGAACCTTAAAACAGTTGAAATAGGCGCATATAAGCCTCAAAATCCCGTGCAAAGTTCAGAAATTCTATGTAAGACAGTCGCGCTACAGACTTGTCGCGCAAAGCTTCCATAGAAGACGGCCGCGGCCAAACGGTTAAAATTCGATCGCCTATAAATAGAGTTTAGTTTGGGTCCAAAAACACATAAATATTTTCCTATATACTTCCCCGTACTGAAACAGTTTCTTCATTTATTTTTAGAAGAAAAAAAAATTAACAAAAATTCAACAGAACTATAGCCATATGAATTAAAGCTTTCTCTCAACGTAATAATGTTCATATAAAAATATGTGTGTTTAGTAATTAATTTACATTATAATTATGTTAATTGTTTTAAAAAAAAACAAAATCTAATTCAACTTAACCCTTTGAGTGCTGACGACTTTTCTGTTGAAAGCCCGCCACGGTGAAAATTTCGCCAACGCTTCCAACTAGAATTATTTAGAAATCTAATAGGAAGCAGATATAAAAATTGTAGCTAATCCAAACAAACCCTAGATAACTACCGCCGAAGGTTTCCAGTTTTGTAAAGGTGTGTTTAGACTTGCAACAATATAAAATAAACAAAAGAAGTCTATTAATGAATGTATTTTTCCAAAACTAGTTCCCATCTTCTTCATTGTTGTTAAAATGTAATGCTCACAATCTAAATGCCAAGCCACAGTCTAAGTTAGGGATTTCCATCGAGAAATTCTGCTATGGTTATATGTTAATTCAGAAATTTCGGTGTAAACCAGTCTTTATAAACATGGACACGGATTACACGATCCGTGTTAAATGCATTTTTTTTTCAATGCTACCTGGAAAGGCTTAGTGGGCAGTATTCTTGTTTACTATGTACAAGCTCAAAATGTAACACCTATCGGCGTTTTTCAGTTCAATGGACTTGTTGGCAAAACGCTGATCGGCGTTGGTCAGCATTCAAAGGGTTAAACTAAGTATCTAATGTGATTTCGACGTGCATACCTCAAAGGAAAATAATTTGTGAATATATTTATTCAAGTCGAACATAGTGACGGTCATTCTCAAATATCAGGCCTGCTCCGAGACTAAAATGTGAGTCAAATCAGACTCAAATCAACAGCTGATTGTGACTGCGATGTATTTAATTGTACCACTGATACACCTCGGCCTTGGTTTCTGTAAATTATTAAAACTCTATGATTTAAAGTATGCTTTCAAAAATCATCAACGTTATTCTGTCTGGCCGAACAATTAGATATTTTTTATGCATTTGTCTCTGCTTTTACTAAAAATTTTCAAGCAAGTTCTAATTGGAAAACCTTTATACATATTTGACTGTTAAAAAAAACGTAAACAATTCAAACTATTTTACATTTTTATTGTTAAATATTGATAAACGGAAGCACCGAACACATTCCGATACCCGTTGTGTGCTTTGAAAATTCACAAATTAAAATTATAACTCTTCCACATGCATGCATACTCTGTAAGATTATTTATATTATTGAATAATTTTTATTTTAAATACTCGAAACACTTCCAGAGAGCAATATCTATTTACAATTATTATATTTGACTATCGTTTTTTACTGTTGCGTCGACACGTAGTTGTGATTTATTGAATGAAATCCTTGTTTTCTTTATATGATATTATATTGAATACGTGTCTATTTATTGCTGTGATTTATCTTTAATTCATTGATTAGATCTTAAGCGTTTCAACGTCGATTCATTATTATATTGTTTCTCGCAGAGTTTTTACACAGTTTACGGCAAACACCTTTGAATGTTGAAAGTTTTAACCGTCTCTACTTGCATTTTCTCCCGGTGCGTTGTAAAACTTACAATTGAATGTATCTCTTAAGATTATTATTGTAATATTATCGTTAAATGATAGAAGTGTTAATTGTGATTGAATTGATAATACAATGTGTTGTATGTAATAACGTAAAGATGTCTTCGAACGTAACGTACCAATAATTGTTATAGATATTTTGACCCACTTACTACCAGCATCGAGTGCTAAAAATTAATATTGGATTGTGTGTGTGTGTGTGCGTGCGTGCGTGCGTGCGTGCGTGTTTGTATATTAATAATAATATAGAAAAATAAAAATCATATGGAGATGAATAAAATAAAACGACCTGAATATATTTATAATATTAATTGTAATTTTATGTATGTACTTATTATTTTGCAGTATATAAATATAATAGTTTCAATTGCAGGCAGTCTTATAAAGGTATATTAATTACTGTGATTTAAATCAATTTCATTGTTATTGTAATTATTTTTACTTTATTGGTATTAATGTTCCTTTTTCATTTTGTTTGCTTCGTTAATTGATATTTTTAATTGTAATATTTGCATCGGTTGATTTTTTATTTAAACAGGGGCGTCATTTCAGCTTTTCCCAAAGGGGGGGGCAAAATTTTTGACTACTAAGGAATGACTTTCTGGGGGGGGAGGGGGGGCGGGTGTATTATATTAAAAAAATAAGTATATATGGATTTCAACTATTTCTTTTAATCATTTTTTTTATTTATATATTTTTCTCGATAAAATTAAAATTGATTAAAAAATCTATTAAGAGATTTGGGTATAAGCGTATATTTATAAAATACAAAATAATCTCCTGAATATACATTGAACGTTTTTTTTAAACTAAAAAATATAATATTAGCATTAAATTAATGTTGAAAACTATAATGTTATTATTATAATATATCATTTTATTTACAATACCATTTTATTAATAATAATGCATTAAACAACGTGGCTAGTCCTGTTCAAATCTAGGAGGGGCTGCAGCCCACCCCAGCCCCCCAATTGACGCCCCTGGTTTTAAGTAAATCTTATATCGTATCCTTCGAATGCAAAGTTGAATATTCGAATGATAAATGAAAATATTTTGTGTTGTGTTCCGAGGATGTGATGTGTAAAATTTTTGAAATTTCAGCTCTTAAAAAACTAGTCATTAGAAGTGAAAAAAAATAGCTAGCATTATAATTTTCAATATATAAATACAGTATGGCCTAAGTATGTATTAAATAAACGTCGAATAAAATTTATTATTATTTTTTATAAACCATCAGTCGTAAATTGTTCAATTTTACGTTCTTGCCAGTGATTTTATTCATTAGAAATACCACTTGTATAATTGTAAATAGAAAAAATCATATATATATATATATATATATATATATATATATATATATATATATATATATATATATATATATATATATTAATATATATAAATATAAAAATTCCTCTTATAATTTAAGCTTTTTTTCGGAGAATGTAGATTTTTTTATTTGTCAAAAACATATACATATTCGTAGTGGTGTTAATTTTACCCGTACGTGCACAGCTTTTACTATAATTATTCGCACGTTGGTAGATTCGTCATTGTATTATGATCTCTGCACTAATGTAATTCGCATAGACATTTGTAAGGTACGTACATACATGTTTGTATAATATAAAAAATATGTATATTATAAAAGTATCGTTTCATTATAGGACTTTACTTGTAATCAGAGTCAATTTTAAACGCGGCGTTTAGTAACGCCCCGTGTAGATATACATATATATATATTCAAAAGCAACCAGACATCTCCCCGCCTCGGGTCACTTGCAAAAAAGACTCGCAAACTTTGCACCGAGGCTTGAAGTCAGATATGTGGTCTCAATTTGGCAGCGGATCCGATCCGCGAGTGAACTATTCAATTCGTGTTTTAAATTGTTTGGCAATTTGGTTGCACTTTGAATATTTTCCTGTTGAATAGTGTTTATAATATGATTTGCTCTATGTATTGCATTTTTTTTACGATAATGCTTGTGCAGAAAAAATACACTTACATGTACCTGAAAAATCTGAACTTATATTGTTTAATCCACGAGTATTTTTTCATTAACAAAATGATAATAAAAAAAGCGCTTTAATATCTACACATATATATATATATATATATATATATATATATATATATATATATATATATATATATATATATATATATATATGTATATATACATATGTATTATATTTTAAATAACAAATAAACTAAGGAAACAGATCAATACTCCCCCTCCCTTATACAGTTATTTATTTTTTCTTCAAAAGATTATCGGACAGTAAAAAAAGGTTATGCTAAATTATCGCTTAATGTTCGTAACATGTACGAGTTGAAATATTAAATTGAAGTAATAATAAATAATATCAATATTTCTAAGATGGAGTTTTATTTATATAATCGAATCGAATGTGTGTTTCTTTATTATTTACATATGTTGAAGGTACCGACATATTTTCCTAATTGAATGTATTGTTTCGTAGGAGTGGGTGGAGGATCCAAATAAAAGGCCAAAGTCGCTTCACAGCATTTATTGGGTGATTAAGGAGGTCCACGCACTGCCAGTGCTCCGTCCAGAATGCCTTCACATGGCCTAAGTACCTGCTTATAAAAGGCAGGTCGCTCGCTGCATCTTCGACGTCCATTTACTTCCCCATTGTCTAGGCACGTACACGGATATGCAGTCCCACGCTTTCGGGCTGTCAGTTCTGAGAACTCTTTAACAGGAAGCCGTGCCGACCACTTAGTCCATTCGGGAGTCTCTATTGTTAGCCGATCAACGATCGACGCCGTCAACCATGTCGTCGGAACAGTACGATCGGCATGGGAAGGATCTGTGAAGCGGAGCAAGCATGTCGCTCTGGTGGCACTGGACATCCGAAACGCCTTCAACTCGGCTCGATGGGCTAATATCCTAAGAGCCGTCGGGGAGGACTATCTGGTGCCCCGCTACCTGACGAGACTGCTGGAGAGTTACTTTGAAGACCGACTGCTGGAGTACCGGTGCGGCACTACCGGTGATCTCTCCTCGCGGCGACTCTCGTCGGGCGTCCCGCAGGGCTCTGTCCTCGGATCTGTCCTGTGGAACGCTATGTATGACGGGTTACTGAGGGTGGAGCTCCCGGAGGGTGCCAGCGCCGTTGCTTTTGCTGACGATGTCGCAATCATGGTGGTTGCGAAATCCCTCAGAAGCGTGGAGATCTGCGGCAATGACGCGCTCTATCGGGTGAAGACATGGCTAGATCGCGCTGGGCTGGAATTAGCAGTCCAGAAGACGGAGGCGGTGTTCTTCACCAGACGAAGAGGTTTAGTCCCGCCGAAATTGGAGCTGGAGGGTTTTGAGGTGCCGTTCCGCGATTCGGTGCGATACCTCGGAATCCAGCTCGACCGAAAGCTCAGGTTCACGGAGCACGTGGAGCGAGCATCCGCCAGGGCGGACGTGACGGCCTGTCAGTTAGCCCGCCTCATGCCAAATGTGGGTGGACCTAAGAGTGTTAGGAGGAAACTCCTGAGCTCGGTGGTCCACTCCATACTCTTGTACGGCGCTCCCGTCTGGTGTGACTCCCTTAAAGTGGAGCGCACTAGGCGGAAAATGGCTGGAGTGCGACACACAGCGGGTTGAAAAGAAGCGAAGCGAGGGATGCCACCATGATACAGTGGCAGCAGCGGTGGGAGTCAGCTACTGGGGGGAGGTGGACGCAAAGGCTCGTCGATGACCTGAAGCAATGGTGCGGAAGGACACACGGCGACCTGAGCTATCACCTCACCCAGTTGTTGACAGGACACGGTTGCTTCGGAACCTATCTGCACAAGATAGGGAAAGAAGCAACACCAAGCTGCCACCACTGTGAGGCAGCTGATGATGACGCGGAGCATACATTGCTTCACTGTCCTGCGTGGGATGCCCCGAGAGAGGCCCTCAAAGCCGCGATCGGGGAGGAAACGCTATGGACGGGGATGGTGATGGGTTCCATGCTCCGCGACAGAGGGAGCTGGTCGGCTTGGGAGGCCTTTGCTGCCTCCGTGATCGGGGAGAAGTTGCAGTCCGAAAGGGAAAGGAGACGCCAGGAGCCTGCTTCTGTGCCGTAGGACTCGATAAGAGCACCGCGACCTGAGGTGGGCCTCTGCCGTCTCCTGTGTGAGCGCATTGCGCAAGGCCAGCTGCTGCCTGGTAATGCTTAAGTGCGGGTCCGGCAGCAGCTGAAAGAGAGAGGGGTTTTTAGTGAGTAAGAATCTCACACTCCCCCTGGAATTCGGGCCGGGGAGGCCTATGCAAGGTTTTACCCTCTCACGGGAAAAAAAAAAGGTGTTATTGAATGCATGCTTGTGGAAGTTACTAATGTTTAAATATTGTAATAGTTAATGATGGTTTTATTGTAGTAACATACATATGTACATTTGCACTTTAATATAGTGTGTATAGCTAAATTTTTTTTTTTAATATGGCTTATATTTGTAATGCATTCGTTTTCGAAATTTCCAACGGCTCGAGAAGCTTTGGGATTTTAGGCCAAAACAGATGCCTAAAAATAACTTTCTAGTAAGATGGAAATATTTCATAATTCATTACGTTTTCGGACATTTTTTCGACTTTTTTTTCAGTTGGTTTTTTGGAACCCCTAGTTTGGTTTACTGTCAAGCGGAGTGTCCAATAAATAAAGTTAAAATTGATCCTTGTGGAAGTTACTAATATTTAAATATTGTAATAGTTAATGATGGTTTTATTATAGTAACATACATTTGTAGTTTAATATAATGTGTGTAGCCAAATATTTTTTCTTAATATGGCTGTATTAGTTTGGTTTACTGTCACGCGGAATGTAGAATAAAATAAAACTTCAGTGCATGTACATATACATAAACTGTACAAAAATTGGTTGCCGACCGCTGCGTCCTTCCTTTTTTTTACCACTTTCCCGCTAGTTAAACCCCCCGCACCCCTCAGTTAATGGCGACAACATCTCCGACCAAAAATGTCCGTAAGGGCGCATCTATGTATATTATATATCTATGGTGTGACGGGTGATCTAAGCCCGCTTTAAAGGTCACGGAATTTGACCCTGAAAGCCCTCAACATGAGGCCACCACACACCCCCCAACGAATACAGTCCAAGAGACCCTTTCGTCGGAGAACGAGATGGTTGTTCATGAATATCGCACAAGAACAACCGCACATCACTGCTCTAATAAAAAAACCACACTGTACATAACCAAGTACAAAATCAACAACAACGCATGAACACATAAAGCGCGCATGCGCTAGGAAACTACCCGAAATGTGCCGTGCGAATGCACGCACACCTCAAGTAAACATACATGCACGCATGATTATGCGTGCATAAGCACGCACGCACACACACACACACACACATACACACATATAGCATCCAGGGGAACACAGCTTCCCAAAGCATTCCGCGAACTTTCTGAAAGCTCTAAACGATGCTTTACTCATTATTAGATCCCCATGATGTAAGGGGCCAATGAGAGAACCCCTGACGCTGTCCAGCAGAACCCTCCTCTCAGCCTCCATCCCAGGACAGGACCACAGAATATGATCTGCATCCTGCTCCGGAAAAGAACACGGACAAAATGACTCAGATACCAAGCCCATAGATGCGAGCTTGCCGTTAAAGTGGCCATGACCATGAAGTAAAAATTGACTGGTCCAAAAACTAGGCGACAGCCAATCACGCTCAAGGCGCGAAGTGACCCTCGGAAAAAACAAATAGGTTTGTCTACCTTTAGAGGAACAATCCCATCTAAGTTGCCAAGCCGAAATAGCACAATTTAAAATAACAGACTTCACACTTCGCCAGAATCGAGGATTATCGCACTGTGACCGATTAGGAGCACGGAAAAGGACGCCTGAGACGGAAGCATCTAACCCACCACGAAGTTTTTCTCGAGCAGCTCTTATTTGGACGACCAAGTCAAGTGGCAATGTACCCGCAAGAATCTGTAGTGAGTCTGTAGACGCAGTGCGATAAGCCTGGGTAAGAGCGATCAGAGGAAAACCCTGACCACTATTTAATGTACGACGGACCGTCTTTAATTCGAGACGATGACCCCAAATGCTAGATGCATACGTCAAAGAGTTGACGGGTGATCACGTGTGACCGATCTAGAGCGACCGGTTGTCCTGCGCCGATCTGCACTAAGAGTGCGCTTGTATTATGGTGCGTACGCACCAAGCCAACGAACGGCCCACAGGCCAACTTTTAAAACCAGTAGCGTACAAAATATCGAAATAAAAATTAAATTTAAAAATTGAAATTAAATATCAAAATTAAAACTATTGTTATCATATTAAAATTAAATTCAAGTATCAAAATAAAATTATAATCATTATATTAAAATTAAAATAAAATATTGAAAGTTAAGACAGAACATGCACAATTTAAATAAATTTTCGAGATTGACCTAAAATTAGATCATCAACAATCACATACAGGTAATCCTCGACTTATGATGTTTTGACTTACGAAGATACGCACTAAGATTGAAAAAAAAATCTAAGAATTATTATTTTTACTTCCCCGTAAAGCACAGTTACTGAGAATATATCATGTATTAGTATGGGTGATCCAACGATTTTTGCTAACCCGGGGTGTTGTCGGTCACATCAAACGGATTTTTTTATTCTTCAATTGTTTCTCTCGTCGAAATAAATCAAGTAATAAAATCATTTCAGAGGTAAAATTTATCGAATAATGTGTGATTATTAATTTTCTTTCGATGAAAGAAAAAAAAACCCTTTGACAAATCACCGACATCCGACACCGCGTTTTTTAATGAATTGTTTTTTTTATCGATCATCGACGGTCGAATACAGTAACATATCGTGACGACTTTGAAGAAATAATAACAAGATGAAATTATAATATTTCTCTGGTTTTAAATGCGTATCGTCGTAATTTAAAACATTGTTGTAATTCAAAACATCAACGATGATCTAATTTTAGCTCAATCTCGCTCTTTAGCTTAATTTTGATATTTAATTTCAATTTTTTAATTTAATTTTTATTTCAATATTTTGCTGGTTAAAAAGTTGGCCCAAAATCGTCGTTGGTTTAGTCCGTAAGCACGTAACCTGTAAGTGATGATGATGTAGTTGGCCGATGATGTGCTGCTCTCTCTCTAGCAACACCAGCCAGCGACAGAAGCACCATCGTGCGCACATCGTGACAGTGACGTGCGTCGTGGGGGATAGCTAGATAGGGGGAATCGCTGGACGATTCATCATCAACCAGCGATTTAAATTTACTTCATACTTTCAAAATAACATTTGATTATACTTCGACGATATAGTAAGATTTAAATACACAATTTTAAACAGTTTCCGAATATAAAATCTATTCCTAATCTAGACACATCCATGTAAATAGAAATATAGGATAGGGGCCCCCTCCCCAAAATCCCGATTTTCGAGTAACATTAATTCAAAATATTATGCATTTTTTTCAGGGACGTAATTTGGGGAGGTGGCATAGGGGGGCACTCGCCTCCCTAAATTAAGGAATATTGTGAATTTAGAAAATGTTATGAATTTAATGATTAATGAGATACTATGGATCTATGTACGTTCATTTCTTATGTAAGTTACTTTTGGGTAACTAATAAAATAATCGCTGCTATGTGCTTTGAAAACAAATTATTATTTCAAAGCAAGTGTATTTTGGTTTTTAAGTAGTATGCCTTGGGTAAAATTCTTAGAAATTGTTCATACTATGGAGCAAATCGTTAGAAAAGTCCCCTTTACTTTATTTTGTCTCAAAAACAGATGTTTAGCGTTTATTTTTCCGAAAGTTCGTATATTTCTTGTTTTCAAGAAAAGTTTTAAATTCATATTTTACGGAATCGGTTCAATCACAAATGGTTTTATTTCTCGTATTTTTATTTTATTTGCAGACGTCCATTCTCTCACAAAACAAAGAATGAGATGGATTTAAACTTCATGTGTAACGAATTTGGTCCAAAAAAAGTTTTAGTTATTTAATAAAATTGCTTTCTGACCAAAACCTTATCAAATTTAGTACATAAAGAATACAAATATAAATTTTCAGCTTGATACGTTCAGGGGTGGGGTAAAATTTTTTTTTTACTTTTTTAAGAGGAAAAAATCCCACTTCTGGTTAATTATCTTTAATGATTTTTTAAATTATATTTTCATCACATTGATACAAGGAATTATACATAAAATCGTGAAGAGCAGACATATTTAAAGGGTCGATTAAAATAGTGGAAGAAAAATCCGGTAAACTTTCAACAGGAGTAAACTGTCACTTTCGGTTAACGGGTGTTCACGAAATTTTACACACACTCAGACACACAGCCACACACATTTTTCTATATTATGTAAACGTGATCAGTGATCGATTCTGAGTTCGAATTTTCGCATGATCACAAAACTTTATCTATTGTTATTAGTTATTACGTACATATGTACATAGATAAAGTAAAAAGACAGTCGGTAGAAATTAAGTTAATTGATAGTTTTTTAGTGACTCAGTTTAATGGTCGATTTTTTTTGACCATGTGAAGATTTTTGGAAAAAAATTTTCGCCTGCGGCGATTTTTTCCCTTTTCACATAATATTATTTTATAATTATTTTTTCAAAAATTATAAAAAATTAAACAGATTTGAAAAAAGTTTGCTGTTATCGAAATGAAAACGACTCACCGAAGATTTGATGAGGGCTCGTACACATCCAATTAAGAGTAACGAAAACGAATAAAGCTGTGATCGTGCGATTCAACTAATCAAATGTAAGATCAAGCGCGCGAAATCTTACACAAACTGACAGATGAATGTCGCTTAACAGGCGAAGGCTGCCGACTATCCAGCCCAAAACGGCAAAGTGAGTGAAAGAGAAAGAGCTATCTGCAGTTGCAAATAGCTCTTTCTCTTTCTCGTTCCGAGACTCCGGGCTGCGTGGCGTTCAGGGCGGCGCTGTAAAACTTTACAGCCAGTAAAGCAACATTTTAATTCATCTGTCACCATACAAGTTAGTGGGGTCTTCGAAACGGTCAACATTACTTACAATATCACCCTTTTGGATATGGGTGATATTGTAAGTAATATTTACTCTGTCGAAGGCCCCAATAGTTCGTCCATCCAACTAATAAAAAAAATATTATTAATAAATAAAATATTAAATGTATTATATTTTAGAATTTTATAGGAGGGGCTGCAGCCCGGCAGCCCATTAGGACGAGCCGCCACTGATATATATATATATATATATATATATATATATATATATATATATATATATATATATATATATATATATATATATATATATATATATATATATATATATTCTATTACGATATATTTTCTATTCAATTCAAATAAATTCGCCCCCGGCCTCGAGGGGCACCGAAGGCTCCGGGAGCGAAGGAATTTCAAATATTGATTTTTTTTCCTTTCATTTTTTTAATATATGTAAATGAGAAGTGCTACAATTACGATGAAGAAACCAAAGATAGACTTCACTGAGGGGATTAGTGAAAACATCTAATACGGTTTTTGGTGCTTTTTCTTCAGTTAAGAAAAAAGCTTCAAATAGCTTTAGAGTGCGTTATATTTCAGGTAATAGTGATAACCCTAAAACTGGTCACGAGAAAACTGGTCACACCCGAAAATTAAAAATTGGTCGAATTTCAGATTCCCTTCTACACATAGTTCTCCAGAAAGTACGTAAGAAAGAGACAAATAGTTCATTGTCGAATATTGCTGTAGTGTTTACCAGACATTGACTTTTTGTTTTTAGTTTATGTTATGTTAATTCTGAGTTAAAAACATCTGTAGGAAGAACACTTGGGCGTCCCGAGAGGTTTGTTCGGGACACTGGGACACGAGACTTAAAACTGGTGACAATCCCGATTAAAGGTCTGTTCATACCTATCCAGCACGACCCGAATCTTGCAAGTATCCTGCAAGTACGGACAGTATTCTTTAATACATTCTATATGGACGCGCATGAATGCGTAAATGCGTATGCGCGAATGAAGTATGAATGCGTCCATATAATGTACCAAAGAATACTATACGCACTTGCAGGACACCTGCAGGATACGGGTCGTGCTGGATAGGTATGAACAAACCTTAATCGGGATGCCTGACAAGTTGTCAGTGACAACCCTAGGTATAACTAGTACCAAATTTAGACCAAAGAAAAGAGCAAGGCGTCTGGTTGCTGTCAGAGTAAAATACTGGGACGATGGAGTGCAGGCTTTGTCTCGGATCAGCTCCGGCCGAGTCTTCCATCTCCATCTTCCAGAGACCAGGTCCTCATCCAGAGCGTCTGGAGGAACGCATTCGGACCGGCTGTCAGATTTATGTAGGTTACTGGTTACAGGTTACAATACTGTTGTGGACCCAATTGGTTCTCCCGACTCTTCTCACCGCTCAATCCTATTGTTTTTTTCATTTCATCTGCAGGTTAAAAGAGGCGATGGGTTGCCAGACACGGTGTGTCTTTCGTGTAAGACCAATCTCGAATCGTTGATCAGCTTTCGAAAGGCTTGTTTTCGAAGCCACGAAACGTCTCAACTGAGGTTAGCTGATTGCTTGAACATCAAGACTGAAGAAGTTTTCTTAGAAGATCTAATATGGGACGACGAGCCTTCACAATCGACAATTCACCGAAAGGATAGTGACATTTGCTTGAAGCCATTTCCCAGTGAATCTGAACTTATTTTACACAAAAGATCTCATCCTGAAGAAAAGCGGTTTCAATGTGATATTTGTTTAAAATCATTTGGTTATAAAAATATACTTGTGGTACATTTAAAAACTCACACGGGGGAAAAGCCATACAAATGTGACATTTGTTTAAAATCTTTTACTTATAAATATAAACTTGTGATACATTTAAGAACTCACACGGGGGAAAAGCCATACCAGTGTGAAATTTGTCTAAAATCATTTACTCAAAAATCTAACCGCGAGACACATAAAAAAGTGCATGCTGGGTTAAAACCACACAAATGTGGGATTTGTTTAAAATCATATGTTCGTAAAAATGAACTTGTGTCACATTTGAGAACTCACACGGGGGAAAAGCCTTACAAGTGTGAAATTTGTCTAAAATCATTTATTGAAAAACGTAGGCTCAATAATCATAAAAAATTGCATGCTGGGATAAAACCACACAAATGTGACATTTGTTTAAAATCATATGTTCATAAAGATCAACTTGTGTCACATTTAAGAACTCACACAGGGGAAAAGCCTTACAAGTGTGAAATCTGTCTAAAATCATTTATTGAAAAACGTAGGCTCAATAATCATAAAAAATTGCATGCTGGGATAAAACCACACAAATGTGACATTTGTTTAAAATCATATGTTCATAAAGATCAACTTGTGTCACATTTAAGAACTCACACAGGGGAAAAGCCTTACAAGTGTGAAATCTGTCCAAAATCATTTACTCAAAAATCTGACCTCGAGAGACATAAACGATTACATGCTGAGATAAAACCACACAAATGTGACATTTGTTTAAATTCGTATGTTCGTAAAGATGGACTTGTGATACATTTAAGAACTCACACGGGGGAAAAGCCTTATAGGTGTGAAATCTGTCTAAAATCATTTACTCTAAAATCTAGCCTCGGAAGACATAAAAAATTGCATGCTGGGATAAAACCACACAAATGTGAAATTTGTTTAAAATCATATGTTCGAAAAATTGAACTTGTGACACATTTAATATCTCACACGGGGGTAAAGCTATACAAATGTGACATTTGTTTAAAATCATATGCTTGTAAAGATAAACTTGTTAAACATTTAAGAACTCACACCGGGGAAAAGCCTTACAAGTGTGAAATTTGTCTGAAATCACTTACTCAAAAACCTAGCCTCGAGACACATAAAAAATTGCATGCTGGGATAAAACCACACAAATGTGACATTTGTTTATAATCATTTATCCGAAAAGATAAACTTGTGACACATTTAATATCTCACCCCGGTGAAAAGCCTTACAAGTGTGAAATTTGTTTAAAATTATTTACTCGAAAATCTATCCTCTGGTCACATAATAAATTACATATAAAAAAATGATGAATATAAAAAAAATTGTTATTATTTAAATACTGTTATTATTCTTACATTTTGGCTGCATGCGTGCCATGATGTTTTTGGTGCCCCCTTCTCATGTCATTTCAGTTCATTTAAATAATTTTAAGAGAAATGATAATTCAAAATTAAATGCACAGATCTATTATTTGGCTTACTTGTTTTATTTATTTTAAATGTAATAATTTTTATTTATTGGATGAAATTGTGGTAATTATGATAAACATACTTCATCGTAAGCCAGGGGTCAAAGTGCTCTAAAATTGTGGCAATTTCAACAGACGGGGCGAAACGTATGACCGGCGTAAGAAAAGGGTTTGTTGCCATTTTGAAAGGAAAAATTAGTCATGAGGTAGTTGCTTACCATTGCGTAGTTCATCAAGAAGCGCTTTGTGTCCAGACATTTCCAGAAAAAAATTGCAAAGTTTCAGTCCCATTCGTACTTTACCAATGGCTGCTCGGAATAGTGCTCGGGTGCTGAGGCCGTACCACTGCTGAAGATTCTTTAGCCATGATGTTTTCCGCCTGCCCCGACTGCGTTGGCCTACGATTTTCCCCTGGATTATAAGGCGCAGGAGATCGTATTTTTCGTTCCGCATCACATGTCCGAAGTACTCCAATGTACGCCTTTTCACACTTTTGAGCACTTCGACATATTTTCCCATCAGGGCAAGCACCTCGGCATTGGTACGACGCGCCATCCATGAGATTCTCAGCATCCTTCCGTATGTCCACATCTCAAATGCCTCTAGTTTCTTACATGTGGCATCCGTCGGGGTCCATGCTTCTGTTCCATACAGAAGGATGCTGAAAACGTAGCATTGTAGAAGTCTCAGTCGGGGTGCTATACTGAGATCACGTGTGGTTAGGACTTTTTTCATATCACTATGTGCTATTTATCAACATACACTAGGTACATGTTTACATTAATGATTTAAATATCACGCATTAATTATGAAAAAATATCCGAATTTATTTACAATTATTCTTGCATATAAACATATGCAGTGGCAGACTGGCCATACAAGCGAACATGCCCGATGGCATGTGGGCCCCACTATCTGTTAGAAAATATGGGCCCTCAGTAAAATTAAATAACTTTATAACTATTTATAGGATATTGCAACTTTGGGACCTAAAGTTTGGGTATTACAACAAAACAAATTTCTAACGATATACACAAACAACTAATACCTGCACTAACAGCCCAAGGATCGGTTAACTTTTTTTATTAGGCTTGAAATGTAAGTTTCAACATTTGCGTGGGCCCTTTTGCCGGGCCCATTTCCAACGTCAATATTATGTATATACCAATACCTATGTAATAACTAACTACTGAAATAAAAATGGGAATAAACAAATTTTCGTGAATAATATAAACAGAATTGCTTAAAACAATTTTGATAGGACGATTCATCATCAACCAGCGATTTAAATTTACTTCATACTTTCAAAATAACATTTGATTATACTTCGACGATATAGTAAGATTTAAATACACAATTTTAAACCGTATATAAAATCTGTTCCTAATCTAGACACATCCATGTAAATAGAAATATAGGATAGGGGCCCCCTCCCCAAAATCCCGATTTCCGATTAACATTAATTGAAAATATTATGCAATTTTTTCAGGGACGTAATTTGGGGGTCCATAGGGGGGCACTCGCCCCCCTAAACTAAGGAATAGTGTGAATTTAGAAAATATTATGAATTTAATGATTAATGAGATACTATGGATCTATGAATGCTACGTTTATTTCTTATGTACATATGTTACTTTTGGGTAACTAATAAAATAATCGCTGCTATGTGCTTTGAAGAAAAACAAAACAAAACTTTATCTATTGTTATTACGTACATGTACATAGATAAAGTGAAAAGACAGTTGGTAGAAATTAAGTTAATGACTCAGTTTGATGGTCGATTAATGTTGACCATGTGAAGATTTGTGGAAAAAAATGGAAGGCTGCAGGAATGGCGGCGGATGTCCGACGGTCGCTCCCCACCCGCCAGTGTTTCATCAGGGACCTCTATGAGGGTCTCGAATCTCGCGACGTGGAGGATGCCCTCGTACGGGTCCTTGGCACCAATTGTCGTGAGCAGGTGCGAGTGCAGAGGCTGCGTCCAGCCTCCGGAGGTACGCTCACCTGCACGGTGACCTTGCCCTGCACCACCGAGACCGACGCGCTGCTCAAGAAGGGTCGCGTACGAGTCGGACTCGTCAGGTGCAGGGTAAGAGAAAAAGTAGACCTGCAGCAGTGCTACCGCTGTCGAGCCTTTGGACACATTGCTGCTGGCTGTATGGGCGAAGATAGGTCTTTGCTCTGCAACTGCTGCGGCAAAACGGGGCACAAAGCGGCGGAGTGCAGCGACTCACCACACTGTGCTCTCTGCGCGAAGGTGGGCCGAAGTGCTACCCATCGTCTCGGAAGCGCACGGTGTGAGGCATTTAGGCAGGCGTTACAACTAAAAAAGAAGGTAAGTTTGCACAAAAATGGCTAGAATCCTTCAAATCAACTTGGGACACTGCCGTGCCGCTCAGGATCTTCTGCTGCAGAAGTCGGTTGAGTTGGCGGTGGACATTGTTGTTGTGTCGGAGCAGTGGAGGAACAGAACTAGTTCCTGGTACTCTGATGCTTCGCCCACGGCAGCGATTTACGTTCCCTCAACCCAGCATCGAGTAATCGGTTCATCTGATCCGGCGGTGTGTGGGTTTGTTTGGGTTGAGCTGGCGGGTCTGCGGATCTATAGCTGCTACTTCTCCCCGAACTCGGACCTACCGCAGTTCGAAGACGATTTGGGTCGTCTTGATTTTGATCTCAGAGGAGTCGAGAGAGGAACCTCTATCGTAGTGTCCGGAGACTTCAACGCCAAGTCAGCAAGTTGAGGGTCTTCGATCATGGATCGAAGGGGAATCCTCCTCAGTGAGCTGGCCGCTAGCCTCCAGTTGACCCCGGCAAACGTAGGCAATGAGCTCACGTTTCGCAGGGGAGCCGGCGGCTCCGTCGTTGACGTCACCTTCGTTGACGACGGCATTGTGGGCAGAATCAACAACTGGAAGGTCTTGGACGACTACTCGCACAGCGACCACCAGTACATCTGGTATGAGATCGTGGGTGCCCCGGCTGGTCGCGGGGGCCCAATCGCCAACGAGATTGGCTGGTGCATCCGCAGTCTCGATGTCCTGGCACTCGAAGAGACGTTCTCTGCTGGCGGTGGCACAGTTTACTCTGCTTCCAGGGCCGAGGCAATGGTAGAGGCGCTCGGCGTGCTGACCAAACGCGCGTGTGACTCTGCAATGACTCGAAAAGGGAGGGGCACTATGAGGAGGCCGGTGTATTGGTGGAACGACACCATAGCTGGGCTCCGTAAGAGTTGCCTCGCCCTCAGAAGGCTTGCGCAGAGAGTAGGGCACACCCTGGAGGCGGATGAACTGCACCGAAATGCGCGGAAGGCACTCAAGGGTGCCATCAAGGACAGTAAAAAGAAGTGCTGGCGGGAGCCGTGTGAGATGGTCGACACCGATCCGTGGGGACTGCCGTACAAAATAGTGCGACAGAAGCTGCGCGGTCGGTCGGCCGATCCCTATCTTGACGACCCGGAGAATCTGAAAACTGTGGTCGATGGGCTCTTTCCGGAACACCCGGAGCGAGCGCGAGTGCTCGACGTCCCAACTGATGTTGAGGAATGCCCGCTGTTCCAAAAGGGCGAACTGGAGCGGGCCCTGAAGGGCCTTAAGGCCCACAAAGCTCCGGGCACGGATGGAGTCCCGAACGAAATAGTCTCGGCGGTAGGGAGGGCCTTCCCCGATGTCCTACTCGACGTCTACAATGCGTGCCTGCGGGAGGGGACCTTCGGCGGGGCTTGGAAGAGGCAAAAGCTCGTGCTTATACCTAAGAAGAGCCCTGCGGTGGGACCGTCCTCTTACAGGCCGCTGTGTATGCTCGATGGATTCGGGAAGCTCCTGGAGAGACTGACTCTCCAGAGACTTCAGCCGTTCCTCGAAGATGACGCCACGGGACTCTCCCCGCTTCAATACGGATTCAGGCGGGGCCAATCAACGATCGACGCCGTCAACCATGTCGTCGGAACAGTACGATCGGCATGGGAAGGATCTGTGAAGCGGAGCAAGCATGTCGCTCTGGTGGCACTGGACATCCGAAACGCCTTCAACTCGGCTCGATGGGATAATATCCTAAGAGCCGTCGGGGAGGACTATCGGGTGCCCCGCTACTTGACGAGACTGCTGGAGAGTTACTTTGAAGACCGACTGCTGGAGTACCGGTGCGGCACTACCGGTGATCTCTCCTCGCGGCGACTCTCGTCGGGCGTCCCGCAGGGCTCTGTCCTCGGATCTGTCCTGTGGAACGCTATGTATGACGGGTTACTGAGGGTGGAGCTCCCGGAGGGTGCCAGCGCCGTTGCTTTTGCTGACGATGTCGCAATCATGGTGGTTGCGAAATCCCTCAGAAGCGTGGAGATCTGCGGCAATGACGCGCTCTATCGGGTGAAGACATGGCTAGATCGCGCTGGGCTGGAATTAGCAGTCCAGAAGACGGAGGCAGTGTTCTTCACCAGACGAAGAGGTTTCGGCCCGCCGAAATTGGAGCTGGAGGGTTTTGAGGTGCCGTTCCGCGATTCGGTGCGATACCTCGGAATCCAGCTCGACCAAAAGCTCAGGTTCACGGAGCACGTGGAGCGAGCATCCGCCAGGGCGGACGTGACGGCCTGTCAGTTAGCCCGCCTCATGCCAAATGTGGGTGGACCTAAGAGTGTTAGGAGGAAACTCCTGAGCTCGGTGGTCCACTCCATACTCTTGTACGGCGCTCCCGTCTGGTGTCCTTAAAGTGGAGCGCACTAGGCGGAAAATGGCTGGAGTGCAGAGACGGAGCGCTCTTAGGGTTGTTTCGGCGTACCACACGGTATCGGAAGATGCCGCACTGGTGCTTGCTGGCACACTGCCTGTAGACCTGCTTGCGGTTGAGCGAAAGGCGACACACAGCGGGTTGAAAAGAAGCGAAGCGAGGGATGCCACCATGATACAGTGGCAGCAGCGGTGGGAGTCAGCTACTGGGGGGAGGTGGACGCAAAGGCTCGTCGATGACCTGAAGCAATGGTGCGGAAGGACACACGGCGACCTGAGCTATCACCTCACCCAGTTGTTGACAGGACACGGTTGCTTCGGAACCTATCTGCACAAGATAGGGAAAGAAGCAACACCAAGCTGCCACCACTGTGAGGCAGCTGATGATGACGCGGAGCATACATTGCTTCACTGTCCTGCGTGGGATGCCCCGAGAGAGGCCCTCAAAGCCGCGATCGGGGAGGAAACGCTATGGACGGGGATGGTGATGGGTTCCATGCTCCGCGACAGAGGGAGCTGGTCGGCTTGGGAGGCCTTTGCTGCCTCCGTGATCGGGGAGAAGTTGCAGTCCGAAAGGGAAAGGAGACGCCAGGAGCCTGCTTCTGTGCCGTAGGACTCGATAAGAGCACCGCGACCTGAGGTGGGCCTCTGCCGTCTCCTGTGTGAGCGCATTGCGCAAGGCCAGCTGCTGCCTGGTAATGCTTAAGTGCGGGTCCGGCAGCAGCTGAAAGAGAGAGGGGTTTTTAGTGAGTAAGAATCTCACACTCCCCCTGGAATTCGGGCCGGGGAGGCCTATGCAAGGTTTTACCCTCTCACGGGAAAAAAAAAAGGTGTTATTGAATGCATGCTTGTGGAAGTTACTAATGTTTAAATATTGTAATAGTTAATGATGGTTTTATTGTAGTAACATACATATGTACATTTGCACTTTAATATAGTGTGTATAGCTAAATTTTTTTTTTTAATATGGCTTATATTTGTAATGCATTCGTTTTCGAAATTTCCAACGGCTCGAGAAGCTTTGGGATTTTAGGCCAAAACAGATGCCTAAAAATAACTTTCTAGTAAGATGGAAATATTTCATAATTCATTACGTTTTCGGACATTTTTTCGACTTTTTTTTCAGTTGGTTTTTTGGAACCCCTAGTTTGGTTTACTGTCAAGCGGAGTGTCCAATAAATAAAGTTAAAATTGATCCTTGTGGAAGTTACTAATATTTAAATATTGTAATAGTTAATGATGGTTTTATTATAGTAACATACATTTGTAGTTTAATATAGTGTGTGTAGCCAAATATTTTTTCTTAATATGGCTGTATTAGTTTGGTTTACTGTCACGCGGAATGTATAATAAAATAAAACTTCAGTGCATGTACATATACATAAACTGTACAAAAATTGGTTGCCGACCACTGCCGATCGCTGCGTCCTTCCTTTTTTTTACCACTTTCCCGCTAGTTAAACCCCCCGCACCCCTCAGTTAATGGCGACAACATCTCCGACCAAAAATGTCCGTAAGGGCGCATCTATGTATATTATATATCTATGGTGTGACGGGTGATCTAAGCCCGCTTTAAAAGTCACGAAATTTGACCCTTAAAGCCCTCAACATGAGGCCACCACACACCCCCCAACGAATACAGTCCAAGAGACCCTTTCGTCGGAGAACGAGACGGTTGCTCATGAATATCGCACAAGAACAACCGCACATCACTGCTCTAATAAAAAAACCACACTGTACATAACCAAGTACAAAATCAACAACAACGCATAAACACATAAAGCGCGCATGCGCTAGGAAACTACCCGAAATGTGCCGTGCGAATGCACGCACACCTCAAGTAAACATACATGTACGCATGATTATGCGTGCATAAGCACGCACGCACACACACACACACACACACATATAGCATCCAGGGGAACACAGCTTCCCAAAGCATTCCGCGAACTTTCTGAAAGCTCTAAACGATGCTTTACTCATTATTAGATCCCCATGATGTAAGGGGCCAATGAGAGAACCCCTGACGCTGTCCAGCAGAACCCTCCTCTCAGCCTCCATCCCAGGACAGGACCACAGAATATGATCTGCATCCTGCTCCGGAAAAGAACACGGACAAGAGGACTCCGATACCAAGCCCATAGATGCGAGCTTGCCGTTAAAGTGGCCATGACCAGTTAAAAATTGACTGGTCCAAAAACTAGGCGACAGCCAATCACGCTCAAGGCGCGAAGTGACCCTCGGAAAAAACAAATAGGTTTGTCTACCTTTAGAGGAACAATCCCTTCTAAGTTGCCAAGCCGAAATAGCACAATTTAAAAAACAGACTTCACACTTCGCCAGAATCGAGGATTATCGCACTGTGACCGATTAGGAGCTAGGAAAAGGACGCCTGAGACGGAAGCATCTAGCCCACCACGAAGTTTTTCTCGAGCAGCTCTTATTTGGACGACCAAGTCAAGTGGCAATGTACCCGCAAGAATCTGTAGTGAGTCTGTAGACGCAGTGCGATAAGCCTGGGTAAGAGCGATCAGAGGAAAACGCTGACCACTATTTAATGTACGACGGACCGTCTTTAATTCGAGACGATGACCCCAAATGCTAGATGCATACGTCAAAGAGTTGACGGGTGATCACGTGTGACCGATCTAGAGCGACCGGTTGTCCTGTGCCGATCTGCACTAAGCGTGCTCTTGTATTAGTGATGATGATGTAGTTGGCCGATGATGTGCTGCTCTCTCTCTGGCAACACCAGCCAGCGACAGCAGCGCCATCGTGGCAGTGACGTGCGGCGTGGGGGATAGCGCAGGGGGGGAGGCTCTAAATTACATTGCACCTGTGGCCTCCGAAACGCTTAATCCGCCACTGAATATCATTATGGATGTACATAATAGGTTTTCAACTTAGTTAAGCAACTATTAGAATATAAACACTGTAGTCCCGAGTGTCCTGATAAACATAAATGATAATATTCTCAAAGAAAAGATTAACAACATTTCTGAAAAATTTTCTATATTAATGAATATTGTAACGAACGGTTGGCGCGTGTTTATACTGCTCTCGCGGTGGGAGAGCAGGTGGCGGAAATCGTCGTCCTTCCAGGAAACGGTTATGAGGAAATAATTTTTATGTAGATATATCTAATGTATAATTTAGAAAGAGACTTTGTATACATGTATGTATGCAGTGGATGTCTGGCCATACAAGCGAACATGCCCGATGGCATGTGGGCCCCACTATCTGTTAGAAAATATGGGCCCTCAGTAAAATTAAATAACTTTATAACTATTTATAGGATATTGCAACTTTGGGACCTAAAGTTTGGGTATTACAACAAAACAAATTTCTTACGATATACACAAACAACTAATACCTGCATTAACAGCCCAAGGATCGGTTAACTTTTTTTATTAGGCTTGAAATGTAAGTTTCAACATTTGCGTGGGCCCTTTTGCCGGGCCCATTTCCAACGTCAATATTATGTATATACCAATACCTATGTAACAACTAACTACTGAAATAAAAATGGTAATAAACAAATAATATAAACTGATTTGCCTAAAAAAATTTTGATAGGACGATTCATCATCAACCAGCAATTTAAATTTACTTCATACTTTCAAAATAACATTTGATTATACTTCGACGATATAGTAAGATTTAAATACACAATTTTAAACAGTTTCCGAATATAAAATCTATTCCTAATCTAGACACATCCATGTAAATAGAAATATAGGATAGGGGCCCCCTCCCCAAAATCCCGATTTTCGAGTAACATTAATTCAAAATATTATGCATTTTTTTTTCAGGCATGTAATTTGGGGAGGTGGCATAGGGGGGCACTCGCCTCCCTAAATTAAGGAATAGTGTGAATTTAGAAAATATTATGAATTTAATGATTAATGAGATACTATGGATCTATGAATGGTACGTTTATTTCTTATGTATGTTACTTTTGGCTAACTAATAAAATAATCGCTGCTATGTGCTTTGAAAAAAAAATATTATTTCAAAGCAAGTGTATTTTGGTTTTTAAGTGGTATGCCTTGGGTAAAATTCTTAGAAATTGTTCATCCAATGGAGCGAATCGTTAGAAAAGTCCCCTTTACTTTATTTTGTCTCAAAAACAGATGTTTAACGTTTATTTTTCCGAAAGTTCGTATATTTCTTGTTTTCAAGAAAAGTTTTAAATTAATATTTTACTGAATCGGTTCAATCACAAATGGTTTTATTTCTCGTATTTTTATTTTATTTGCAGACGTCCATTCTCTCACAAAACAAAGAATGAGATGGATTTAAACTTCATGTGTAACGAATTCGGTCCAAAAAAAGTTTTAGTTATTTAATAAAATTGCTTTCTGACCAAAACCTTATCAAATTTAGTACATAAAGAATACAAATATAAACTTTCAGCTTGATCCGTTCAGGGGTGGGGTAAATTTTTTTTTTTACTTTTTTAAGAGGAAAAAATCCCACTTCTGGTTAATTACATTTAATGATTTTTTAAATTATATTTTCATCACATTGATACAAGGAATTATACATAAAATCGTGAAGAGCAGACATATTTAAAGGGTCGATTAAAATAGTGGAAGAAAAATCCGGTAAACTTCCAACAGGAGTAAACTGTCACTTTCGGTTAACGGGTGTTCACGAAATTTTACACACACTCAGACACACAGCCACACACATTTTTCTATATTATGTAAACGTGATCAGTGATCGATTCCGAGTTCGAATTTTCGCATGATCACAAAACTTTATCTATTGTTATTAGTTATTACGTACATATGTACATAGATAAAGTAAAAAGACAGTCGGTAGAAATTAAGTTAATTGATAGTTTTTTAGTGACTCAGATTGATGGTCGATTTTTTTTGACCATGTGAAGATTTTTAGAAAAAAATTTTGATTTTTTCCCTTTTCACATAATATAATTTTATAATTATTTTTTCAAAAATTATAAAAAATTTCTTGTACCTGATTGTTAGCGTGATGGATAGAAGAAAAATTTTGTTATATGGGTGGGGGGGGGGGGGGGACAAATTTTTTTAACCCTGGGTGGGCCCCCTTTGACTCCTGGCATGCACTGATTTCAGTCCCAGTCCGCCACTGTATGTATGTATGTTTATATGTATATATATATATATATATATATATATATATATATATATATATATATATATATATATATATATATATATATATATATATATATATATATATATATATATATATATATATATATATATATATATATATATATATATATATATATATATATATATATATATATATATATATATATATATATATATATATATATATATATATATATATATATATATATATATATATATATATATATATATATATATATATATATATATATATATATATATATATATATATATATATATATATATATATATATATATATATATATATATATATATATATATATATATATATATATATATATATATATATATATATATATATATATATATATATATATATATATATATATATATATATATATATATATATATATATATATATATATATATATATATATATATATATATATATATATATATATATATATATATATATATATATATATATATATATATATATATATATATGGGGGGATTAGTGAAAAAATCTAATACGGTTTTTGGTGCTTTTTCTTCAGTTAAGAAAAAAGCTTCAAATAGCTTTAGAGTGCGTTATATTTCAGGTAATAGTGATAACCCTAAAACTGGTCACACCCGAAAATTAAAAATTGGTCGAATTTCAGACTCCCTTCTACACATAGTTCTCCAGAAAGTACGTAAGAGAGAGACAAATAGTTCATTGTCGAATATTGCTGCAGTGTTTACCAGACATTGACTTTTTGTTTATAGTTTATGTTATGTTAATTCTGAGTTAAAAACATCTGTAGGAAGAACATTTGGGCGTCCCGAGAGGTTTGTTCGGGGCACTGGGACACGAGACTTAAAACTGGTGACAATCAGTGGCGTAACGTGAATTCCAGGCGCCCCCCCGCAAAATATTTTACGCCCCCCCCCCCCCATATACACATAGTATATATATAAAATCATTTTTTCAAAATATCTGTTCTTCTGGACTTCGCATCGGCAAACACTTCGATTATTTCGTTAAAATTCATTTTATTTGTTCTCTCATGTTCAATACTAATCAGCGCTAATCCTTTGAGTCGATGTTGTGACAAAGTTGACCTTAAGTAATTTTTAATAAGTTTCAACTTAGAGAACGAGCGCTCAGCAGTGGCTATAGTTACCGGAAGCGTAAGGAACAAGATGATTGCGGTGGCGATATCAGGAAATGAAGAATTTATAGTGTAAAAAACACAAACACTGTCGATCTTCTCTATTTTTTCTCTTAAGCACGAACGGAAATCAAGCACCTGGCTAGGTAGTGACTTGTCAAAGTCATTGACATATTGGTCGGTTAAAGATTTGGCTTCACGATATACATAAGTCGTCATCTGATACTTGAATGAGATTTTTACTTTGTAGGAAGGCGAACTTTGAAATTATATCGTTAAAAGATGTAAAACGAACCTTCAATTGCATCAAGGCTACGTCTAGTGCCGCATTAAAAAATGTTATTTCAAACTTTTTCAATAAATTTTGGAATCGTGTATCATTACTAAGTTCATCGAAGTGCTTTTTGACAAAAGATTGACTCCAAATGTCAATTTTGGCTCCAAACCCCATTTTGTTGCAATCGTTACAAATTCTTCAAATGTATTCCTAAAACGATTGAGATTGTCGTATGCATTTTTGATCATCGACTGAGCACTGATAACATCGACGTTTTTTGATTGTAGGAGCTTTGTTACAAAGTTGAGAGGCTGAAGAATGTTATCAAAAAGCACGAGTAGGAGAATAAATTCGAAACTTTCCATTTTCTTTTTTAGTCCCTTTGCTTCTAATTGTTCATCCTTTCTTTTACTTTTTAGAAATATTTCTGTAAGACATTTTAAAACATCTGTATATGAATATCGAAGTGCATTGATGGAATCAAGTCTTGAAGACCAACGAGTAGGGTTCAATCTTTTTAAAGTAACTGATGGTGAATTTTCCTTAAAAACTTCCCACCTGTTAATGCTGACAGCGAAAAATTTATAAATTTGTTCCAACCACATCAAAAAATCATTTGTGTATTGTCCTCGGTCAGTCGGATATTTTTCATGAAGAAGGAACCTTATAAATGAATCGACCACTTCACCAGAAATGTTTGAGGAAGAAGAGCTAGGCTCAGTCGATTGAATTTCTGCAACAGTTATTTCTGCAACAGAATTTCGCCGTATTATCCGTAACTGCTGGTTCGATTACATCGGTATTGCTCAAAGGAGAGCTAGGTTAATTTTCTGATAAAACTGCTGGAGGACTTAATTCCACTATGTCACTAGAGGCTTTGAGAAATTTGTTGATTTTAGTCAATTTCGATGAACTCGCGATTTGACTATTTTTTCGCTTTCGAGATTCTGCTCCACTGAACTTCTTCTTAAAACTACTCATATTAAAAAAATATATGTATCGCGAAAGATTTCTCAACTACAGGGATAACACAATGGTACACTTCACGTCACTTTACCCTGAGCAATGAGTTAGTTTTTATATACAATGATCAAACACGTTTCGGGAGCTAGTTTAATTATAATCAATCGCGATCCGATTCCAGAGCGTGTTCAAAATCAAATGAAGAAAAGTCTGAACGAACACAATGATTTTATGAGTAAAGTTGTAAAATTGACATATTATGGTCGCGTTCTATGATTTATTCATGGAAAGACGTTATACTTATGTTGAAAAAAAGGTCGACCCATTATAAAACCGACATGCTTTTGACTTTATGACGGTCTGTAATGAAATAATTTTGGTCGGAGATTTCAATGCTATTCTCGAAAATAAATACAAAGTTGTAAAATTTTATTGGTTTTCACGCCTCATTTAATTTTATGTTATTGTTTTAACACTAAAAATAATATATATATATACAAGAGTAGGAGAGAATTCTCAGAATTAAAAAAATAGTGAAAAAGACGCGCCGCTTAGCGGCGCCCCCCCGCATTGCGGGGTCTGCGGGCGCGGTAGTTACGCCACTGGTGACAATCCCGATTAAAGGTCTGTTCATACCTATCCAGCACGACCCGAATCTTGCAAGTATCCTGCAAGTACGGACAGTATTCTTTAATACATTCTATATGGACGCGCATGAATGCGTAAATGCGTATGCGCGAATGGAGTATGAATGCGTCCATATAATGTACCAAAGAATACTATACGCACTTGCAGGACACCTGCAGGATACGGGTCGTGCTGCATAGGTATAAACAAACCTTAATCGGGATGCCTGACAAGTTGTCAGTGACAACCCTAGGTATAACTAGTACCAAATTTAGACCAAAGAAAAGAGCAAGGCGTCTGGTTGCTGTCAGAGTAAAATACTGGGACGATGGAGTGCAGGCTTTGTCTCGGATCAGCTCCGGCCGAGTCTTCCATCTCCATCTTCCAGAGACTAGGTCCTCATCCAGAGCGTCTGGAGGAACGCATTCGGACCGGCTGTCAGATTAATGTAGGTTACTGGTTACAGGTTACAATACTGTTGTGGACCCAATTGGTTCTCCCGACTCTTCTCACCGCTCAATCCTATTGTTTTTTTCATTTGATCTGCAGGTTAAAAGAGGCGATGGGTTGCCAGACACGGTGTGTCTTTCGTGTAAGACCAATCTCGAATCGTTGATCAGCTTTCGAAAGGCTTGTTTTCGAAGCCACGAAACGTCTCAACTGAGGTTAGCTGATTGCTTGAACATCAAGACTGAAGAAGTTTTCTTAGAAGATCTAATATGGGACGACGAGCCTTCACAATCGACAATTCACCGAAAGGATAGTGACATTTGCTTGAAGCCATTTCCCAGTGAATCTGAACTTATTTTACACAAAAGATCTCATCCTGAAGAAAAGCGGTTTCAATGTGAGATTTGTTTAAAATCATTTGGTTATAAAAATATACTTGTGGTACATTTAAAAACTCACACGGGGGAAAAGCCATACAAATGTGACATTTGTTTAAAATCTTTTATTTATAAATATAAACTTATGATACATTTAAGAACTCACACGGGGGAAAAGCCATACCAGTGTGAAATTTGTCTAAAATCATTTACTCAAAAATCTAACCTCGAGAGACATAAACGATTACATGCTGGGATAAAACCACACAAATGTGACATTTGTTTAAAATCATATGTTCATAAAGATCATCTTGTGTCACATTTAAGAACTCACACAGGGGAAAAGCCTTACAAGTGTGAAATCTGTCTAAAATCATTTACTCAAAAATCTAACCTTGCGTCACATAAAAAATTGCATACTGGGATAAAACCACACAAATGTGACATTTGTTTAAAATCATTTATTCGAAAAGATAAACTTGTGACACATTTGAGATGTCACACGGGGGAAAAGCCATACAAATGTGACATTTGTTTAAAATCATTTGTTCGAAAAATTGAACTTGTGGCACATTTAATATCTCACACGGGGGTAAAGCTATACAAATGTGACATTTGTTTAAAATCATATGCTCGTAAAGTTCAACTTGTGTCACATTTAAGAACTCACACAGGGGAAAAGCCTTACAAGTGTGAAATCTGTCTAAAATCATTTACTCTAAAATCTAGCCTCGGAAGACATAAAAAATTGCATGCTGGGATAAAACCACACAAATGTGACATTTGTTTAAAATCATATGTTCGAAAAATTGAACTTGTGACACATTTAATATCTCACATGGGGGTAAAGCTATACAAATGTGACATTTGTTTAAAATCATGTGTTCGTAAAGATCAACTTGTGTCACATTTAAGAACTCACACAGGGGAAAAGCCTTACAAGTGTGAAATCTGTCTAAAATCATTTACTCAAAAATGTAGCCTCAATATGCATAAAAAATTGCATGCTGGGATAATACCACACAAATGTGACATTTGTTTAAAATCATATGTTCGTAAAGATCAACTTGTGTCACATTTAAGAACTCACACAGGGGAAAAGCCTTACAAGTGTGAAATCTGTCTAAAATCATTTACTCAAAAATCTGACCTCGAGGGACATAAACAATTGCATGCTCAGATAAAACCACACAAATGACGGCCTGAAAACCAGACTGGTACAATCGACAAAAAGATGAACGGGAGATAATCAAATATTTGTGTATATTTTTGAGGATTTGTATTATAAAATTACTAAAATAAATCTCAACATAGTCCTTACATTTAAAGTTCAGCACACTTCCAATTAACCTTTTTAAACGAAAACAAAAAATAGTGTGGTCAGAACATTTAATATCTCACACCGGGGAAAAGCCTTACAAGTGTGAAATTTGCCTGAAATCACTTACTCAAAAACCTAGCCTCGAGACACATAAAAAATTGCATGCTGGGATAAAACCACACAATGTGACATTTGTTTATAATCATTTATCCGAAAAGATAAACTTGTGACACATTTAATATCTCACCCCGGTGAAAAGCCTTACAAGTGTGAAATTTGTTTAAAATTATTTACTCGAAAATCTATCCTCTGGTCACATAATAAATTACATATAAAAAAATGATGAATATAAAAAAAATTGTTATTATATAAATACTGTTATTATTCTTACATTTTGGCTGCATGCGTGCCATGATGTTTTTGGTGCCCCCTTCTCATGTCATTTCAGTTCATTTAAATAATTTTAAGAGAAATGATAATTCAAAATTAAATGCACAGATCTATTATTTGGCTTACTTGTTTTATTTATTTTAAATGTAATAATTTTTATTTATTGGATGAAATTGTGGTAATTATGATAAACATACTTCATCATCGTAAGCCAGGGGTCAAAGTGCTCTAAAATTGTGGCAATTTCAACAGACGGGACGAAACGTATGACCGGCGTAAGAAAAGGGTTTGTTGCCATTTTGAAAGGAAAAATTAGTCATGAGGTAGTTGCTTACCATTGCGTAGTTCATCAAGAAGCGCTTTGTGTCCAGACATTTCCAGAAAAAAATTGCAAAGTTTCAGTCCCATTCGTACTTTACCAATGGCTGCTCGGAATAGTGCTCGGGTGCTGAGGCCGTACCACTGCCGAAGATTCTTTAGCCATGATGTTTTCCGCCTGCCCCGACTGCGTTGGCCTACGATTTTCCCCTGGTTTATAAGGCGCAGGAGATCGTATTTTTCGTTCCGCATCACATGTCCGAAGTACTCCAATGTACGCCTTTTCACACTTTTGAGCACTTCGACATATTTTCCCATCAGGGCAAGCACCTCGGCATTGGTACGACGCGCCATCCATGAGATTCTCAGCATCCTTCCGTATGTCCACATCTCAAATGCCTCTCGTTTCTTACATGTGGCATCCGTCGGGGTCCATGCTTCTGTTCCATACAGAAGGATGCTGAAAACGTAGCATTGTAGAAGTCTCAGTCGGGGTGCTATACTGAGATCACGTGTGGTTAGGACTTTTTTCATATCACTATGTGCTAATTATCAACATACACTAGGTACATGTTTACATTAAAACAATAAATGATTTAAATTAAAGTAGCCACTTGTACTCTCACAAACCATTCTAGCGAGCAATCCATATTTTATGATCTTTGCTCCATTGTACACACGAAATGATAACCTTTCTCTCCAGGGAATGATGCTCTCATCGAGGGATAACTGCTGAACGGGTTTATACACATTTAAAAATTTTGGTATAAAGTAATCAAAAACGGGTTGTATGTACATACCTTGTGTAACTTTTGGTTTTCATCACCGAGTGTTTCATTGTTAGAAAAGTGACATGATTGCCATATTTGGCGAAATCTATCTCTGCTCATTACTTGAGCAAAAATAGGAGTGGCACAACCTGGATCCGTGCTCCTATATTCGTCTCTATTGTCTTTTTTTACTTTTCCCATCATCGATATCAGCCCCATGAATTTTTTCATTTTTCATCTCGATGTTCTTCCAAACTTCAATAAATTTTGAATGTGATAACGATTAGATTCTTCCACAAAAAAATAAAATAAATCATCACCAACAAATAATTCCACAGCGTCCATGATATTCTTATGATCAGTTGGTAAGATTTTCACACCAGGATCACCAAGGAATCGTTCTAAATCAGGTGGTTTATCATTTTCAGACCACCCAAATTCGTCTTCACTTTTCGAATGACTATCAGTTGAATTGGAGTCACTAGGGAGACGTAATGTCTGAAGATGGGCTCTCAGAGGAATAATTTCACTGTTATCGTCAGTCACTTTCAAAATCCATAATATTGTCACTGTCACTCCCAACACTTACCGAATAATTCGAATGTTTATCAGCGGTATATTCCTCATCGTCATCATAAGAGACGACGTCGTCGTAATCCATTTTAATGGGTAATATCGTGGTGAAGAAACTATGTATATACTTATGGGGTCTGGCAAGAGTTGTGGAAGTTCACGTACCGGTTATGTTGTTGAAGTTGCGGCTGGATCGTTGTGTGTCGGATCTCTGAAATCGGTGCAGCTATGATGTTCTCAATGCAACTACGTTGAAGGAGTTCTCCGAAACGGCGGTGTTCTTGAGGCAGATTGACTGATTTTATATGATTGATTTTTTGATTTTTAAATGCTTTTTATTATTTCGAAATTATGTTCACAATACATCTTATATCTGGTGACACGACAACACGTTCACAGAATTTCCGTTAACCGAGGACGCGCTCCAGGCATTACGTCTACGGCCATCTCTTTCAAAGACCGTCCGTTCACCGATATCTCGTTTACTGACGCGTGTCTGGCGCGTGACATTGTGGCTGGAGATGCGACGCGGAGTTGATGATCACGCGTTTGGCGCAAGGCATATGTGCGTGTCGATACAACGCATGGTTGATGATCAACGCATGGTTGATGTCTAGTGCGAGGTTGAACTGCCCTGTTTTTTTTACGTTCTTGGTGAGGGCGTCTGGAGGTTGAGTTCGAGAGCGCACATGGCGGTTTGATCATCGTGATGTTGTACAATATACTTTATTTATTTATTGTATATGCTTCTTCCCTGTACGTTAGCGATGTTTGTCATTTTTTAGGAATCTTGATGTGTTGGCGTCGGTTAAAAAAATTTCACTTTAAAAATTTTGTTGTATAAAAAAAAGTTGTCTGTCTGAAAAATTCCTGTACTGTTATTTTACAACTAGTGTTAGACCCGTTGATTTCAACGGGTGGTTTCGAAAAGGAATTGAAACTCGAATAAAAATAACGTTAAAGATATTGAATCGACTGGTTTCGGAAAGAAATTGATGCACGAATTACGAATGACAAATTACGAAGTGATTACGAATTACGAATTACATTTTGTGTATCGCCGACGCCTCCGGCACCCCGGGGCCTTCGCCCCCGGCGCTTCCGTCGCTCCGGGGCCTTCGGCCCCAGCGCTGCCGACGCCTCCGGCGCCCGCAGCGCACCCAGCGCCCCCGATGCCTTCGGCACCCCGGGGGCTTCGCCCCCAGCGCCGCCGACGCCTCCGGCGCCCCCAATGCTTTCGGCACCCCGGGGGCTTCGCCCCCAGCGCCCCCGATGCCTCCGGCACCCCGGGGGCTTCGCCCCCAGCGCCGCCGGCGCCCCCAGTGCCCCCGATGCCTCTGGCACCCCGGGGGCTTCGCCCCCAGCGCCGCCGACGCCTCCGGCGCCCCCAGCGACCCCAATGCCTTCGGCACCCCGGGGGCATCGCCCCCAGCGCCCCCGATGCCTTCTGCACCCCGCGGCCTGAAAAAACTGGGAAACTGAAAAACTGAAAAAATGAAAAAAATGAAAAAACTGAAAATATGAAAAAAATGAAAAAAATGAAAAAATTGAAAAAATGAAAAAACTGAAAAAATGAAAAAAATTAAAAAACTGAAAAAATGAAAAAAATGAAAAAACTGAAAAACTGAAAAAAATGAAAAAACTGAAAAAATGAAAAAAATGAAAAAACTGAAAAAATGAAAAATGTGAAAAAAAAAAATTTGTTCCCCATACTGGTTGATTCATCATGTTCGGCGAGAGTTAGGACACACACACACACACAGATTACCGTCTTTATATATATGATAATTGATGTATAGCATAAAGACTATAAAAAGTTTTTGAGATTTTATTCTCATTTTGGAAATTTAGTGTATGAAAATGCTGGCTACCCCTGTCCAAAAATTATTATGTTGTAAATTTTGCAATCATTTATAACATAAAGACGATGGTAATATTTTTAGATATTTTCCGCTCATTAAAAATTTATTTGAATAAAAAAAGATTGGTTATCCCTGTTCAAAAATTATTATCAGAGTACGGATAGCCAAGTTGCCTCTCATTGTTCAATTGTTATAAATGCTTTGTAAAAAAGGTTCGGCAAACCTTTAACAATGGATTTACAACATTTGAACAATGAACGGCACCTTGGTTATCCGGGCTTTAATTATTATATTTTAAATTTTGCAACCATTTATATCATCAAGACAATGGGAATATTTTTAGATTTTTTCCTCACTTTAAAAACTTTGTTGTATAAAAAAAAGTTGGTTACCCCTGTCCAAAAATTATTATGTTTTAAATTTTGCAATCATTTATATAATAAAGACAGTGGGAATATTTTTAGATTTTTTCCTCACTAATAAAATCTCTTTGTATAAAAAAAGGTTAGTTACCCCTGTCCAAAAATTATTATATTTTAAATTTGGCTATAATTTATATCATTAAGGTGATAAGAATATTTAAAATTTTTCCTAACTTAAAAAAATGGTTGGTAACCACTTTTTAGGAATACTAATCGAGTGATTATAAGGTTCTTAACTATCATCAGAATTTTAATTTTAATTTTATTTGAATCAGTCGATGGGTTTGAAAGCTATGTTCAATTTAAAAACATTTATAAAATTTTGCGAGTAGAAATAAATATTTTTTTCGTCAATCACTGCTTCAAATGTCTTTTTTGGAATTTGAAGTCGGCGCTTTTTTTTGATAAGACGCATTATCTACCACCACAACAGAATTCGGTTCCAAATTTGGAATCAATTTCTCGATTAACCATACTACACTATATATAAAAACGGACTGTCGCTAAATATATATATACTAGTGAATAGCCCGATGAAACATCATCGCATGGGTATAAAATTATTATATACTCGTATAAAACTAAAAAAAAAAATCCGGAACCGGAACCGTTATTTTCGTAGACTCTCATAGATAGTTTTCAATTCTTTATTTGTAATAATTTTCAATTCTTAAAAATACGCAGACTCCCATAGAGAGTTTTCAATTATTTATTTAAAGTTCTATTTTTTTCTATTATTATTAGCTATCGCCCCGAGCGATACTGCAAATCGAAATCGATTCACTCGATCCATGACACCCGACTTCTCCCGACAACTACCGAAGATATGACTCCGTTTTGATTGGTTGTCCATACGTTCTGTACGATTATTGAATATTAACGTTATTTAGAGCAGCCTTTATATCCGTATCATGGTGTACTGGTCAGTGTATATTGATCTGGGCGCGATGGGGGTAGGTTCGAGTCGGCGTCCTGGAATTGATTTTATTTTTTCAAATATCGCTAAAATATAAATTAATTTCAATTTCAATAATTTCAATTAAAAATATATATTTAATTGTTTTATATGAAAAGAAAAAAAAATGGTTCAAAACTTCGATAAATGAAATTATTAAAATTACGTATTTTTATATGGCGAGAAGGAATATTTCAATTAATGTTTAAAAAAAAAAGGCGAAGTGAAAAATTGGATTTGGCACGATGTCAGAGACGATCAGCTCATTTAGACCCATATTCAGGCTATTTGGGGTGATCGGTTCGAGTCGCGACAAAGTCGTCTCGTCGAAAAATTAATAAATCGATTTTTATCGATTCGTTCATTATGTTCGGCGAGAGTTAGGACACACACACACACACACACACCCACACACCCACACACCCACACACCCACACACCCACACACACACACACACACACAGATTACCGTCTATATATATATATATATATATATATATATATATATATATATATATATATATATATATATATATATATATATATATATATATATATATATATATATATATATATATATATATATATATATATATATATATATATATATATATATATATATATATATATATATATATATATATATATATATATATATATATATATATATATATATATATATATATATATATATATATATATATATATATATATATATATATATATATATATATATATATATATATATATATATATATATATATATATATATATATATATATATATATATATATATATATATATATATATATATATATATATATATATATATATATATATATATATATATATATATATATATATATATATATATATATATATATATATATATATATATATATATATATATATATATATATATATATATATATATATATATATATATATATATATATATATATATATATATATATATATATATATATATATATATATATATATATATATATATATATATATATATATATATATATATATATATATATATATATATATATATATATATATATATATATATATATATATATATATATATATATATATATATATATATATATATATATATATATATATATATATATATATATATATATATATATATATATATATATATATATATATATATATATATATATATATATATATATATATATATATATATATATATATATATATATATATATATATATATATATATATATATATATATATATATATATATATATATATATATATATATATATATATATATATATATATATATATATATATATATATATATATATATATATATATATATATATATATATATATATATATATATATATATATATATATATATATATATATATATATATATATATATATATATATATATATATATATATATATATATATATATATATATATATATAGTAATAATTAGGAATAGAGAAGAAATCATAGACAGAGTTTACATGTTCTATGCAAAACTATACGAGAACGACAACGGCCAATCCCCCGCTCTGGAATCGACAAACGGCCAAAGGGTTCCTGCAGTATTGCCTAGCGAAGTAGAGGCCGCGCTAAAAACTGCAAAGAACGGTAAAACCCCAGGGGAAGATAAGATTCCCATTGACTTACTAAAATGTGGCGGCTCCCCCCTAAATAATATCTTAGCTAGGCTTTTCAGCAAATGCATCCAGAACCAAGCTACACCAGAAGGATGGAATAACGCAACTATCATCTTAATACACAAAAAAGGTGATAAAAGCGATATCAAGAACTACCGACCCATTAGTTTACTTTCAGCGGTCTACAAGCTCTTCACGAAGGTTATTACAGAAAGGCTGAAGAATATCCTCGACGAGAACCAACCTATAGAACAGGCAGGATTTAGGGCAAATTTCAGTACGATGGACCACCTCCAAGTAGTTGGCGAACTAATCGAACGCGCCAACGAATATCAACGGCCAATGTGCCTAGGTTTCGTCGATTATGAGAAAGCCTTCGATACAGTGAGCCACAATGCAGTACTTAACGCTCTACAAACACAGGGAGTACCGGAACCCTATGTGGGGCTGTTAGCTGCAATATATAAGAATGCCACAGCTTCGGTTAAAATTTTTTCAGGTACAGATAGATTTAGCATAAGAAAAGGAGTAAGACAAGGAGATACAATCTCGCCCAAGTTATTCAATGCGGTGCTTGAGGGAGTTTTCAGGAACTTGGAATGGGACAAAGCCGGAGTAAGCATCAACGGTCGCTTCTTGAGTCACCTTCGGTTCGCAGACGATATAGTTTTAATAGCTCGTGATTCAGCTGACCTACTTAACAGACTAACACAGCTGGACAGGGAAAGTAGAAAAGTAGGATTAAAAATTAACGTAGATAAGACCAAACTAATGTTCAATAGGTATTGCATGCCTGATAGCATCCCATTAGATGATAAACCAGTAGAAGTAGTAAATAATTATTTATACTTAGGTCAAATAATTGACATGTCTGGTAATAAAGATGAAGAGATAAAGAGACGTATGAAATTAGGATGGAGTGCATTTGGACGGATGAATGCTGTTTTTAAATCAAAAATGCCACTCTGCCTGAAGAAAAAGACCTTTGATCAATGCGTTTTGCCAGTGATGACGTATGGATGTGAAACTTGGACACTGAACACCAAGATGCTACATAAAATCCAATGCACTCAAAGAAGTATGGAGCGCTGCATGCTTGGCATAACGAGAAAAGACAGAAAGCGGAACACGTGGGTGAGAAGTATGACAAGAGTAGTGGACATAGTGGATAGAGTGAAGAGATTGAAATGGCAATGGGCGGGTCACGTAGCTAGGAGGATGGACGAAAGGTGGACAAAAGAATTGCTTGAATGGTACCCGAGAGAATGCAAAAGGGTAAAAGGAAGACCGCAAGGAAGATGGGTGAACGAAATTAGGAAAATGTGCGGGGTGAGATGGATGAGTGTTGCGCAAAACAGAGACGGGTGGAAGCGTGTTGGAGAGGCCTTCATCCAGCAGTGGATGGCGAGTGGCTGTAAATGATGATGATGATGATATATATATATATATATTTGTATGTGACGGACGATCAACCATCAACCAGTATGGGGAACAATTTTTTTTTTTCATCTTTTTCATATTTTTCATTTTTTTCAGTTTTTTTTCAGTTTTTTTCAGCTTTTTTCATATTATTTTCATTTTTTTAAGTTTTTTAATTTTTTTCATATTTTTCATTTTTTTTTCCATATTTTTCATTTTTTTTCATATTTTTCATTTTTGTGCTCCGGGCGCCGGGGGCGAAGCCCCCGGGGTGCCGAAAGCATCAGGGGCGCCGGAGGCGTCGGCGGTGCTGGGGCCGAAGGCCCCGGAGCGACGGAGGCATCGGGGGCGCTGGGGGCAAAGGCGTCGGGGCGTCGGCGATGCATAAAACGTAATTCGTAATCACTTCGTAATTTGTCATTCGTGCATCAATGTTTTCCCGAAACCAGGCGATTCAATATCTTTCGTCGCTTTCATTAAAGGATCTCGGTTATTCCGATGATAAACGGATTTTTGTAAATGACCACCCAACCGTTTCTAACAAAATGCTGCTGACCAAGGTGAAGTCCCTGGCTAAGGAAAAAGGTTTTTTGTATGTTTGGGTGAAACACTCGAAAATCCTATTACGAAATAACGATACCTCACCGATCACAGCTATCTACTCAGAACGAGATTTAAAGAATATTCAGTGAAGTACTCAATATCGTTTTTCTATTGAATGTGGCTATTTGTACATAGTACATAAGAAGATTATAAGAATATTAAAAAAAATGTTGTATTCGCAGACACCCGAAGAGTGTGATGTAAATAAAACTATTTTTTTGCAGGATACAAGAATGGTGGAGATATTTTCCAAAAATAAAAAAGTTTCTCTTGTAGAATATTTTAGTAAAGATTGGGATTCGTGCAGGGAAATGTGGGTACATTGTTTTCGAAAGTATCTCCCAATGATCGGTGATTCTACAACAAATAGAATTGAAAGGTCCTTTTGGACGCTCAAAAGCCATATTAAAACCGAGCTTCATTCCGTTCCGTCTATTGGAATTTGTATTATTGAACTTAACTACATCACACTAAGAATTAAAAATTCAAATGCAATGATGGAACAAAAAGTTTATCGAATAATGTATCCAGTTCCTGAAACAAGGCAATTACTAGATGTTGCATCATACAAATTAACAGTAGGAGGTATGCAATTATATCACAAATCTTTAAAATTACTTTTTATTTATAAAGCAAACATGTCAATAAAGGAAAATGCCAAAGTCAGGGAAAATTTCAAAGATGGTAGCAGTAAAAAATATTATACATCTCCAGAAAATTCCACATGCAGTTTTTGGAAATCATACATTGTTCCTTGTCGCCATTTTTTATTTGTGCGGGAGGAACAAAAAATCGATGCATTTCCAGAGGAATGTTTTCATCAAATATACAAAAATCAAGATATTGAAGTCGAATCACGAATTGATTCGTATTCACAATGAAGAATTTATCAGTAGTGATAGTGAAAATCAGAAACCTTTTAAGGACAATGAAAAATTTTATATGGCATTCTATGCCATAAAAAATTTAGCCGACCTTAGCTCACATCACGGTACGCCGTCATTCTTAAATTATATGGAAGAGTTAAAAATGATAGAGAATCACTCACTCTTCAACCAAACTCAACATAGCTCAAAAACCAGCGTACAAAATCAATCACAGATAGAAATCGATCGAGACACGGTAATGGAAAATACCCAAGAACTTAAAGAAAAGAAATGCGTTTTATATGACACCATCAATAAACTCAATATAAATTTAAAATTTAAGAACAAAATCAAAAGCAAGGGTCGTCCCAAAAAAAAAAAAAACCAAGCAAAAATTTAATCGAAAATTAAAAAATAAAAAGGTAAAATTGCCATTTTTTGGTAAACGGACTACTAGTCATATGTCACAGGACAACTGGTCGCTCTAGATCGGTCACACGTGATCATCCGTCACACTAAAACTGGTCACGAGAAAACTGGTCACACCCTAATCTAATAATTTACTAGTTGTATTACTCGGCTTCGCTCGGTATGTGTAATATAAACCGCTTAAACATGACTAATCTAATAGTAACCATTTTATTAAATTCATTTGAATACTCATTTGTTTTTTTTTTTATTAAATTGACTCTCACTGCGCCCCCGGAGACTTCAAATCCTGTGAATCGAAAAAAATCGAATGTGTTCTTCCGAATCAACCAATGTTACATAAATACAAAGTCTCTTTCGAAATTATATATTAGACTAGCTATTTGTAATATAAAGTAGGATAATTACAAAAAGCAAAAAAATAAAAATAACTCCAATAAAAATAAAAATATATTGTCTCTTTCGAAATTATATGTATATACCAGAATCCGGCGGCTGCGAATTCTCGTATATATGTTACACCGAATCCGTGAAATTGTCTATGACACGCATTCGGCAAGAGAATTGCCGAATGCGTGAAAAATGCAAGCACGTTGCCCAGTTCACGGTTTCGGCAAATTCTTTGCCGAATGCGTGAACTGGACAGCGTGTAATATTATAACCAAGTGTCAAAGTGACAGCTGAATGAGGATGTTTAATTTACATATTATTATGTATAATATGACTACATACATATGTTTCGATCATCTCATATGACTTGTACATAAATTAATGCTATTTTTATACATTTTGATCAATATTTTAAGTCGGAATTTTATACCTTTTGAAGAATCAGTATTATATTATAAATATTTTATTTCATTACACATGTCCCAGAACATAGCTCTCGGCTTCACCGACCAGACCAAATGTATAAAAACGTGAACGACTAAGAAATCACCGGGTGTGAAACGCTTAATCTAACTGCATATATCTCTCCGGAGTCCGGAGATACATTTTCCGAAGGACCAAAACAGCCCTGCGTGACCTGAGCCATAGAACACTTTGTATTTTAACAAGCTCATAGTCACCTCTCACTCATTGGTTTAACTTAAAAACATTTTTTGGACAGGGGACTATTACAGACAAACACTCTTTGAAGTCTTTGAGAATGGGCTAAAAATGTACCTTAAATTTAAACAATAAGTCACTATTAATAGTTTTTTGGGCTTTTATTATTTCTTTTACACAAAAATACAATGGAGCTGACTGTGTGTTCATACATAGTAAATAATTTTTACATGATATAAATTAATATTAAAAATTTTAACAACTTTTCTCACCGTCACAGATAGAATTTGCTCATATTTAAATTTAGCGCATTTCACAGGAGTTGTGACCACTAGAAATTATGTACTATATGCATTTCAATTATAATTGATAGTAGTAGTAGATTTATGTAAAGTTCTAAAAAACAACACCGGAGCGCTGCTGTCTATTTGCCGACTCCATGCTTTGAGCAGACAAATTCGCCAAAAAATTTGCCAAATCCGTGAACTGGGCAACATGCTTGCATTTTTCACGTATTCGGCAATTCTCTTGCCGAATGCGTGTAATAGACAATTTCACGGATTCGGTGTAACATATACATATAATTTCGGACTTCAAATCCTTTGAATCGAAAATAATCGAATCGGAAAAAAAAATAAATTGAATTTTGTGTTCCCAACCAACAAACAACCAATGTTACACACATACATATATGCAAAGTCTCTTTCCAAATTATATATCAGATTAATCTGAAATCCTAATTCTTATAATCTTCTTATGTACTATGTATGTACAAATAACCAATAAATCGTCGATACTGTATGTACAAATAGCCACATCCTTAAAAATTTGGGCCCTTCGAGAATGGTCCGTGATGCTTTGCATCAATCTGTGCAATGGTAGCTACGCCGCCGGCCAAAGAACCGCGGTTTGCCGACCCCAGGCTTAGAATGAGTTTTATATTTACCATAATTACATATATCAATTTTATTCAATAAATAAAATTATTACATTTAAAATAAATAAAACAAGTAAGCCAAATAATAGATGTGTATTCAATTTTCAATTGTCATTTCATTTAAAATTATTTAAATAAACTGCAATGAGAAGAAATGACATGAAAGGGGGGCACCAGAAACATCATGGCACGTATGCAGCCAAAATGTAAGAATATTTATATATTAACAGTATTTATAACAATAACAATTTTTTTTTTATATTTATCCCAGTATGCATTTTATTGTGACCTGAGGGTAGATTTTAGAGTAAATGATTTTAAACAAATTTCACACTTAGGCTTTTACCCGGTGTGAGTTCTGAAATGTCCCACAAGTGCATTTTTTCGAATAAATGATTTTAAACAAATATCACATTTGTATGGTTTTATGTCAGCATGCGATTTTTTATGTGTCTCAAGGCTATATTTGTGAATAAATGATTTTCGGCAAATTTCACACCTGTAAGGCTTTTCCCCCGTGTGAGATCTCAAATGAGATACAAGCTTTTTTTTATAAATAAATGATTTTAAACAAATTTCACATTTGTGTGGTTTTATCCCAGCATGCAATTTTTTATGTCTCTCGAGGCTAGATTTTAGAGTAAATGATTTTAGACAAATTTCACACTTGTAATGCTTTTCACCCGTGTGAGATATCAAATGTGACACAAGTTCATCTTTACGAACATATGATTTTAAACAAATGTCACATGTATGTGGTTTTATCCCAGAATGCAATTTTTCATGTGACACCAGGGTAGATTTTCGAGAAAATAATTTGAAACAAATTTTACATTTGTGTGGTTTTATCTGAGCATGCAATTGTTTATGTCTCTCGAGGTAATGTTTTTGAGTAAATGATTTTAGACAGATTTCACACCTGTAAGGCTTTTCCCCCGTGTGAGTTCTCAAATGTGACACAACTTGATCTTTACGAACATATGATTTTAAACAAATGTCACATTTGTGTGGTTTTATTCCAGCATGCGATTTTTTATGTGTATCGAGGATAAATTTTCGAGTAAATGATTTTAGACAAATTTCACATTTGTAAGGCTTTTCCCCCGTGTGAGATCTTAAATGAGTTACAAGTGTACCTTTTCGAATAAATGATTTTAAACAAATGTCACATTTGTGTGGTTTAATTCCAGTATGCAATTTTTTATGTGTCTCCAGGTTAGATTTTTCAGTAAATGATTTTAGACAAATTTCGCACATGTATGGCTTTTTCCCCATGTGAGATCTCAAATGATTCACAAGTGCATTTTTTCGAATATATGATTTTAAACAAATGTCACATGGAAACCGCTTTTCTCCAGGGTGAGATCTTTTGTGTAAAATAAGTTCAGATTCACTGGGAAATGGCTTTAAGCAAATTTCACTATTCTTTCGGTGAATTGTTGGTAGTGAAGGCTCATCGTCCCATATTAGATCTTCCAAGAAAACTTCTTCAGTCTTGATGTTCAAGCAATCAGCTAACCTCAGTTGAGACGTTTCGTGGCTTCGAAAACAAGCCTTTCGAAAGCTGATCAACGATTCGAGATTGGTGTTACACGAAAGACACACCGTGTCTGGCAACCCATCGCCTCTTTTAACCTGCAGATGAAATGAAAAAAACAATAGGATTGAGCGGTGAGAAGAGTTGGGAGAACCAATTGGGTCCACAACAGTATTGTAACCTGTAACCAGTAACCTACATAAATCTGACAGCCGGTCCGAATGCGTTGCTCCAGACGCTCTGGATGAGGACCTGGTCTCTGGAAGATGGAGACGGAAGACTCGGCCGGAGCTGATCCAAGACAAAGCCTGCACTCCATCGTGGCTGTATTTAACTGTGACAGCAATTTCCGCGTTCACACAAAAGACATCAACGAATGTTATTTAGTGGATCTAGAAATATCGTGAATCGTACGCATGAGAGCGTTTGCACCCGCGATATATACCTGGTTTACAGCCAGTACATGTTTCACAACAATAGCAAAGTCTTACGATGGCATAATCATCGCTCTTGTACAAACATGCAGAATGAATCTCAACAACGTCCCATTTGGCTATTCCAGAAAAAAGAATTCATCGCTCCGAAGCTGAGGAACGAGCTTCTTTGTACATATATGCTAATTACTATTGTAACAAGTGAACATAAATAAAGGATCCTCTTACTAACACAATCAGTGTTTTCATAGACCTTCCCGCGGCACATTTACCGCCGCGGTGAATTAAGATTAAACTGTGATTTGACATTCGAACTGTCAAAGTGAAATGAACGCAAAAGCGATTGCCAACCTTCAGCGTCAGATGAGCTGACTCTGACTCTGATGAGATGCCCGCGAACTCCTCGTGAAGACCACAACCAACGGCCACGAGGGCTTTTGGCTCGAACATATGTCGAGTCGATAATAATAAAAATTTCGTAAATAAAAAGAATATTTTTGTTTGTGTGACCAGTTATCATACGATCAATTTTAATTTTTTGGGTGTGACCGATTTTAGGGTGTGACCAGTTTTCTCGTGACCAGTCTTAATGTGACGGGTGATCACGTGAGATCGATCTAGAGCTACCGGTTGTCCTGTGACCGGTTTAAATTTGACTAGTAGTCCGTTTACCCTATATATGGCACGGTTCGGTGATTACTGGTCACAAATTACTCGTCAAAAAGTCACTAAAATCTCTATAACGGAACATCTGGCAGCCGAAAAGTCCATCATACTAACAATAACTATCATAGTGTAGGAATCTCGCCGTCGTCATCGTCATCGAAACCTTCGAGAATATTCCGCAACAACAAAATACATCGAGCGGAACAGCATCAAGCATTCCAGAAAATACTACGCCTCGACGAAAGCAAATTCCCCTTGTACGCATCAATAACTAAATGCTCGTACAACCACTTCCATCAAGCATTCCAGAAAATTCGACGCCTCGACGAAAACAAAATTCCTTTCGTACGCATCAATAAACTAAATGCTCGTACGACCACTTCCATCAAGCATTCCAGAAAATTCGACGCCTCGACGAAAACAAAATTCCTTTCGTACGCATCAATAAACTAAATGCTCGTACGACCACTTCCATCAAGCATTCCAGAAAATTCGACGCCTCGACGAAAACAAAATTCCTCTCGTACGCGTCAATAACCACTTCCATCAAGCATTCCAGAAAATTCGACGCCTCGACGAAAACAAAATTCCTTTCGTACGCGTCAATAACCACTTCCACCAAGCATTCCAAAAACACTATAAAAGGAGGTACAACCCAAACAACGTCAGTCGACCCACAACAGCAAGCGTCGACACACAGCACCAGACCAGTCGACCCAGAGCAGCAAGCGTCGACACACAGCAGCAGACCAGTCAACATACAGCTCCTGACCAGCCACCACTACACTACGCGGACTTGGAAGATCAACCAGCCGGACGAGCCAGCAACACACTGCCGTATCCAGAGACCTTCCGTACATAGCTGAATGCTGAGCCAGCGACACTCTACCATATCCAGAGACCGCTGAACGACATACTTTTGCCCACAAATACCATACCTTTGTACAACCATAGGCAAACAATAAAACTTTATAAAACTAGCACAACAGTGTTTCGTTAGGCCGGGATACGGTCAACACACATGTAACCCGCCTACATTGGTACTACCCCGACGTGATCTACGCAACCTTCTGATCATCCAACAGCGCTGTCAACACATCGCTACCCCGCCTACATTGGTGACCCCATCTTTGAACCACACAACAGTGTTTCGTTAGGCCGGGATACGGTCAACACATCGTACCCCGCCTACAATAGTAACGAGAACTTGAGTGCCAAATATTGTGTATTCGCGATTTTCATGACAAAAATTGTCTTTGTGACCACCTCAATGTGACGAATAGTCCAATTACCGAAGACATCGGGGGCGCTGGGGACAAAGGCGTCGGGGCGTCGGCGATGCACAAAACGTAATTCGTAATCACTATGTAATTCGTCATTCGTAATTTGTAATTCGTGCATCAATTTCTTTCCGAAACCAGTCGATTCAATATCTTTAACTTTATTTTTATTCGAGTTTCAATTGCTTTTCGAAACAACCCGTTGAAATCAACGGGCCCAACACTAGTTTTTCATAGTTGCAGCTTCCCCTCGCATTTGATCGTCCTAATGGCGTGCAGCGAATTCTTTGGCAAACACGAAGATCGAGTGGAGGAAATTATCGAAGCAATTTGACTTTGAAGTCATCGAAGCAATCCTGAAGTATTGTTACACAGGAGAAATAAGTACGAGTTCATAAACATTCAAAATAATCTGTAGGCATATAGTACAACTGAAATGATCTCATCAGGTCACTGCGACACATATCCAGGAAAGTAATTAACGCATGGCACACGCTCGCCTCGTCAAAAGGTCGACACGTGTTTCTATACACGTGTCTTGGAAACAAAGGAAGAACTCACTGAACCCATAAAAACCACGAACTACGTCCAGGCGTATGAACCCATAAAACTCTCGTCCTGAGAACACGTGCCCTGGAGAACAAAGAGATCTTTTGCACACGCCACGCTTAGAACTTCCATATATAAAGCAACGCAGCAACCTCCACCGGCAGAGTGAGCCTCTGGAGTTCAAACAGATCACTTCTCCGAAGAAACCTCTTCGTACATACAATAACCATTGTACCAATTGAACGAAAATAAACGATCCTCTTTCAAACTCAACTGAATTTCCATAGGCCGGGAAACGGTCGAAACCTTTCACTCGACCACCTGTTCTATAAATCAATTCAAAATGCGCTTTTTCTTTTCTTTTTTAAATATAATTTTAGACATAGGAGAAAAACACCGCAGAAAATTGTTGGAGCTAGCCAATCTACTCGAAGTGATAATTCCACCGCAATTTAAAACAGTCAATATGTCCAATTGTCTGAAAGTTTTGAAACAAACTGAAGATCTCGAATTGAAGACGAGGGCAATGGATTTGAATCTGGATAATTTCGAGACGGTGAGTGTTGATTATATAAAAAAAAATATGTCACTTTGTTATTTTTCAATTCCACTTCTGATTCATTTGTACAAAACCATAGATCTAGAATATACTAGATCCGCCCTCACGTGTTATACTTGTCTCCCTTTTGGCGCATGCACAGTCCCTCTTAGTAGGTAGGTAGGTACCGCTGCGTCGTAGGGAAAAAAACCCAACTTCCCCGCTAGTTAAACCCCCCGCACCCCTCAGTTAGTGAAGACAAGATATCCGACCAAAATAACACGTCTGGGCCAATGTATTATACATCAATGTACAAAACACAAGATTTTCTCAAGCTGACAGTCTCCAACGTGATCGAAATCTTGAAATCGGACTATTTGGTCGTGCCTTCCGAAGAAGACGTATTCTATGCTGTGAAATGGTGGGTAAAAATTATAACGATGCAAACCGTAAAAATGAATTGGCACGGCTGATGAGATCCTTGAGGTTATCCTTGCTCTCGGTGGAGGAATGAATGTTTCGAATAATGTGTTTTATTTTCAGTTTCTCGTCAGTAAAGTAATGCCGTTCTGTAATTCGTGTGCACAGTGTATGACCACCATTGGCCAAGAAATTGTAGACAAGGATAATAAATCTTCCATCTGAAAAGAGACCCCTCGTGGAAAAAAATAGCACTGGTTGGAAAATAAATGTAGTACTCTTTGTAATATTCGAATTTTTAATGCATCTGCCTTGTATGTAAATGTTTGAATAAATACATATGCAACTTTTCAAAATATATTTTTTTCTGTGAATATTTAATGTATTTTTATCGTTTCATTATTAGCCATTCAGCTACTTTTTACATAAATAAATACTATTATCCAAGTGAGCTGATCAATAAGTGAATGGCCAAAGTCAAAAACATACATACATACATATATTTCATATCTTTAAATCATAATTGTACAAAATTAATACAAAAGTGTATTCAATTCAATTGAATTCAGGAATTTTTGTATTTCATTTCTTGTAAAATAAAACGATTTTAAATATTTTTCAATAATAAAAAATAAAGAAAAACACATACTCCATTGTAAGTTATCAAAAATTGTATTGTATACATATTTCTGAAGATTTAAGCGGCATTAAAATTGAACATTAACGTCAAACCAGTGCCTCTCAAATATTTTTCACACGTTTCGTCAGTTAAATAATACTTTTCATCGAATTCTCAATTATCCGTTATTTTCCATTATTCATTAACTGATAGTTACTGAATTATTTTAACAAATTACTCTGAAAATTTTTATTTAATTTTGAAATTTGATTTCGAACAAAATAGCGTTAATTTATATATAAAGTAACCCATGTATGTATATGTTTTTTTTTGCGATTTGCTACATTCCAACGGTTCTCGAATGGTTTTTACGACGGTTTCTTAAACATTTTTACATTTTTCTTGTTATATAATGGTTTTTATTGAATCGTCAAATTTTCTAGTATTGTTAACTTTTTTGAGAAATTATCAATATTTTAATGGCTCTGAAACTTTTATTTTATTAGATTATTGATTAAATTAAAAACATTTTATTCTAAAATTCGTTTGCAAATAATCTAACTTCGTAAATACAAATGATTTTATAGACTTCCGCCCGTTTATTAAATTCCAGTCATCCCCAAACGGTTTGTAAAATTGTTTTTCACGCTGCCTCTGGCGAAGTAAACGTTTATTTTTCTCGTAAATAAACAATGTTTAAATCCTTCATGACATTTTTGACACCAGTGACTCAGCGATAAATACATTTTGTGTTTTCAACGATTTTCGACTGATTTTAAGATTGTTTTTCACACTTTTATTTAGTTTAATGATATTTTTATGGGATAATTCTATTGGATGTGGTTTTAACCTATTCATCTACGTTTCTCAATTATTTAGACCTTTTTTTTATTTTTATACTAGCAGGCATCGAACACATTTGAAATTATTGCGTTGCATTGACACTCATTCCCGTTTCCGTTCCCCTTTTTTTTTCACAGTAATCTTCCCGGACATGCATACAACAAATCCTGAAAGTTCCATCGTAATCGGTTCAGTGGTTTAGGAGCCTATTCGAGACACACACACACACAGACATTCATTTTTATATTTTCTTTATTATTTATTCAGTCAATATTTCTTTCATATTGTGAATTTCTGGAATTAGCTTTATATAATGGTGTACATACATACATATGTCTTTAAATACATTTTTTCACATACAAATTTGAATTCTGTGGATTTTCATTAAAATAATTGGTATTACTTTTATCGATTTTTTCATTTTTTTTACCACTCTTTTTACGCACGGTAGAGTGAATTGGTTTTGTACGGCTGAACATGTCATGCAATTTTGCAAAACTGTAACGTTGCACGAAATTGGAGTGAGATGCGGTTTATATTTGTACCTTCTTTCTTTCTTTGTTTAAAGATACTGTTGTAAGCGTAATTACGTATGTTGTTTTATGAAGGAAATGAAATTCAAGGTTTTTGTATCGATTTTTCCGCCTAGTAACGAAACGATTGTAAAAGCATTGAAAAATATGGTAGAGAATAGAATATAATCAAGAATGGTAGAGAATAGACGCTTTTGAACGTGGTGTCGGATGTTTAGAATCCTCTGGATAGTGAGAAGAAACAATGCTTCCATCTTGCAAGAGCTGCTGGTTGGCAATAGGCTATCATCTATTTGTCTTAGGCGTATCCTCCAGTTCTTTATGAGACGAGATCAGGACAACCTGGAAAAATTGATCGTTCTGGGAAGTGTTGAGGGAAGCAGAGGAAGAGGACGATTCCCAACAAGATGGAGTGACCAGGTCAGGACTGCTACTAGGAAATCTGTAGTTGAGTCAATGCAAGCTGCGGAGTGTCAACAGAGCTGGAGGACCACAACGACCCGCATTATGGAAGTTAGAAGAAGGGAAAGTCACGACCTTCAAACACGAGGAAAGAAAGGAAACATTGAAAACTGTAGATTTGTATAGAGTTGACACACAAACATTCATCTTCACATTATAAATAAAGTAAAAAGACTTGTTGTTTTCAAATTATTTTTATTATTATTATATAATTAACAATTACTTTACAATAACATTCACTCTGTTGGTTAAACATCATCAGTAGCACCCAAAATTACTCAAGACGTAATAAATTCCTAAAATTTAGTATATAATAATAATAAGCGGTTATAATTTACAGTGAGACGTGATAGTTTGGGCTCTTTCGCTATCTAATTAAGTACGTACAAATTTAACTTAATAGTTCTTTCATATAAAAATATGTATGTATTATAAAATAATAAAAAAATTCATACAGTGATTAATTAAAAATATTAACGTGGCTCAAACCGTGTACACTGCAGTCAAAATGCAGCAGTTAACCATTTGCCCGCGGCCGTCTTCTATGGAAGCTTTGCGCGACAAGTCTGTAGCGCGGCTGTCTTCCATAGAATTTCTGGACTTTGCACGAGATTTTGAGCCTTATATGCGCCTATTTCAACTGTTTTAAGGTTCAAAATTGGTTGAATATATTACTGAGAGTTGAATACCATCTATTCAATTTGCTTAAAATGAATATATACCAGTCAAAATTAGTTTTTTATGGAACCATATTGAAACCTCATTTATGTGACGTCACGTCTGTTGAACAATGGCGACGATACGTCTCAATTGTATGAAGAATGACTATTTGACAATTAAGCGAAGACTACGAGATATATTATGTATTTTATTGTTTAAAATAATACTTTATGTGTTAATTAACATATCTGGTTACTTGAGTAAATATTAATATCTGTATTTAAGGTCGAAAAATTCGTTGCCAAATTCGCGAAAAAGGTACCGCATACAGGGCTTGTTCGCTATATTTACTGCCGCGGGCAAAGGGTTAACAATTGACTCGGGACTATCAAATTTTATCTAGGAAAGCATTACATACACATAATCAAATCAATCTAAAATATATAACTAATTTAAATACAATAAAGTGGAATTGTCCTTAAAATACTATTATAATATAATTATGAATAGACCGCTGCGAGGTTGAAGCCGAACATACGAACATTCATAGGCTACACTCGGATCGCGCCGGGGTATAATAATATAAATATAATTTCTATGTGCAATACTGTTGAGGGACGCACTTCATTGCAGATTAAAAAATATATTCGCATCATCTGCGTTAAAGCGAGAGTTGTTGAATAATCTTATTGAAAACAAAATTTAATACAAACATATACAGGTTTTGGTGCAAACGATCGACAAGCGCCAGACAGACTGAACCACAGATTAACTGGATGGCTGCTTTAAACGCAATTCTCGACTTCACGAATGATAGATTGCAAATCAGATGACGAGTAACCTTTCGATGTGCACAGATGCAATTATTAAAATTGAGTTGGATCTTTCTGGCGAGTTTAATGAGGCAAAATTCGGAACTAAAGTATCAGAAGCACAGAACGTTTACAGGGTAGGTGTATGTCGGGACTTTGGGTAGATTTCGCTTAGTGTAAGTGCGAGCAGTGCGCACGCATAAGGTAAACGTGTCGTTAATCTGTTGTTCAGTCTGTCTGGCGCTTGTCGATCGTTTGCACCGCATCGACATATACATATACAAATACGAAACGGAATGTGATTCAATTGGTGCGAAGCTGATAGTCTCCGTTCTGCGTGATGTACCGGACCCACGGCAGCGCTTGATACCCGCTCTTTTCAATGATCTTCAAATACCGCACTTGAATGCCCGACGTTGTGAAGTACGGTATCTCGAACTTGACCTGTATCGGTGGCTTGCCGTCCGAGTCCTCGCACTCGACCGACGGCAGTCCGAAGTGCGCCTTCATGAGGTACTCCTTTCCGCCCTGGAACGACTTGATCAGCCACGTGATGGCGTTCTGCTCCGGCGTATACTTGACGCTGCCTATCGTCGTCTTGAACTTGGGAGAGTCTGCGTCAGCCGGCACCGGTATCACGATCTCGACGTTGTTCGCCGTCGACCTCTTCTTGAACTGCGACTTGGCTCGGATCATGTATTCGACTCGGGAGTGAGCGTGGCGGTCGATCACCGACTCGATCCAAATCAACGGCTTGACGTGTGTGTTCAGACGGTACGACATCAGCTCGAATTCGCCGTCTGGCGGGATGAACGAGATCGTCCGGTCGTTTTCGAATCTAGATAGTCGGACGCACTGATGGAATTTGACGTCCTCTAATTCCACCGACTTTGACTTGCCTCGGCCGGTGCTCTCGAACAGGACCTTATCGTTCAGACCGAGACGCAGCTCCGGCATACCCGAAAGGTACACCCTCATTTTGATAGCGCCGACTATTTCGCTCCGTAAGACGTTGCCGTTGGAATTGGCGAGTAGATTCACCGATTCAATGACGTCGAGGAAGACCTCGTTCTTGCGATACTTGATGCCTTCGGACCGCCACGACACGGCGTTGGTGACCGCCATCGGTATCCTCGGTTGTATCTCGAGTTTGTGACCCTCCTGCGTGATGTACTCTTGCAGGATTTTACTATCGGTCGTTTGAGGATATCCAAAGTCTAACAGCTCGTCCAAAAGTTCGTAGATCACGACGAAATTGTCCCGTATGCTCTCCTCTTCCAATTCTTTAAAATATTCAGTCATTACTTCTACTATTTTATATAAAAATACAAATACCAAGGCGATGTTGGCGTTCTTCTTCGTCGTCGACACTATGTATAGATTGTTTGTTTTGATGTAGGAGAAGGTGCACTCGTTGGTTTGCAACAGAGGTGTTACGAGACCCTCTTCCTCCTTTTCCATGAGCAACGGCATGAATTTGTCGATCACTCCCAACTCGATATCGCCGCGGTATGTACGCGATATCAACACCTTTCCCTTCACGTCCAATATATATATCGCCGAAGACGACATTGTTGAGAATATTCACCTGGAACATTGATAAAAGTAATGATTATTCATGTATTGAGAGCTTCAAAGCAGTTATAGAAGAAGACAAATCCTTTATGACTGTTTTGTTGACACAAGCGTGTGTTAAAAGCCAGAAATAATAGTTGCTTTATATGATATCCGTATGCGGTATAAACCCACATACCGTCTTATCTTCTCAACCGTTTGTATGTACGTTTCAATTGAAACACTATTGATGCTCAGCTCTTAAATATCGTTTATCTGTTGGGGTTTTCAACATCTTTATTATTTCAGAACAATAAAGTAACAAATCTTGTTTTACTTAAAATAATGTCTATTAGGATTTTGAATGCGTTCAATATTTTATTTTTTATTTTACATAGATATATACCAGGAAGGCCAAAATGCGCCTTCCTGGACAATTAATTACAAACAATGCAGCATTTTATTATTACATAAATCACTGTATTTCGAGAATTTGAAGAACACGAAATAACAATTAATTAAATAAATAATAAATCCATTGAGACATCTATGGATTTACATAGATTTGAACATAATTTTTACAAATTGTACACACAATAAATACAGAAGATTTGTGACAACAGGAAAGATGATTTTTTGCCAATTTTCGAGGAACCGTTTCAACAATGATCAGATAAAATTGGTAAACTCTGATAAGAAACGATCGATTTATAGTCACAAATACCCCAAATCTAACCAGCAGCATAGCGGATCGAATCCACTGATCACTTGGTGCTAAACATACACGCTACCATCGAGCCATACTGCTGGCTATATGTTACAGATGACAATCACACCATTTCGCACTTAAGTATCATCTTTCATAATAATTATTGCTGCATTTGTCTCGCGACCCGTGCAAAGTGAAGCAATATTTTTTAGCATAAGTGAACACTCACAGGGTGAAGATAATACGGAATATTGTATGAACGAAATGGAATTGACAAACGTCAAAAAAGGAATAGAAGTATATTTTTGTGAGGAGTATTTGACGTTAGGTGCAATTAGGCAAAGTTTGACGTTTACTAATAAGTGGGTGTACTGAAGTGACATAACCTACAATGACGTGGACCGCAGAAGTGAAGTGGCGATTGTGGGGAACGGGGGTGGGGGTGGGGGTGGGGGTGGGGCGGGGCGGGGGGCGAAGGCTGTACTCACTTCCGGTGGGGGCGCTCGCAGGGGGGGTGAGGGGATGAAATGGGGCGCAGCCGCCGCCCGCCTAACATATCCCAACTCGACTTGCACTCTACTCTACTCACTCTACTCTATATCGCACTTGCCCTTGTACAATATTTGTCTTGTAGCCACACACCAACAATCAGCCGAAACGTACCCCGATTCGACCATATCTGTTGACTTGAAATTTACCATTTTTTACAATTTATATTTACCCTTTAAGGTCTGTTCATTCAAAGAATTCGGTAAAATATTTACAAAATTTGCACTTTTCGCGACTAGAACTTACCGAAAAAGTCGCTATAAAAGCATTAGGCTGCCTCACGCCCAATTTAATTATTTCACAGCCTGCAACTAGTAGATCTTTTAGTTACTCGCGAAAATTTAATCCAGACATTTATAAAAAATACAATTGGTTAACGGGATGTACAGAAAAAAACGCGTTATTTTGTTATCCGTGTCTTTTGTTTGGAGGCGAGTCGAAGCATCTTGGACGAAAACAGGAGTTATTGACATTTAAACGATAAAATTAAAAAAACACTTGTCGAACACTTAAAAAATGTGTGTAATCTCACGATTTTGGGATCGGCTAACATAAAAACCCATTTGACAAGCGAAGCTTGTCGGCGGGAAATAGATAAGCATAACAAAAACGTCAAAAAAAATCGGGATGTTTTATTTAAAATTATTGATTGCGTTAAATTTTGCGAAAATAGAAGGAAAAAAATGGATTGGCAGGAAAAAGTTATCTTGGCTTCGAAACATGCGCATGTGGACCGATATGAGCGCCGAAGAGCTGTTCCGAGCCGCTGAAGACCGATGCGGATATATTCAAATAATCGACGAGGTGGTCGCCAACGTCCGGATGCGGACAAGGCATTAACAAGAAGAAGAAATTTTGCGGTAAATTTGAAATGCCAATGAGGGGACACGATGAAACAGATAATTCAAAAAATCCAGGAGTTTTTCGGGGGCTTCTAGAATATTCACAAAATTTCGACGATTCTTTAAAAAAACATTTTCAAACTTCTTCGGTTTTTAAAGGTACATCAAAAACTATTCAAAATGAACTTTTAGATTGTATTTTGAACGTGTGTAGGGAACAAATAAGTGCTGAAATAAAAAAAGCAACTTATCTAGCTGTTATTGCAGATGAAACAACCGATGTATCGATGCATTGTCAACAGGTTAATGTTTTTCGTTACGAATTAGGGAATTAAGTTTTTGAAAGGTTTTGGGGTTTTTTTAATCCGCGTCGCGAAACCAGCAAGCACGATTTTTTTTTAGCAATCTTACTGGAGTACCAGCGTATTTTTCGAAATCTTCATCGCGTTTGGACGCACCCCTTTAATGGGTGGTGAATTTTGCTAGTTTTTTTTTCAATAATACTTAAATCCACATGTAAGTGGTCGTACACGAAAAATTGTGCTTATTTTGTCCTGTTATGACATGATAGAATAATTATGGTGACATTTTTTAGACATCTTTTCAATGCAGCCCCGCCACTAAAAATTATCACGAGCCGCCACTGATTCTGACGCGTAGCTACGAATGCACGTGTATGCATTCATATTATAAGTACTCGACAATACGACGTAAGCAATATTGAGCCGTATCGTCATGGCCTGCAATGTATAAGTAAGCCGATGTTGCCTTGCACTCGGCCAAAGTGCTGTGAACGTGACGTGACCGCGACGTGTAGGTAAACATGAATAGAAATGTAATAAAATGACATATTTGAAACGGAGTCGTGCAGTGCTGAAGCCGTGCAGTGCTGTTAAGTATGAACAGACCTTTACTGTCAAACGAAGATCGTTATTTATATTCTAGCTCAATATAGGTACGGTTCATAACTCTTGATCAGAGCATGTCAATGGCTGTGGTCGAGCTGTTCCTTTGATTCCACGGGTCTTCTAATTTATATCTGCAGACATTAATCGGAATTTTTTTATTTGAATTTAATTCACGTCGGGTTCACCAGTTATAAGGCGGGTTAAAGGTTTTGACTGTTTCCCAGTCTATGGAAATTCAGTTGAATTTTGAAGAGGATCTTTATTACTCGATTAATACAGGTGTATTTGTATGTACAGCGAAGTAGGTAGGGGATTCGCTGGAACGAGCCAGGTCGAGTTCCTGAAGCTCACTGGCATCTGGGGACGATGCGCTGGTTTATAAAGGTGTTGTTTGAGCGACGTGTAGCCGGGCTGGTGAGACCACGTCCTGGAAGATTCCAACGGGTCGAGGTCTTCCTTTGTGTTCTATGTTTGATGCGTAGTTGCGTAGCTCCTTGGGATTTCCCGTGTACTCGTGATTGCGTATCTGAAGCGAGTTTAATCGCCTTTATGGGTAAGCTGGACGAAGTATTTCGGCAACGGCTGACTTTCGTGTACGAGAACAGGACGCGATGATGTCATTTGTACAGATTAAGTTCAATGAGGGAAATAGGTGATATCATCGACCAAGTTTCGTATGGTACAAGTTGTGCTATATCCCTACAGCATTTTTTATAATTTATATTTACCCTTTACTGTCAAACGAAGATCGTTATTTTATATTTTAGCTCAATATAGGTACGGCTCATAACTCTCGATCAGAGCATGTCGAGCTGTTACTTTGATTCCACGGGGGTATTGGAGTAAATTTTTGTGAAGAGCACCATCGAGATCACAAATAACTGTTCGGTGATTATTGGTCACAAAGTGCTCGCCCAAAAGTCGCTACCGCACTCCGTCTCTGGCTTCCATAATAAAAATACGCGAATCAACATGCCAGTCGTCTCATTCGTCCATCCCCTATAATATTGACATTAACTATTGTAGCATTTGCTAAAAAGAGTCGCCGTTATAATTGGTTTTAGAGGATTATCTCCAGGTTTAAGTACTATCGGTTATCAATGGAAACCCCCGAATAGACGTAGTGGTCGGTAACGGCACCCACGATCGCAACGTGATTAATAATCCAATTACCCAAATAACATTCCATAATGTCAGAGATTTTATTTTTGACATAAAATTCAAGACAATGACTACTGTTTCAACCACCCGATGATTTACTCAATTTCTTTATTTTAAATTCCAGTGGTCCAATGCAATTCCCAATATCCCAAACTAAGCGATCTGCGTTCTCAATGTACAATTTTAAAGTAGTTTTGAAAAGGAATTGCAATATATGTATATAAAATCCGCATTTAATATGACGGGTGAAAAGGAAGTAAAGTAGTAGCCACCAACGTGATCAAATCGGTTCCGACTTACAGGATGGTGACCCGAACTCGATTATGTCGTACTATGCGCTAAATAAAATTAAAAAACAATGAAATTGATGATCAAATTTTAGTCTAAATGTATGCAAGTTTCACCACCACCACCCTCCCCCATAAAGGTACACACAATTACAATTTTAAAATTAAATGCACAACATATTTCTTTATAAATATTTTAATAAATAAACATTACAAAGCATTAATTTAACAAAGTATTAATTCTTTTTTTAAATTTAACACTATGTATAGTCAAACTATACAAATTATTTATTTATTTTACATACATATATACCAGGAAAACACCAATGCACCTTCCTGGCAAATTACAAACGATGCAGCATTTTTATTACACAAATCGCCGAATTACGAGACACTGAAAAACTCGAAATTAACGAGACATCTATGAATTTTATATATAAACTTGTTAAAAAATTGCAGTCAACTCAGGAATGACAGCCAAAAGGCTGGGAAAAGTTGTTATTTTCATTAAGAGCTAGGAGCCACCAAACATCTATAAAATCGCCTCGTTTTTACACCCACGAAAAGAGTCCAGCGTGCTAATTTATTGGTTGATTTTTAAAAAAATACGAAGACACAAATATAGAAAATATCTTTCTCATACTGATGATGATTTTTTTTTTAAATTGGTCCAGTTTCGGAGGAGAAAACTGGAGAATACGAAACCTAGATTTTGTCGATTTAAAATAGGTATTATCTGGTCGAGGCGCAACTATCGTATTCACTCTATATATATATATATATATATATATATATATATATATATATATATATATATATATATATATATATATATATCATCATCATCATCATTTACAGCCATTCGCCATCCACTGCTGGATGAAGGCCTCTCCAACACGCTTCCACTCGTCTCTGTTTTGCGCAACACTCATCCATCTCATTCCGCACATTTTCCTAATTTCGTTCACCCATCTTCCTTGCGGTCTTCCTTTTACTCTTTTGCCTTCTCTCGGGTACCATTCAAGCACTTCTTTTGTCCACCTTTCGTCCATCCTCCTAGCTACGTGACCCGCCCATTGCCATTTCAATCTCTTCACTCTATCCACTATGTCCACTACCCTTGTCATATTTCTCACCCACGTGTTCCGCTTCCTGTCTTTCCTCGTTATGCCAAGCATACAGCGTTCCATACTTCTTTGAGTGCATTGGATTTTATTTTGCATCTTGGCGTTCAGTGTCCAAGTTTCACATCCATACGTCATCACTGGCAAAACGCATTGATCAAAGATCCTTTTCTTCAGGCAGAGTGGCATTTTTGATTTAAAAACAGCATTCATCCGTCCAAATGCACTCCACCCCAATTTCATACGTCTCTTTATCTCTTCATTTTTACTACCAGACATGTCAATTATTTGACCTAAATATAAATAATTATTTACTACTTCTACTGGTTTATCATCTAAGGGGATGCTATCAGGCATGCAATAACTATTGAACATTAGTTTAGTCTTATCTACGTTAATTTTTAATCCTACTTTTCTACTTTCCCTGTCCAGCTGTGTTAGTCTGATAAGTAGGTCAGCTGAATCACGAGCTACTAAAACTATATCGTCTGCGAACCGAAGGTGACTCAAAAAGCGACCATTGATGCTTACTCCGGCTGTATCCCAATCCAATTTCCTGAAAACTCCCTCAAGCACCGCATTGAATAACTTGGGCGAGATTGTATCTCCTTGTCTTACTCCTTTTCCTATGCTAAATCTATCTGTACCTGAAAAAATTTTAACTGAAGCTGTGGCATTCTTATATATTGTAGCTAACAGTCCCACATAGGGTTCCGGCACTCCCTGTGTTTTTAGAGCGTTAAGTACTGCATTATGACTAACTGTATCGAAGGCTTTCTCATAATCGACGAAACCTAGGCACAGTGGCCGTTGATATTCGTTGGCGCGCTCGATTAGTTCGCCAACTACTTGGAGGTGGTCCATTGTGCTGAAATTTGCCCTAAACCCTGCCTGCTCTATAGGTTGGTTCTCGTCGAGGATATTCTTCAGCCTTTCTGTAATAACCTTCGTGAAGAGCTTGTAGACCGCTGAAAGTAGACTAATGGGTCGGTAGTTCTTGATATCGCTTTTGTCGCCTTTTTTGTGTATTAAAATGATAGTTGCGTTATTCCATCCTTCTGGTATAGCTTGGTTCTGGATGCATTTGCTGAAAAGCCTAGCTAAGATATTAATTAGGGGGGGGCCGCCACATTTTAGTAAGTCGATGGGAATATTATCTTCCCCTGGGGTTTTACCATTCTTTGCAGTTTTTAGCGCGGCCTCTACTTCGCTAGGCAATACTGCAGGAACCCTTTGGCCGTGTGTCGATTCCAGAGTGGGGAATTGGCCGTTGTCGTTCTCGTATAGTTTTGCATAGAACGTGTAAACTCTGTCTATGATTTCTTCTCTATTCCTAATTATTACTCCGCTCTCTGATCTGATTGCGATCATTTGGTTTTTGCCTAAGAAAAGATCCTGTTTGCACTTTTTCAGGCTACGGTTATTCTTAATGGTATTTTCTATTAGCTTGCTGTTAAAATCCCTGACATCCCTGACTATTCTCTTCTTAATTTCCTTATTTACTAGATTGTATTCTTGCTTATTATTATCCCTATCTAAATTCCTTTTATGCTTAATTAGGTTTTTTGTTTCCGCTGAAATTTTGCTTAATTTAATCTGTTTCCTGAAACCACCTAATTTCTTACCTGTTGAGGTTAGAACCGAACTAATTACAGTGTTCAATTCCTCGATGTCTGCTTCTGGGTTTAATTTCCCGTATCGATTTCCAAGTTCGAGTTCGAATTCCTTTTTCCTAGACCTTAGTTGAGCGAAATCTGGAGAGTTACTGCATCCTTTTATTAATTTCCTACGTTCGCAATTTATATTAATGGCCATCTTGGCACGGACTAATCTGTGATCGCTGCCTATATCTACTTTACTTAAAACACTAACGTCTTTAACGGAGTGCAGGGCATTTGTTAGGATGAAATCGATCTCGTTTCTGTCTCCTTTAGGACTCTCCCAAGTCCACTTATTGTTGGTGTTTTTCCTGAAAAATGAATTAGTGATGAAGAGCCTGTTGTGTTCTGCGAATTCTATGAGGCGATCGCCTCTGTCGTTTCTTTGGCCGGTACCAAAATTGCCTACTGCTCTTTCTGTGTTTGCCTTTTGTCCTATTTTTGCGTTAAAGTCGCCCATGATTATTTTAAAGTGGTGGCGGCTATTATCGTATGCGCCCTGTAGTTTTTCGTAGAAGTCTTCTATTTCCTCGTCTGGGTGGCTAGATGTGGGGGCGTACACTTGGAAGATTTGACAAGTGTACCTGCTCGAGATTCTTAATACTACATAGCATATACGTTCCGATATGTCGTTTATTTCTATAATATTTCTTTCTATTCTCTTATTGATAAGAAACCCTACTCCTCCTATTCTACCATTTGGTAGCCCTCTCCAGTAGAGACAGTTACCACTTTTTAGGATTATTTGGTTTTCCTGTTTTCGTCTTACTTCGCTAAGTCCTACTAAATCCCATTTGATACTTTCTAGTTCATTCTCTAATGCAAGCACACTTCCTTCACTCGATAACGTTCTTACATTGTACGTGGCTAAATACAGGTTTCTATTAGCTAAGCTATCATCCATCGTCACTCTTACCTTGTTGGAGGTTTGGATATTATTTTTCTCGCATTTATCCAAGATGTGTTGAGAAAAAGGCGGTACTTGAGAGAGATTTCCATTCAAGGAGTGAGTTCTTACCGCCATAAACTCTTCTCTGTGGTCAGCTTTGACATATAGTCATCCTAGGTATCACTTGGATCACTTATGAGTTATTACATGCCATTTAACAGGGTTACTTTGTAAGTGAAAGTAGTTAGTTATGATAATAATAGATTAGCAATTGTTATACTACTTTTTTACAGATCTTTATCGTGAGACGCCTCTTTGGAGACAACGGATTTATATATGTGAGTGCGGTTTGCAATTTAATATTTTAATAATAACTTTAGTAAAGTATATAAAATTACACGAATTACTTTAATATAATTTAAATATGAAAAAGAACTGATAGACAGTTGGGAAACACCGTTTCTGTTTGCTATTATTCTATTAAGTAAAGTTCGTTAAAGATTTTTGGCTGGAAGCAATTATGTGGAAGATTTATTGCTTCTGTGGGACCGACTTGGCTGGCGAAGGACCCTTTTTTTGTATTCAGGTAGGGAGATGTATCTCGTTTGACACCGATTTGACACAAAAATTAGCACAAAATTTTTCGAAATAACTGATATAAAACCGCTTTTTACGACCGATTTGCTGTTTATTTTTACACTTAAATTATACTAGGATGCAATTAGTAAAATAAGTGATTAGATGGTTAAGTTAAATTTCGTGCAATAGCCGGGTTTAAGCGAGTAATAGCGGGAGGAACGCAGAAGCACGTCCTCCTCACATGACACGAAAGACCGAACTCCATATATATATATATATATATATATATATATACAGTGGCGGACTGGGACTGAAATTAGTACATGCCAGGAGTCAAAGGGGGCCCCCAGGGTTAAAAAAAATTTTTCCTCCCCCCCCCCCCCCATATATAAAAAAAAAAATCTTTTTTTTTTATCACGCTAAAAATCTAGGGTAAAAAATAAATCAAATTTTCAAAAATGCACGAATCAAAAATAAAAATTGCAATTATATTTTGCAATTTTTATTTTTATTTTTATTAATTAGAATATACACATACTACACGTCTTACTGGCAATTAACAGAAATACAAAATGTATATAGGAAACTTTATTTACAAGATAGGACTGAACCGAGATTCAACAAGGACATACACATAAAATACATAATTATAAAAGAATAATAAAAAATCTAAAAGAAAAATTGGAAAATTAAGAGTATATTAGCAAACGTTTGAGTCCTTTCGACGCTTGTGCATATCTGTTAATAATTTCTTCTGCATCCAAATCATCTAACATTTGCTTCTCAATAGAAAGGAACATAAAATTTTCTAAATTTTCTTCAGACAACGTATTTCTCAGTCTGTTCTTAATTATTTTTAATTTTGAAAACGTCCTCTCACATTGCACTTGTGTAACTGAGAGTGTGGAGACGATTTTGTATAATTCATATAGGTTATCATACGCTTTGTCGTGTAGTCTGTTCGACGATAAAATTTTTAAAACGCACGATGGACATGTTCTGCAAGTTTTACAGCTGCTGCTGTCATCCTCACTCTCACTAATTTGAAGTAATAGCTTCAATATATCAAAATTTGAGGCAAATGAAACCAATTCTAATTTTACATTGCCTCTTTTGATTAGTGGAAAGAACTTCACAACACCATCCAATGCAATATCATCAAGGCCTTTTTCTGCAATAATTTTAAAATTAGCTGGGTCCAACCAAGATAAATCTTTATACAACTGCTTGTGATGTATAAATCGTGATTGTAGCGATTGGACAATGCGATCCATTATAAGGTTAAATACAGTTATTCGAAAATCAGCCAGAGGATCCGAAGAATTTCCTTCATCATTAGTTACTTCATCTGCCATTCTTTTCTTCTTCCTTTGTCTTTTAACAGGCAACGCTGTTTCTATAGAATCAATTTCCAATGTTTGATTTTCATCCATATTAATCATTGAAATCATATCATTACATATTGTTACGAATTCGAAAGCCTTACTGTGAACATTATGGAATGTTCTTTTCTGTTCCATCAACTTTGTTGTTGCTGTATCTACCAAACTCCATGCAGTAAACATATCTAAACAATTTGTTTGTAAATAACTAGACAAGGGGGCTGTGGTTTCAAATATGTACAAGTAAGTAAATGCTGTCAATATGGTTTCAAACTTTTGAAGACTCTGGAGTAAATAAGTGGCTTCGTGCTTCGTTTTTGCATCAAACTTGTCTGAATCCTGTATCATTGATAAGCATGTAAGTAGATTTACGAAAGTACTAGCAGTGGGATCATTAAAATGTCCAAATATTGTTGTTGCTGCATTAGATTTTCCCGACCACCTGGTTTCACCAATTAGTTTTAATCTTTTCATCTTTTCTTGCCCCAGTTGTTTTTCAACAACTCCTATCCACACAGACATTCTCTTATATGATCCATTTATAAAAGTTGCTAAATTTTGAAGCAAATTAAAAAAAGAAACTGCAGACACACAACATTTTGTGGTTTCAGTTACTACCAAATTTAAGACATGGGCATAACACCATATATGAACATGTTGATCTGCCATGTTAGCAAGTTTACTCTGCAAACCATTATACTCTCCATGGTAGCTTGCAGCACCATCGGTGCTATCAGATATACAATTTTTAGGGTCAATATTAAGATGTTGCAACTTTTCAGTCAATAAATTAAAAAGTCCCTGTCCTGTACCATCATTACACGGCACAATTGAAAGTAGGCGCTCATAGACAATGCTTTTATGCACATACCGAATAATGATGCTAAATTGATCGATGATTGTATTATCCTGTGTTGAATCAACCTGGATAGAATAATATTTTGCTTCAAAAACTTCATGACTAATTCTTTCTTGAATCATAGTTTTCATAATATGGATTAACCTATTAACAGTTGTTTTGCTCAAGTAGGTAATTAGTCCACCACGGCCTTTATTTCCCGCCTTTCCTTGGTGCTTAAGTCGTTTCATTCTTTGATATGACTTTTTTTGCACTGCAGAAACGTGAGCTGCTATAATGGTGTCATATTTTGCCATCAACTGCACTGAAGCCAAAAAATTACCATGATTCGAAGCTTCATCATCCAGAGTATAGGCCGATTCATTTCTGTGACTTCGAAAAGAAACTGCTTGCTTGCCTAACATCTTTATGATGTCTATAATCCTCATGACAATACTTCTTTGCTTTAGTACCTTTTCTTTCTTTTGAATTAATGATGACGCAAAAAAATTATCTAATGTTCCATTATTAACCACACTGATATATTGATGAACATTTCGCACATGGGTTGTTGTCGATTCGTGCACAGCCAAGTTCTGGCTAATACGTCTGTAGTCACTAAAGCCATGTACAAATGATGATGAATCCGATTTGGGACACTCAAACGCTAAGCAATATGAACAATATAAGCACTTATTTTCTATGTTATATGTTAGCCAATTTCTTGGGACTGAATCATTCATAGTGTTTCTCTCATATAATCGAGCATCAAATGGTAGATCACTTACAGGCTGAAATGGATGTTCAGCAAAAAATTGTTTCAGATTGTCTCGCGATGGATATTGAAATATTCCAGTAGTACATTTTTTTTCTTGTGTAGGTTCAATAACATCATGTGCCTCAGAATTTATGTCTGAAGTAATATCTAATTCCTTGTCACTAGTTGAAACTATAGGTATATGCGCGGATGTTGCAACTATAGGAAATATAGTCTGTACAGATACCGGAATAATGAAGCCTGAAGTACTGGGCCTGGGTTGATTAATATAGGATGCACTTATTCTTGTCTCTATATCCAAAGAATTTCTTTCTTGTTCTTGCAACTCACTTGTCAATACATCATCGCCATGAGTATTGTTTCTTGTTTCTTGATTATTTGTTGCGCAACTGGACATTGATGCGGGAAGTGGTTGTGGTACTATAAAATCTGTAATAGATCTGCAATACTTGGCTGACTTCTGTTTTTTTGTTTCTTGGCGTTCTTTGCGTTTTAGTGATCCAGATTTATACCTTCTCTTTTCCATGTTAATAGGGGTAATATATCTGAAAATCAAAACCGATTTATATTTTTGCAAAGCAGTTTCTTCTCTTTTTGTTTTTACAGGGTTTATTATACGATTTTTTTAATTCTTCGTATTAATAAGGATTTTCATTCAATTATAATTATATTTTTAATCGATGCTAATTACAAATTCTTTATATGTAAAATAACACTGCTCTACACGAAAAATGGTTCAGAGACCAGATATGAATTTTCTTATAGATATATTTACAGTGAACCCGAATCTGGTAATAAAAAATGTTGGTTGGCCCGAGATTCGGAGATACATACATATGTATATGTGTTTTTTAAATCGCGCGATTTTTCTATATCTTGGTGTTGTTCGGTCGATGTCTCAAAATCTGTCAATTTACTGTTCAAAATGAATATTGGAATCTATAGTCGGGTATTTTATCTTTCATTTGTAGTACTTTTCAGCTTTCAAATCTCTCTAAATAGTCGTCCAGTTCAAATCAAAAGTCAAAAGTACGTATTTTCATTTGGGATTTTTTCCCATTGTTAATACTATTTTATATTGAGTATTTTCTATTGAAACATGTTTATTGAGATAGTGTTCTGGCCACACTATTTTTTTTTTCGTTTAAAAGGGTTAATCGGAAGTGTGCTGAATTTTAAATCATTTTGAACAGGAAATTGACAGATTTTGAGACATCGACCGAACAACACCAAGATATAGAAAAATCGCGTGATTTAAAAAACACATATATCTCCGAATCTCTAGCCAATCAACATTTTTTATTACCAGATTCGTGTTCATTGGGCATAGATCTATAAGAAAACTCATATCTCGTCTCTGAACCAAAAAAAAGTCGTCATTTGTCGAACATTGTAATCAACGGGACTATATAATATTATGTTTTTGTAGTTAATATATGTTCAATTCATCATCCAAGACTATTATAAAACGATTGAATCCACAATTAAATCGACTACCATGGCAGGTGTTGTCAATTGACTTTTAAATATTTAAATTATTATGGTATAGTAAGAAGATTATAAATGATGTTCAATCGAACACCTCGTATCTGAATCAAAGAACTACATAATTTTATATGCAAAAGTTACCAATATTTGAAACGAATTCAATGAATATAACGAGCCTATCCCTTTAATTGTTTGGTTTTCGGGATTAAGGATTTCGTATGGTTACAATTATTTTTTTAACTGATGCTAATTGTAAATGCCTCTAAATGTAATTTTATATTCCCCATGGGTTTTACCAAACTTTTAAAAAAAAGGGAATATACCAAAATGTATTATGGATGATCCTACTATGATGCTATCAGTTTATTTTTAAATGGCCAACATTTGCATCGATTTACCTGCTTACACAATAAGGGTGTCTCGATACCTGGAAAACATCATGTAATACATTTTTTTACGCAGCGAACAATCAACAATTAACTATAATTATTATTTAATTGTCATGTCTATAGAAAAATTTATGTTATGAATAGATGATCTTGCAATTGACAATAATACCCATGTCAAAATAACAATTTTAGCAAGTTTCATATTTATGCACCGGAAGACAAAAATGATTAGTAAAAATACGTTTTAGCAAAAGTGGACTTTTCGCTACCTTTTCGAAATAAAGGAAAAACCACAATTTCGTTTTTTACGAGATATGATAGGTAAAGTACATTTAGTCTTACTTCAACTTTCGTTGGAGACATTCATCCATTATCTGATCAAATTTCATCCGATCTGTTTTTTTATTTATTAATTCGCGACTCCTAACTATTGAACCAACTGCTACGTATACATAATAACTACGACCTGGCCGTCCTTGGATTTATCACTTCACGACTTATCTACATACATACTGGACTTCCCACTACACATCTAAAGCCTGGACCGCCCTTGGATTCATTCTTAGAGAGTGCAGTTTTTAAATAAATGTATATATGTATGTATGTATATAATTTTTCTTCTCATTTTATTATTTTGAGATTTTTTATAGTGCTTTGGTGAAATCTTAAAATTAAATCGTATTGGGTAGGATACCCAATATTAAGAGAAGCAGACTTACTTAATCGCTTTCTATTTTCAGTTTATTGAGTTTATAAATATTACAATAAATATTTCCTTTCTTTTCCCTAAAAATATTGCAAAAATGTATTACAAATGTGACGTGAGGAAATAGTTCATTAACTAAATAGAAACTTAAATCGAAAAAATGCGGCAAATAAATTTTCAATATAAAGAATTATCAAAAAAACTAAAATTAAAATTCGATCTCCGGCTCAATTTCACCGGATACGATTTGCCTTTGAAATCGAATTGAGATTATGTCCAAAAATCGATAAATAATTAAACTTTGCAGTTGAAATAGCATATCGTAGAGAAAACATAACAGTTAAATTTTTTTCAAATTAAGTTAAAGTATTGATCGATAAAATATTACTAAAAATTACTATCGTGAAGGCAATGTTTTTTTTTATTAAATTTGCTTTTCTCTAGTAAGTTGACCAAATAAATGTCAGTTAACAACACTTGCCACGATATTCGATTCCACTGCGGAGAATTTATTCAAGCATTACAATTTTTCATATTCACAAAAAAATTTGAGGCATAGCGTGGGTTGTGCAACACTTCCCCTTTGGGGTCGCTCGACGATACACGTAAAAACGTAAAGGAGGTATGTAAAAATAAAGCGTATTTAACCGCATCCACGCTTATCATTTGGAATCATTCACATCCTGAACCTACATATGTATATATATTGGAAAAACTTTGCGAACATAGATTTTATTGTATTCTATTTACATCTAGATACAATAATTCAAAATAAAACCGTCTTGGATGATGAATTGAACATACATATATTAACTACAAAAACATAATATTGTATAGTACCATTGATTATTTTACATATAAAAGCATTTATAATTAACATCAATTAAAAAAATAATTGTAACTGAACGAAAATCCTTATCAATACGAAGAATTAAAAAGTTCTTATAATAAACCCTGTACT